>NC_140963.1:29465106-29510106 GCF_056783735.1 Eptatretus burgeri
CTTAAAAGTATAGGTCTTTCCTTTGGAGAAATTGCAAGGAAGCCAAGGTGTCAGCGAGTACAGTTTCCGACACCATGAAAAGGCACTTGGAAACTGGAGGAAACTGACAGGAAGAGGTCTGGCAGACCCAAAGCCACAACACAATCAGAAGACAAGTTTCTGAGAGTCAACGGTTTGTGTGATAGGCGGTTCATAGGACAGCTGCTTCAAGCACAGCTTAACACTGGTTGAAGTAAGGAAGTCTGTTTCAACTGTGAAGATAAGACTTCGAGCTGCAGGTTTGATAGATCAAGTGGCAGTAAGAAAGCTATTGCTAAGATGGCAAAATAAGAAAAAGAGGCTTGCCTGGACCATGAAGCACCCCCAGTGGACGACAGAAAACTGGAAGAAGGTCTTATGGACCGATGAATCAAAATTTGAAATGTTCGGTTCATCACGCAGGGTTTTTGTATGCCGTCGAGTAGGCGAAAGGATGGTTCCTCAGTGTGTGACTTCAACTGTCAAACATTGAGGAGGAACTGTGATGATCTGGGGCTCTTTTGCTGAATCCAGAGTCGGTGACTTGCACAGAGTGACTGGCACCCTGAACCAAAAGGGCAACCACAGCATTTTGCAGCATCATGCAATACCCTCTGGTCTCCGCCTCGTTGGTCAAGGGTTCATCCTTCAGCAATATAATGACCCAAAACACACCTCCAGGCTATGTCAGAACTACCTTCGAAGAAAAGAACAAGACTGTAGGCTTCAAATCATGGAATGGCCAGCACAGTCTCCAGACTTAAACCCCATCGAGCTGGTTTGGGATGAACTGGAGAGAAGGGTGAAAGCAAAGCAACCTACAAATGCAACACATTTGTGGGAACTTCTGCAACAGTGTTGGGAAGAACTTTCTGCACAATATTTGATTTCCATTGTAGAAAGAATGCCAAGAGTATGTTCGGCTGTTATATCTGCAAAAGGTGGCTACTGTGATGAGTCAAAACGATTCCATGATTTTTTTTCTGTGATTGTTCATTTGTTCTGTGCTTTAATTTCAGAGTACACAAACATTAAACTGCTTAAATTTCAGTAAAAACTGGAAAAATGAGGGTGTTCTAAAACTTTTGACCGTTAGTGTATCTACACAAAGATATGTGCATGCCAAAATGTGTGGAACATGACGAAGTGCTCTCACCCGATCTCAAATGGACATGAGTCTCGCACATTTTGGCATACATCTCCACCCGATCGCATTCGCCTTCTGTTTTTTTTTTTATCCCCCTCCGCGTGGCGGAAGGGGGATGTTGTAATCACCCGGGTCGTCTGTCCGGCTGTCCGTCTGGCTGGCTGGGCGTCAACATTTATAGCTGTGAGTGCGATAACTCATAAACTGTTCGCCATATCAATTTGAAATTTGGGTCACACATGTACCACCTGAAAAGGAAGAACCCTATTGATTTTGGGCGTGGCCGGATCCAAGATGGCCGACTGGGTCGTCCGTCCGGCTTGCTGGCATGGCGTCAACATTTATAGCTGTGAGTGCGATAACTCATAAACTGTTCGCCATATCGATTTGAAATTTGGGTCACACATGTACCACCTGAAAAAGAAGAACCCTATTGATTTTGGGCGTGGGCAGATCCAAGATGGCCGACCGGGGTGGCCATCTTGAAATTTTTTTCGCCATATCGATTTGAAATTTGGGTCACACATGTACCACCTGAAAAGGAAGAACCCTATTGATTTTGGGCGTGGCCGGATCCAAGATGGCCGACTGGGGCAGCCATCTTGAAAAAAATGTTTTTTGTAATAAATGGAAAACCGCTTATCTGATTTCAATTATTTTTTAATGGCGGGGGATTCCCCATCTCTGATGGTATATTTTGGTTTGCATTGGCAGTAAAGAATTGTCTGGGTGGCAGACAGGCTTTTGTTCTTTGCAGGTTTGGCGGTTTTACTGTTAGACATAGTTTGTGGCTGATGCTCACCATATACAGCCAGTTGGCGCTAAAGCATATATAGAAATATATATATATATATATATATATATATATATATATATATATATATATATATGTATTGAACATTGGATGTTATATTTTGAACACAAATCTGAGCATGAATTGGATGAGAATTGTTTCGTTTAACCCTACCTTGACTCGGAATTTGTCCCGACCACACATGCACAGAGAGAAGTGAGATTTATTCATTTATTTTTACTCCTTCTGCTTGCCTGGCTGTTAAACAAAATTTAAAAATCATTCCAAAGAAGAAGCTTATTGTTTTTAAGGACGTTATAAATGGCACATAGGACAGGCCACAAATAACTAATGTAGCGTGTTAGATATGGTGGTGTAATCGACGCTTGATAAAACAGCTGTAAAAGTCGGAATTTTATTTTACAGTGCCTATGGAAAGCCTGCACCCCCTTTCAAAATTTTCATCTTTTTTGCCTTGTAGCCTGGAATTAAATTGCATTCAATCAGACTTTTTCCACCTTTATTTTCATATCATAACCCACAACTTCCAAGTGAAAAACAAATTATTCAAACTAAATAATTAATTAAAAAAATACCAAACTTGAATATCTTGGTGGGATAAGTGTCCACCCCTGAGTTAATACTTTGTTGAAGCACCCTTGACAGCAATTATAGCTCTGTCTGTTTGGATGGGTCTCTGCCAACTTTGCACACCTTTATTGGGCAATATTTTCCCATTCTTCTGTCCAAAACTGTTCAAGCTCAGTCAAGTTGTATGGGGATTGTTGATGGACAGTAATCTTTGTCATGCCACAGATTTTTCATTAGAGTTAGGTCGGGGCTATGATGGCCAATGAAGGACATTTATCGTTTTGTTTCTTTGCCACTCCAATGTAGCTTTGGCTGTGTGCTTCTGGTCGTTGTCATGCTGAAAGGTGAACTTCGTCCCAATTTCCGCTTTCTTGCAGAGAGCAGCAGGTTTTCCTTGAGGATTTTTCAATGTTTTGCTCCATCCATTTTCCCTTCTCTTCTGAGTAGTGCTGCAGTCCCTGCTGATGAGAAACCTCTCCATAACATGATGCTGCAAACACCATGTTTCACAGTAGGGATGGTGTTCTTCAGGTGATGTGCTGTGTTGGTTATGTGTCAAACGTAACATTTTGCATTTCAGCCAAAAAGTTCCATCTTGGTTTTGTCAGACCACAAAACGTTTTTCCACGTGGCTTCAAAATCTCCAGAGTGGCTTTTTTGCATATCACAAACGGGACTCAAGATGGGCTTTTTTTTGAGTAATGGCTCCTTTTTGCCACCCTACCGTACAGGACAGACTTGTGGAGTGCTTGGGATATTGTTTGCACATATACACAGTGATCAGTCTTTGTCATAAAGGCATGCAGCGCTTTCAAAGATGCCATTGGCCTATTGGTGGCCTCTCTGATCAGTCTCCTCCTTGCTTGCTCATCCAGTTTGGAGGGACAGTCTTAACTAGGCAGGCTCTTGGTGGTACCATATGCCTTCCACTTCTTGGATTGTCTTGACTGTGCTGCAAGGGATATTCAAGGCCTTTGAAATATTTTTTTTATACCCATCAACTGATCTGTGCCTTTCCACAACTTTATCCCAGAGGCCTTTTGAAAGCTCATTGGTGTTCATGGTTGAGTCTTTGCTGTGAATTGCACTACCCAGCAGAGAAAACCTATAGCAACAGCTGATTTTATTCTGAAACAATCAGGATCACCACAATTTAACACAGGTGGAGGTCAATTAACTTGGTGTGTGATTATTTTATTTATTTATTTTTTTGAATGCTATTGGTTACATCTGAGCTAATTTACAATTGCTATTATAGGAGGTGGTGGATACTTATGCAACCAAGGTATTCTAGTTTTGCATTTATAATTAATTTTCTGAAATTTATGGAATTTGTTTTTCACTTGAAAGTTCTGTGTTATGATGTTTAAATAAAGGTGGAAAAGTCTGATTTAATTCCAGGCTCTAAGGCAGCGTTTCTCAACTTTTTACCCTTGTGGAACCCTTGAAATAGTTTTCATATCTCAGGGAACCCCTGCATAAAATTATTATATACCATTATTAATATCTAGCTCTTGTATATTTTTTATCGTAGTTCACGTGGTCAGGTCACGTTATATGTCAGGTCACGTCAGGTTCGATCTGTGACCTGTTGCAGCTACCATGTAAACCTGTACTAACCTGTTCCATGGTCGGGTTGTCGGCGACTAAACCGTCTCCCCCACCAGGTTTTCTGGTGAGGAGGGTGTTTGGATATGGACACCCAGCAGGATTAAAAACAAAACCTGCCAAAGGGCGGAGGAGCTCCTTGTGAGCCAACGGCCATCCATATCTAGTGCCCAACTGTGTCTGCGGACGTCCTCCTGCAGTTGGGTTACTTTTTATGAGGAGGTTGGTGGCAGAATTTGCACTCCGGCCACCGTAAAACCCTTCATTCCGCAAAACGCAAAAAAATCTGAAAACCCACTCCGTGGGAGTACCTCTTTTTGCAGCTTCCCTTCGCAGGGCAGCTCACCGGATGATGGGATTGGGGCAAAGCCTTCGGGACCCCCAATCTTTGATGATAGGAGGGAAACCACGGGGTAACATCCCTGGGTCAGATTGCGGGAGAGTGTGTCGGAGTGGTGCTGAGGTGTCGTCCACCAGACGGCGGTCTCCTTGGGTTAACCTGAGGCGGTCCCTTCGGGTGGGTGCCTGGAATGTCCTATCCCTAAGAGAGGATGATCACCTGTCTCTGTTATCTGAGCTCAAGCGTTTGGACATCGGGATTGCAGCTCTCTCTGAGGTTCGGAGACCGGATTGCGGCGAGATAATGGTGGGTGGTTACACCTACTATTGGTCTGGTCGCTCTGATGTTAACATACCCAAGGAGTTGCTGTAGCTGTGTCCAATAAGTTGACTCCAATGATAATTGAGGTAACACTGGTCAACGAGCGTATTATGAGATTAAGGATTCGTCACTCCTTAGGTGTCATTTCCCTGGTCTCTGTTTATGCTCCGACTGAGGCGAGTGATCTCACCGTGAAGGATGCATTCTACGCCACGCTCGAGTCTGTGGTTGATCAGTGCCCCAGACGAGATACACTTCTAGTCTTGGGGGATTTCAATGCATCGACTGGAACTGATAGGGGCGGTTATGAGGTGTGTGTTGGTCCCCATGGGTCAGGAACTATGAACCAGAATAGCACTAAGTTCCTTGACTTTGCAAGAAGTCATGGACTTAGGGTGGCTGGTTCATGGTTTCAGCGTCCACAAGCTCATCGCTGGACTTGGTATTCCAACGCTGGCGGTGTGGCAAAGGAGATTGACCATGTCCTCATTGACGGTCGTTGGAGGATGATCCAGAACTGCAGGGTCTACCAGAGTGCTCAGTTCCTCAATACTGACCACAGGCTTGTTGTAGCAACTCTAAAGCTGCACCTTAAATCCTGGAGAATGGTACCATCCCAGCCTAGGCTGGATGTTGGCAAGCTCAGGGATGAGAGAGTAGCTGAGGAGTTAGCGAAGAGGCTGAGTGGACACTTGGGGGGGGGGGGGTCTGGGTGCTTTGGGGGGTCCTGAAGAGTTGTGCAGTGCCTTCAACACCACCGTCCTTGATGTTACCGGTGGATGTCTTGGAGCTTACCGCAGGGCAAAGAAGAATTTTGTCTCAAGGGACACTGGATACCATTGCCATTCAGCCTGGCCCTGCGACTCTGGTCAGAGCTGAACTGTTCAGGGAGCTGAGGCGTAACACTGTACGTGCACTGAGGGTGGACAAGGAGGCCTATGTGCGAGGAATCTGTGAGAGGGTAGAGCATCACCTGTGGACAGGTGATTCTCGTCCCGCTTACAGGGGAATTCGCGCAATGCGTTCATCCAAGCCCATCCCTTGGAGCACTGTAGTTCGAGCAGAGAGTGGTAGGCTCTTGACAGAGGAGTCTGAAGTGAAGGCCCGCTGGGCTGGTTACTTTGAGCGGTTGTACCAGGCTGATCCCCCAGCTGTCGAGTTGGACGTCAAGGGTGTTACAATCCCTGTTGCTGACCCTCGAATCAACTGTGGTCCACCTTCGCTTGTGGAAACACGGGCTGCGGTGAACCGGTTGAAACGGGGCAAAGCTCCAGGGATCTGTGGCATCCATGCTGAACTTCTCAAGGCTGGTGGAAGTGCTGCACTCGTGTCGTTGCATGCAGTTTTGTGCTCTGCCTGGAACACAGGCATCATCCCAATAAATCAAACAAAAACTACTCAAAAATACTTTAGCCTATTTATTACTGTTTCTCGCGGAACCCCTAGCGACCTCTTGTGGAACCCTAGGGTTCCGGGGAACCCCGGTTGAGAAACACTGCTCTAAGGCAACAAAAGGTGAACATTTTGAAAGGGTTGTGTAGGCTTTGTCGGCACTGTATACATCTTTAAACCTCTTTAAACCTTTATTTAAATTGAACTATATACTTGAAGATGAAAAAACAAATTGCCTTCATAATACTTCCAGGAACCATGCAATATATAGCATTAGAGGGCGTGGCATGCTTTTTGAGATTGAGGTGGTGGCCATTATGGGAATGTTCTGATCATCTCTATCAACTCTTTTCTATTGTTTGCCCTAATCATCAGAATCACATTATTGGATCAAGTTTATCATCATTATCATTAAAGGTAAGTTTTATGATCTTAATAACTCAAGAAAATAATATTTTATTTTAGTTCTTCATACAGGAAAATGAGCCTGGTGTTGGCTTAGAAGTTAAGGTGGTTGGCTTCAGGTCTTGAGTTTGAACCCCTGTTTTCCATTAAATAACACCAGGTGGATTGACTCAGCCTGTCATCTTTCCAAGGTCGGCAAAATAAGTACCAGCTTACTGGAAACGGGGCACTGCATCAGCGGCACGACCATGCTCCCAGCAATGTTGCGGCCACCAACTGCACACAAACGAATATTAATAACTCAAGAAAATAAGCTTTATTTTATGTTCTTAACTCTTTTATTCATCTATCTATAATTCCAGCAATCTCTGTGTGTGTCTGTGTGTGTGTGTCTGTGACCGCTGTTTCTCGACAACCGCTGGTCCGATCTAATTGAAACTTGCCACGTATATTGCTGGGGACCCGAGGATGTGCCTTTTCAAGGTTTGATATTAATCGGACAAGTGCTTCACAAGTTATGGCCATTTATTTACCAAACCAATGACAAGACACGTTGTGTGGGCGTGGCCGATGGGGAAGGGAAGCTCAGCTGCGTTCCCCATTACGGGTTACAACGTACGGGCTTCCAGAGAGTGATCACTTCGTGTATTCTAATGATTTCTCGATTTCCTGTGCGCATTTATAGATAAACACAATACCGCAACTTATGATCGTTTTCATATTAGACGTTGCATAAATTTCGGTAACATCAGAGTGCTGGTATGCTCCGAACCAGGAAGTAAATTTTTTTTCTCTCTCTTCTCTTCTCTTTTTGTTTTTTCTTGCGATGACATTGCGAAAAGGCAAAATACGTTGGCGCTAATTGAATAATTGCCCATTAAAACCTAAATTGCGAATCATCGTAACTGTGATATGCGAACTTCCGCGCCACGCACATACGGGCACGCGAGAGCGAAGAAACGGCCTGTGTGGTGGTTGTTTGTTGCTTGCGGTTGGGTTTTTTTTTTTTTTACAGGCACGTACTAGTGAAAATAAATGGCAAAAAAATAATGCACAAACATGTTAATTAAGTGTTGAATTTGGACAAATTTTAAAGTTGAAGTCTGGCCCTTTTTCCTTATTAACCACCAAGTTTGTGGATTTGTGGTTTGCGGGCATTTTCAAATATGTAACCCCCGTGAATGGCTCGGCCCTCCCGTCCGTGTATATTTTAACACTGTGCAGGGTATCGTGTTCTATTCCTCTGAACTCTGTCGTTCATAGAATGGAATTGATGGTGCTTTTTTTTTTTGGTGTCTCACTGTATTTTTAAACAATGTTCTATACTTTTAGCAACCCCTTGATTTTAATTGCTGCTTTTGGCCTGTTGGTTCCTTCTTGCTCTGTCCTTTTGCTCAAAACATGAACCATATAACAAACACTTATTTTGGGCCTAGCAGGAAATACTCTCCTTCACAGGCGATGAAGAAAAGAACATGTTCTGGTGTGCGATAGAGAAGTTGATGGAGAATGTGAAAGATGAGGAAGTTGTGGTAGGGGGAGACTTGAATGGACATGTGGGAAGGAGTACAGACGGTTTTGAGGGAGTCCACGGGGGTTATGGATATGGTGTGAGAAATGAGAAGGTGAAAGGATCTTGGAGTTTGCTGATGGAGCTGATTTGTTGACTTGTAATACTCAATTCTAGAAAGCAGATAATAAGCTTATTACATACACGTCAGGTGGGTCGACGACAACCATTGACTACCTGATGGTGCTTAGGCGAGATAGGGGAAACCTCCGGGACACAAAGGTGATCCCAGGGGAGGAGACTGTTTCACAGCACCACCTGGTTGTCTGCGGTGCACGGAGAATTCAGCGGGTGAAGTACCAACCAAGGATGAAGGTGTGGAGGTTGATGGAAGCATTAAGAGAGAGGCTGAGTATGGTAGAGGATGATGTGGTTGAGCTTGAAAGTGGTTGGATGTCAATGAAAGATAGTGTATTGGGAGCGGTTGGTGAGGTATGTGGATGGACAAAAGGACCACCGAGGCACTGGGAAACATGGTGGTGGGGTGATGAAGTTGGAAAGACGATTGAAGAGAAGAGGAAGAGTTCAAGGAATGGCAAAAGGCGAAGGGTACGGTGGTAGAAGAGGCAGCACATGAAAGTTATAAGGCAGCCAAGTAGGCTGCAAGGAAAGAGGTAGTAAAGGCGCAGGAGGCCCATAGGAAAATGTTCGGAGAATGCTTTGATTCAGAAGAGGGTCAGAGAGCGGTATTCAGGATTGCAAAGCAGATAGCGAGCGAGAGGTTTGATGTGACGGGGGTGAGTTGCTTGAAGGATGAAGTGGGACAAATCGTCGTGGACTCAGACAGATGGAATTAAAGGAGGATGGAAGAGATTTATGGAAAGGCTGTTGAATGTAGAAAATGAATGGGAAAGCAACATAGAGAGTAACCCAGTTTTTGGGCCACCGTAGAAGATAACTGAGAAGGAAGTTGAGGAAGCTAGAAGAGCAATGAAGAGTAGAAAAGCAGGAGGGCCGACGGGAGTTGTGGGAGATATGTTGAAGGCAGCGGGAAGTTGGGGTGTGAAACGAATGACAGAGATCTGTAATCTGGTGGTGAAAGAATGCTGCATTCCAGTGGATAGGGAACCAAGTACCCTCGTCCCTCTGTACAAGGGGAAAGGTGACCCTCTGGACTGTGGCTCCTGCAGAGCAATAAAGTTATTGGAGCATGGAATGAAGGTTTTGGAGAAGAGGATAAGGAAGAAGGTAAAGATTGACAAATGCAGTTTGGATTTGTACCAGGAGGAGGAACGACAGATGAGTTTTTATTGTAAGGCAGTTTCAGGAGAAGTACATGGAGAAGAGGAAGAAGTTGTTTCTTGGGTTTGTTGATCTGGAGAAAGCATTTGATAGGTTTCAGGTGAAGTTATGACATGGGCATTGAGGAAGTTCGGAGTGGAGGAATGGTTGATCAGAGTAGTGATGGCAATGTACGAGAGAGCGCGCACAGCTGTAAGGACAAGGGACAGGAACAGTGGTGAGTTTGAGGTGAAGGTGGGAGTGCACCAAGGGTCCGTACTAAGTCCACTTCTATTTATCCCCGCCAACCAACAAAGTTGGTGGGGGATATAGAAATGGGGTCCGTGCGGCCGTCTGTCCGTCCATCTGTCCGTCACATTTTGTTTCCGGAGCTTAACTACAAATCCCCTCAAGATATCTTCACGAAATTTGGTACACATATCAAGCAAGTGGTGAACTCGTGCCTTTTTGAGGTTTACAGATTAAAAAAAAAAATTCCGTTTCCATGCAAACAAGCTGGATTGAGACAAATTTCCCTGATAATCCAGTATCTTAAATGGCTTGTAAGCGGAGTGAAAACCTTGTCCTCATTTACTATGGCGGGGGATATCGAAGACTTTGTCTTCAACGGATGCTAGTTGTAGTTGTGATGAAGGTGCTGGCTCGGAGGGGAAAGGAGGGTTTATCGTGGGAGCTGCTGTATGCAGATGATCTGGTGTTGATTGCAGAGAGTATGGATGAACCGCAGGGGAAGATGAACAAGTGGAAGGAATGTATGGAGGCAAAAGGTTTGAAGGTGAATATCGGAAAGACGAAGGTGATGGCAAGAGGTAAGGCATGTGGTGAGGTGGAAAGGACTGGGAAGTGGCCATGTGCTGTGTGCAGGAAGGGTGTTGGAGTGAACTCCATTCAGTGTACAATGTGTGCTGAATGGGTTCATCGAAAATGTAGTGGTGTGAGGGGGTCATTAATCAGTGTGGCAGCTACATTCACGTGTAAGGTGTGCATCGAGGGAGCAGCAGATGAAGGAATTGTTGAGTTGGATCTTGGAGATGGTGTGAAGCTGGAAGGTGTGAAAACATTTTGCTATATAGGAGACGTGCTGAATGGAGAAGGTGGATCAGACTCTTCGACGGTTGTTAGAGTGAGATGTGCATGGAAGAAGTTTTGGGAACTGCGTGGCGTGCTGATGAAGAGGGGAGTGTCGTTGAAGCTGAAGGGAAAGGTGTATGCTACATATGGGAGTGAGACATGGGAATTGAACATAGAGCAGCAACAAAGGGTTGAAATGCGAATGGTTCGCTGGATGTGCAGAGTATCGTTGAGAGGAAGACAAATGATGACTTGCGGAAAATGATGGGAATAGTCTGTGATGGATGTTGTGAAGAGAAGCAGGTTGAGATGGTTGGGTCATGTGTTGAGGAAGGATGAAAGTGACAGGTTGAGAGGAGTGTTGGAAATGAGTGTAGTGGGAAGACCAAGGAAAACTTGGATAAAGGTGGTGGAAGAAGAAATGTGGGCAAGGGGATTAAGAAGGGGTGATGCAGAAAATACGTTAAAGTGGGGAAGATTCTCATGGGACCCGTAAGGCTAACCCCCACTTTTAGCAGGGAAAATGGCCTTAAAATGCTTGTGTTGTTGTACCACCTTCTTCAGCTCATTTGATAATCCTCATGTGATTACTCCCCTTCCCCTCTCCCTCACTGCCTCCAGTAACAAATATTTACTCTTTCACTTTAATTTTTCTTCAATACCCTGCCCTGACTATAATCTGATGAATAATAATCCACACGATTTACTGCATTGGACAACAATGGAATTGGAATATACAGATGATTTATTTTCCGAAAGCATCACGTGACGTTACCCTGTGGAACGCAACAGTTTCATGACTGTGATTTGAACCTGATTCTTTGCTATTTTTGTAGTTACACGCACCAATGTCATCATCCTATCACGAGCAAGGCAGCTGCCAATTGACTTTGAGATGAGCATATGTTGTGTCAGATGTTTTGTATTTTCTTGCTGACAGCTGATATTTGTTTGAATAAAATGCACGTTTCCATGATGAGAATGTTTTGAGATTTAATCCACTTTAAAAGACAGTACATAAGCAACAAATATCGAAGCA
This sequence comes from Eptatretus burgeri, assembly GCF_056783735.1. Taxonomy (NCBI): domain Eukaryota; kingdom Metazoa; phylum Chordata; class Myxini; order Myxiniformes; family Myxinidae; genus Eptatretus; species Eptatretus burgeri. Next base: position 29,476,644 of record NC_140963.1, read on the forward strand.
TGCAAGTAACAGGAGAAATGCTTTCCAACTGACTCATCCTTTTCGTGGTCTCTCTGCCATCTAGTCGTTCTCCCAGAACCAGCTTATCGTAAACCTTTTGCAGCTTGAACTTTACTTTACTGTAAGTGTTGAAGTGGTGAATTCTCCTTACAGCATGTCTGACACACTATGGAGTCTGACATATGTATACATTGATTTTTCTGCGCATTATTATGGTACAAGGAGCGACACTTGCCTGAAGGAGGAAGGAGCAATGTGTTTTTAATTATTATTATTATTATTATTATTATTATTCTTATTATTATTATTATTATGCTTTATTTGGAAGAATTTAAAAGCAGTTTGATTTGATTGATGTAAACTTGATACTGGAAATGTATGTCGAGTCTGTCAAACAGTTCATTATAGGCAAGTATTGTAATGTGTCCTTGTGCTAATGCGTCTTGTGTAAAAATGGGTCTGTTTACATTTGTCTAAATATGACATTATGCACTTCATTATATGATCAAGGGGATACTTAGGGAATGTTTGGTGTATGGCTTTATGAATGAGGAGATATATACTCAAACCAGCCAGACTGTCGATCGGTGGATTTCCGCACTTTTCTATTTTCAATTGATGGATATGTTGATAAATGCAAACCAGAAAAAAAACCTCTGTCTGTAATTTGTAAACAAAACAAAAGCTCTATAGTGTGAGGATTGAAGAGGAATAGATTTGCATATTTGCTTACACACAAGGGACATTGCACTCATCTACTCTATAATATTAATAAGCATGCGTGCGTGCCTGTCTCTTCCATAACTCGAAAACCATGAAACCTGGTGGTCTGAAACTTTGCATGCTCACCAACGGAACTCCAAGGGAGTGCAAGAGTGAAAATTGGGTGTTTGGGTTGATTAAACACCCCTTTTGAAGATAATGGCCAGATATAATTGTCTCCTTTATCAGGCGCATCCTCGGTTTCCTCGCTGGGGTCTTGATTTTCCATGTTTTTTGGCCTGCTCAATCCTGCCTTGACTTGAGATATGATGCAGTGATTTCTTCATGATAGTCCCCCCCCCCCACACACACCTTCCTCACACTATGGAATACCTGGTCATCGTACCTGTGAATCGCTGGATTCATTGCAATGCTTATAAATGCCTGGATACGCCAGTGTTCATGGTTTTATTTCATTTCCACACATGCCATAACCTCGAGAATCTCTTGAACAAAGCTGAGTTATAAAATGTAAGCTTCAGAATTGAACTTAGCAGCAGTTCTATCTGCTTTAAAAAAGAAGAAAAAGTATTCATTTGTCCAATTCAGACAGTTTGATATTTTGGGCATCTCTGGGAGGTGTGTGTTTAATATGACAGATCGGCAATCGCTTGTCAAGCCAGCCGTTCCTGATCAACTGTTTTGTGGAGTTCTTAAGCCACTTGGCGAGTGCTCCACAATATTTGCACTGTCACTCAATACAACACAGTATATTGATCGACTTGAGAAATGTTTAGGAGCCGCTCGCCTACGTGGCCCTGCATTGTTCTGTGGTGTATCATGTGGTTACCGACTCGCTGAAAATTTGCAGTTTATTTTGCACCACGTATCCTGTTTTTATTTGATCTGCTTTCGTTATATGGCCCGTCACTTCGGCATCGATGAATACAAATAAGAAAAAAATGAAACGTTTTGTTAACATCACGGCAGGATAGCCAAAGAGGTATGCATGCTTGCTCTAAGCTGTTTCACCTGGGTTTGAATCCTGACCCAGCTATAAACTCTGATCCCGGTGTTTCACAGGCAGAGTGATTCATCAATGTGTGTCATGTCACATCTGCTGGAATCCCCCCACTCCCATCTCCCCCCTCCCATCTCTCTCTCCCCCCTCCCATCTCTCTCTCCCCTCTCCCATATCTCTCTCTCTCTCTCTCTCTCTCTCTCTCTCTCTCTCTCTCTCTCTCTCTCTCTCTCTCTCTCTCTCTCTCTCTCTCTCTCTCTCTCTCTCTCTCTCTCTCTCTCTCTCTCCCTCTCTCCCCCCTCCCTCTCCACCCCCCCATTCCCATCTCCATATATCTCTTTCTTCCTCTCTTTCTCTCTCCTTTTCTCTCTCTCTCCTTTTCTCCCTCTCTCCTTTTCTCCCTCTCTCCTTTTCTCCCTCTCTCCTTTCTCTGTCCTTTTTTTCTCTGTCCTTTTTTTCTCTGTCCTTTTTTTCTCTGTCCTTTTTTTCTCTGTCCTTTTTTCTCTGTCCTTTTTTCTCTGTCCTTTTTTATCTGTCCCTTTTTTTTCACTGTCCTTTTTTTTCACTGTCCTTTTTTTTCACTGTCCTTTTTTTCTCTGTCCCTTTTTTTTCTCTGTCCCTTTTTTTTCTCTGTCCCTTTTTTTTCTCTGTCCCTTTTTTTTCTCTGTCCCTTTTTTTCCTCTTCCCCTTTTTTTCTCTGTCCCTTTTTTTCTCTGTCCCTTTTTTTCTCTGTCCCTTTTTTTCTCTGTCCCTTTTTTTTCTCTGTCCCTTTTTTTTCTCTGTCCCTTTTTTTTCTCTGTCCCTTTTTTTTCTCTGTCCCTTTTTTTCTCTGTCCCTTTTTTTTCTCTGTCCCTTTTTTTTCTCTGTCCCTTTTTTTTCTCTGTCCCTTTTTTTTCTCTGTCCCTTTTTTCTCTCTTTTTTTTTTCTCGCTCTCTCTCTCTGTCATCCCATCTCTCCCCTGCTCCTCCACCCATCACGCTGCCTTCCCCTTGTGCTGTCCTCCTGCCAAACCCCCTCCACTACCATACAACTCTCCAGAGGTCAAGGTGAGGAAGGGCTGTTAAAGTGCAAATTTGACAAATGAAATTATTTTAAATTTTATTTTAAAGCAGTCGGAATTGCTGCTCGGATCAATTAAGTTTTTTTATAAAGAGGTGAATCGCCAGATTACGGCATGAGAGCCGAGAGGATGTTTTTTTTTGTTGTTGTGCAAATGGACAAAATTCCCACCTTGAGCTCCTGTGCCAGGTCTTCATCACATCAAAATCATCATATTCATATAAGGATTTTAAAAAAGAGAATAGATTGGCTTTCATGAATGTTGGCATTTTGCTGGGAACCAGACGGTTGTTTGCGATTTATCTGTACAGGAAATTGACCAATACCAATAAATTGTTGGATTTTAAATCGAGCAATCCCACTTGCCACCAAGCAATGTTGTTCGTTCACTTGCATCCCTTTTATGATTGTTTCGTCATTCAGAAATTCCACAACCAAATGAATGCAGAATATTTTGCAACAAATTGGATACGATAGGTGCTTTTGCTGCCTGGCTTCACAAAACAACAGTGGAAAACGCAAGAATGTGGACATGTTTGGGTGGTGTGTACTCCCATATATTAACCAGAACTATTGGTAAGAATTGGCAAACTAAACTAACAAATAAATATGTGCACACCGTAGCTTCATTAACAAATTAAAAGTTGGATTCCACTTCGAGAACAGTCAGAGTGTTCTATTGCACCACTTACAAGGACTGTGGCAAATATTACTTCGAAGAGATCGGAAGAAACTTGAAAATACGATTTGCTGTTACACAAAGGGAATCGTGGCTTGGCAGGTTGACACACTCTGTGATAGCATGCCATTGTGTGCAATCTGGCCTTGAGATTGATCTGGGTGGACTCCTGTAGGGAACACCATGCCCAATAAACAGTCAGAATGAATCTCAAGACATGATGTGACGAGGGTTAAGAGGGTGGTCTAACGAGTGAAATTGACATACCTACACAATAGAAACCGCTTCTGGAGGTGACGAGAACGGGATGGTGCAAAGTGGAAACAGTAGGTCAAGCAAGCAGACAATGTTGCTGCTTCACTCGTAGAACGCCACAAACCCCACCGTGCCAAGCCAGCTCGCCGCCTCACCATGCATCACAGGCACACGACCTGGCAACACCATGCTCTCATGAATGCTCACAACTTGCACCTGCTCTTCTCAAATGGCACCTCCAGTTTGTCATCACACACACACACACACACACACACACACACACACACACACACACACACACACACACACACACACACACACACACACACACACACACACACACACACACACACACACACACACACACACACACACCATCTAGGGAATCCAGAAAGGAGGGGGAAGCAATGTGCTGTGCCTCTGGAAACTCACCTGGTGTCCCAGGACCTCTTACCGAACCCCTGGGAGCAGGTGTGATCCCGTCACTGAGTGCCGGATATTTGAGTATGGAAATGTTTGCATAACCGCTCAAGTACATTGATTTATAATACCACATCGCTCCAAATTTGATCCAGGAATGCAGAGACAAGCATATATTATTGCTTGATTATAGGTCTTACACACCTTTAATTCCCGCACTTTCATACGGCACATAATGGGTTGATGAATGCAAATAAAATGGCTGCCGTATGCCAGTCGGTGTATCGGCTTGTGAATGTTCATGGATACAAATTCAACATCACGTGAAGCTCGGTCTGCTTTTTCCTGTTTGGTTCCCAACCGCTTTAACCTCATGATATTCGATCCCAGACCTTGATGTGCTCGCCACAATTATATCAGTCGGGTTTTAGGTCTTCTCATGAGATATAGTTTGTGTGTACCACTTGAACGCACAAAATAAACTGAGGAACATTTTCCCCTTGATCTTGCAAATGTTTTTCCACCATGTACAAAGCTCCTTAAAAAAAAAACAACATTGTTTTTACCCCCATTTTAACTTGTACAGTTACTCAACCCAGAGGAAGAGCTTGAACACTGAACTGATCAAGACTCAAAAGAAGAGGAACAGCAGAACTATGGGGGAAACACCAGCAGCAGGGTTGAGAGACAGATGTAGACTTGGACAAATTAGGGATTTGGGGAGGAATGTTTAGGGGAGGGTGCACAGGTTGGTCAAGATGGATACAGAAGGAAAAACTGAAAATTTTGAGAAAGGTGGGCTGGGAGGAGGTGGGATTAAACGGGGTAGAAAATATCATTGTTTTGGATGGGGGATGATCTGAGCTGTTGGTGAACAGCTGTCTTGAAGATCTGGAGGGAAGGATGAGGTTGAGAAGAGCATTGAAGTTGCTTCCACATGTGGGGAAAAAAGAACGAATGAGTGGAGATGAGCAGTGATTCTGGATTTTGGGAGTTTCAACAAAGGGGGGTTGGTGCTGGACTGTGTGTGCCTTGCAGAAACCAGAGGGGGACAAAGTTTGGACAGAGCAGAGGGTGCAAGACCAGAACGAGGTGGTAGAACACAGAGACCACCTAACTGTCTGCGATGGAAAAATGATGGGCCCTTCGACTCAGCTTCATCACTGGAGATCCAATGATCTTGAAGGCCTTGGTTTCCATGACATCATGCTAGGCAAGGTGTGAGTCAGGCGTGCCATTCCGAAGGGGAAAGCAGTACTTTAGGATGTTAATGATTTCCTTGGAGGTAGATACGATTTCGGGTGTGCAAGGAAGGGCTTTGTATGACCGATGATTCCCAGTCGGCAACTGGCTTTGGAGGCCAACTTTTCTATGTGGTTTGCCCAAGAAAGATCATGGCTGAGAGTGAAACCCAATTGTTTGAGTGTTTGTATTCCTTCAAGAGGACTGTTGAGGAAGTAGATGGGGTGGGTGGTTGCCAGACAGTCCTTTCAGAAAGACAATGTGTGAGATTTGTCAGGATTGGAAGACATATTCCAAGTGTTTGACCAGCTTGTGGTGCTATCGAGGTCTGAAGAGAAGAGGTTGCTGCCTGTCTATGAAGGATGAGGGATATTACAATCGAGGGTGGATTCTTCAAGAAAGAGATGAATAGGATTTTCCATGTCGGAGAGATGGTTGATGAAGATTAGGAATAGTACTGAGCCCAGAACATTCATTGCCTTGGGGGCACTCCAGCCTCAGCAGTAAGAGGAGATGAAAGGATTCTGTTGAGAGCGACACATTGGCTATGAGAGTTGAGGATGTCAGTAAGCCATGTATGCAGTTGAGCATTGGCCTTGGATACCATATGAAGAGTTGGGAGAGCAAGGCATTGTGCTGACTGTATCAAAAGCTCAAGATATGTCCAGAGAGATGGTCCTCAAGAGACTGACTTGATAAGGCACCACTCGCTTTGAGGAGGGAGATAAATTTTGAAGTTTGACAGATGTTTTGTAGCACTCCCCTTGTTGCAGGCTTTGTGGAATGATCTGTGATTGCCTTCAGTCGGGTTTACTTCCTCGGAAGAGAAGGCAAGCTGTTTCAGAGCACCTGCCTCACCACGTGATTCAGTGCACCATGGGCAGGAAGAATGGTGGGATAATGGAAGATGAGATGGGATGGATCTGTGTAAGTGAGAGAGAGACAGAGACAGATTCTGTCTCAGTACGGTAATCTTCATTCGAATGAAGCAGCACTTACAAGGAAGGAAGGAAGAATTCTCAGGCTGAGTTAACATCAGGGGCAGTAGATGTGGGAGACCATTCCTGAATATGGATTGCTCTTTGCAGTCCCTGCCAATTTGTCTGAGTGAACTGCAAGACCTTCCTTCACTGTGGTGGCTGTGAAAATAGCCAGCGACATGTTGACTCTCATAAGCATATGATCAGATAAACCAATTGCTGCAGCGCAAAGGCATGAGAAACTTTCAGGGAAATTTGGCATCACCAAGTACAGAAGGGAGGATTTTCCATTGGGAGACATCTGGGTCAGAAAGTTCACAGATTGAGTCAATCCCATGGAGTAACATAAGTCCTTTGCTGAAGTGTTATCGCTGGTTCTTCATATTTTGTATGCAGCAAAAGTCTGCGGGGTAGCGTTGCATCATTAGGTGAGGATACGGCTGTGCTGCTGATGCAGTCCCATCTGCTGGTTATGGCAGCAACTTGGCCGTTGTGCCGGCAATAGCTCACCTACTTTTCGCGTAGGCGTAGGACATCATGGGATATTTTATGTTCACCAACGAATGCTGACAGATGGAATGTCCATTTAACGTCCATCCCATGTCCATTTGCCTCAAAAGAATCCTCCGTCGTGCAAAGTCCTTCCTCGGCCCTCTTGAGCTCCTGACCACTTACAAAGCTTTTGTCCGTAGCCTGATGGAGTACTGCTCTCCCCTCTGGGCTGGTGCTCCTGCCTCCCACCTTTCTCGACTTCACGCTGTCGAAACCAGGGCTTTTAAGATCATTGGCATCTCCCGCAATGAAGCTGAGTCTTTGGGCCTCTCACTCAATCACCGCAGGTTGGTCGGTGGTCTTTCTGTCTTCTACCGACTCCTCTCCAGCCTTGCCCCCCCTGCTCTCTCTGCGATTTGTCCCAACCACATTTCCACAGGGCGCTCAAGGTCCGCCAACAACCCCCTTCTGGTAAAACTACCAAAATCACGAATCGCTGCTCATCTTCACTCTTTCATTCCTCTTTTTTTCCCGCCTTTGGAATAAACTTCCTCACTCTATTCTTTCCCATTCTTCCCTTCAGGCTTTCAAAACAGCTGTTCACCACCACCTCTTATCTTCCCCCATCCAAATCCTCGATCTTTTCTACCCCGATAATCCACCCAAGCCCACTTCCTTCAATTCTCCTGCTTTCCTTCCTGAAAGTCCCTTTAATGTCCATCTTCCCCTCGCCATGTTCCCCGTCCCATCCCCATCCCTCTCCCTTCCACAGTTCACCTGTGTCTGTTCCCCAATGTTTTGTCCCTTCCACTCCCGCCCCTCTTGTCTCATGCCTCCTTGCTGTGAGTTGTGTGTTAGCTCTCATACGAGCCTCGACCAAGGTATACAAAAAAAAAAAAAAAAAAAAATCCGAGTGATGGCCCAAACATGGATGAATCGCTCTGCCTCTGAAACACCGGGATGATCGGGATTCAAACCTAGGCTAGACAGCTTGGAGGATGTGTGTGTACTTCTAGTCTAGGACATCGTGTCAGCTGCCATGGCTGATGAGAGAGAGATGCAAACACTTAGCCATTTGGCATGATGACATTGACATCACGACAAACGACGAAGAAAGAGTTTGGGTTAGTGGTTCAAAGTTTGTCCATGTATGAGAAAGACCTGAAGGAGTCATCGTCACTGTTTGGAGGACGATACAACAAACAGCGAAACAAGATGTGGGAGCGGAGGGGAAGTCACAGTCACGGGTAGTCCTTGGGATTGCTCGGTGTAAGATTAGTACACAAATATTGAGAAATTGAGTTTTTCATGCAAAGTCAAACTCTTCCACCAAGGCGATTGTTTCAGGATTATCAAATCGGAGGAGACAATAAAGAGTTTGGCATGTCCTGTGGGAGGAAAGATTCTGGTAATCGGATGATTGAGAGATCTTTCGGTTGGAGCGGAGGCCTTTGATGTTTGATGTCCACATAGGGACAGGGGAGGAAGTGTTGGGAGGATGCTTGATGTTGAGGAGGCACGGTATGGTGAGGCTTTGATGGTGGGGGCGAGGTGAGGGAGAAGCTTTGAGCGGGGGTTTGCACAAAGAGGGGACATTAAGCTTTGCCAGGGTATGCTGAAGAGGGAGACGTATAGAAAGGGTGCATTTGGAAGGATGGGGGCATGACGGCGATGTGTGAGAAAGTACTGATATGGAGGGGATTGACACTGTTGAACGACACGAAGACTTGATTGCCGTGGGCAAAAAAAAACCTTGACAATTTGGACTTCTCTACATCCACAAATTGGAAATACTGAGACAAAGATCTTGGAATGGGTGGAAATAAGTAATGTGGAAGGTATGTAGGATGGTGGTGCTGTAGTTCCAGGAGGAGGGTTGATAAATGAAGTGCTTTCGTGAGATTGTTTTTGAGTGAAAAAGAAAGATTAAAAATTTTTATTTTTTATTTTAAGCAAGGAGCGGGAATAGGGTAATGTTGAGGAGGTATAACACAATATTTGTGGGGAAAAGAAGCGGAATGAGGAACGCACTGTCAAAACAGAGACGTTTTGTATATCAGCTATTCGAGGAGTAGGCCTTGAGCAATGTGAAAATGAATTTGACAATGCATACAACATGGTATGATTTAACATGGAAAATTTGATAAAAACAAACTAACACAGGGATGAAAATGTAACAGAAAAACATGACTGATCCATTTCAGCAAACTTGTATTTGAGTTGGAAGCAGCAGCTGCAGATTTACTAATCGTATTTGAGTAATCCTAAAGCACCTATTACATTTTTTTTGTAGAACCTCATAGAAATGTGTGGAACGACATACTCTGTTTTTCCCATTGGTTTCTAGGACATCATCATAGTGTTTCAATCAATGATGCAGGCTGGTGAAATTTAACCGTGCGATGCAGTAGTTGCTTTTTATGCTGCAAGACCTCGAGGAGGTATGGCCAGCTCATTTTAGGATGAGGCATCTGCTCGGTGCTGATTGCCAGTCAACCAGCATTGTGTTCGTGGAAGGTGCTTCCAATAAGTGAGCTGGCCCAAAGTTGAATGCAGTGTTCTCGTACCCACAACACTAGTACTACCCATCTTGTAGTGTGGTGTAGAAAGGAGCAGGATTATTCTGCTACTCACTCAACACAAGGCTGGAAGAGCTTATTTCACTCTTTTTACCTCCGCCACTGAAGGGTTTGGTTGTTATGTTTTCACCCCTTTCTGCTTGTCTATCTATTTGTCTGTGTACAGGATATCTCAAAAAGTTTTGGACGGATCCGGATGAAATTTTGTGGACAGGTTTGGTGTGTGACAAGGACGAACTGATTAGATTTTGGTGAAGATCCGGATTTGACGACTGTAATTTTGTTAAAGTGATTCTTCACCATTGAGAGATAGGGCCAAAAACGATACATAGCACGATGTATTCCGCCGAAACTTGGTGGACATGTTGGGTGTGTAACAAGGACGAATTGATTCGATTTTGGTGAAGATCCGGATCTGATAATTATTTAATTTTTAAAGTGATTCTTCACCATTGAAAGGGCCAAAACGATATAGTACTGTAAAGCATGATATTTCAAAAATGTATTGGGGCCCGATATGTTCTCGTGGATTACGTGGCAGAGGTATGCGCTCCACCGAGTGCGCTTCTTTTGTTGCACTTGCTTTTTTGTGGTTTGTATTGTGAATGGTAAACCTTGCAACTATTAGCCTTGCCTGAAATGGATAGGCTATTATGTTTTGTGTATTTGCATCTGTGTCTGTGCATGCATTTTACTAATTCCTGGGGTAAAACATGTTGAATTTTGCTGTGATGTGTGTAAAAGGAAGAGGCCGTGTGAGGACTTTGTATCAATAGCTTATTTGTATTTTATGCAGTGTGAATTCATTGTGGTTTGGCTGAAATCAAGACAGCAATGAACTTATCTGAATCTGTGGTTTGGCAGTTTTCTAATTTTCCATTTTTCGTGATGAAGTTATTGTCCAAAGTTGTAAACACAAATTTATTGGTCAATTGAAATTGCATAGCCTGCTGTGATGCACCACACGGCAGCAAAAATAACAAAGCAGCACTTGAAGTGAAAAAGTATCCACCCCCGGCCATTGTACCTCTCCTGCCTGTTTTATTTATCCATTTATTCATTTTCCATATCTCATTCGTTGATAAAGCTGAGGGGAAACCTGCATACTTATATTAGTTTTTCTTAACGCTTGTATGCATTTCGCTGCACAACTTGGCAAGCGCAGTGTATTCCCGACAAACGATCATTACTAACAAAGTTGCATGATAATCTGGGAAGTGTGTACAGATTACATAATCCAGTGCAATGTGCTTACGACGTTTTTGAATATAAAGACTAGGTTGATGAAAGAATGTGGAGAAGGAAATACTGACAGTTCAGCAGTGGGACAATGTGGATGAAACGAGGAGGTGAGAGAAGAGGAAAGGAAGTATTACAGACTGCAAGTTGATGTGGAAAACCTCACAGACAGGGATGGAGTAACACCTGAGATGGTTGTGTACTTCCAACTTTTGTAGCCCTGGAGGAGAGTATGACTGACTAGACTGGGGAAGCTGGTTCCACAACTGGGAGAAGAGGGGAACAAAGAAGTGAAAGTGAGCAGTGAGTCTGGATTTTTGGATTTTCAGAATGAGGGGGATTCTGGAAGAACTAATGTGACTTGGAAGGTTGAATGATCATGGGAGCAAGATCTGGACTGACATGACTTGACATGACTTGACATAACGTGAATCCTTTGTTCAGATCTGCAGCATCTGAAAGTTTTTTTTTGTTTTTGTTTTTTTTTTGTCATCCCAATGGTGGTGCCATTCATCGTTGCTGCAATTCCATATTACATCGTGGGATCCCTGCTGTGTGGAAATCCCTTATCCCAGTTGCTTCCGAAAGACTGAAGTTATTGTGTTTTGTGACTTGGTATCACTGTTTTCAGTCCTTTTTTTTTTTTTTTTTTTTTTTTTTTTTTTTTTTTTGTATACCTTGGTCGAGGCTCGTATGAGAGCTAACACACAACTCACAGCAAGGAGGCATGAGACAAGAGGGGCGGGAGTGGAAGGGACAAAACATTGGGGAACAGACACAGGTGAACTGTGGAAGGGAGAGGGATGGGGATGGGACGGGGAACATGGCGAGGGGAAGATGGACATTAAAGGGACTTTCAGGAAGGAAAGCAGGAGAATTGAAGGAAGTGGGCTTGGGTGGATTATCGGGGTAGAAAAGATCGAGGATTTGGATGGGGGAAGATAAGAGGTGGTGGTGAACAGCTGTTTTGAAAGCCTGGAGGGAAGAATGGGAAAGAATAGAGTGAGGAAGTTTATTCCAAAGGCGGGAAAAAGAGGAATGAAAGAGTGAAGATGAGCAGTGATTCGTGATTTTGGTAGTTTTACCAGAAGGGGTTGTTGGCGGACCTTGAGCGCCCTGTGGAAATGTGGTTGGGACAAATCACAGAGAGAGCAGGGGGGCAAGGCTGGAGAGGAGTCGGTAGAAGACAGAAAGACCACCGACCAACCTGCGGTGATTGAGTGAGAGGCCCAAAGACTCAGCTTCATTGCGGGAGATGCCAATGATCTTAAAAGCCCTGGTTTCGACAGCGTGAAGTCGAGAAAGGTGGGAGGCAGGAGCACCAGCCCAGAGGGGAGAGCAGTACTCCATCAGGCTACGGACAAAAGCTTTGTAAGTGGTCAGGAGCTCAAGAGGGCCGAGGAAGGACTTTGCACGACGGAGGATTCCCAGTCGGCGACTGGCTTTTGAGGCAAGGTTGGAAATGTGACTTTCCCAGGAAAGGTCATGGCAGATAGTGAGACCCAGAAGCTTGAAAGAAAAGACTTCTTCCAGAGGATTGTTGAGAAAGTGGATGGGGGGGTTTTGTAAACGGTCCTTTCGAAGAGACATAGTGAGAGTGTGAGATTTGTCTGGATTGAAAGACATGTCTGGATTGAAAGTCCTAAGTTGCTAATAAGCCTCATTCTCCATCAGACCTTCCAATTTAATCATATGCCTTCATTTTGATTTACAAACCCTGGTTGGGAAATATTTTTAATCTGCTTTTTAATACTTCTACCACCGAAGGTGAAGGTTATGTTTTCGCCCCTCTCTTTATCTTTGTTTATTTATCTGTCTGTGTGCAGAATATCTCAAAAAGTTGTGGGTGGATTCGGATGAAATTTGGTGGGCAGGTTCGATGTGTGACAAGGATGAACTGTTTCGATTTTAGTGACGATCCGGATCCGGATCCGACGACTACAATTTTTTTCAGTGATTCTTCACCATTGAGACACAGGGCCAAAAATGATACATAACACAATATCTCAAAAAGTTGTGGACGGATTCGGACGAAACTTGGTGGACACGTTGGGTGTGTTACAAGGAAGAATATTTTCAATTTTGGAGGTATGCGCTCTACCGAGTGCCTTATCGTTTTGTGTTGCATTTGCATGTGCATAAAATTACTTTGTTTACCAATCTGTCAATTCCACTGGCAAGCTTGGATCATAATTCAGATTTTATTTTAATTACCCTGAGGATGGCGAAGCAAAAAGCGGAGTAAAGGAATTGGTTAATGTCTGTCCATCTGTCTGTAAACATCAGTTTATGATGGAGGAACAACTTGTTTTAAATTGAATGTTATATTTTGAATACGAATCAGAACATGAATCGGGAAACAAACCTGCCGTTTTACAGTACTTTGTCTCTGAATTCGTCCCAATCATACATTTGTAGAGAGTGTGAGAGAGAATATTTTAGGCTGTTTGCCTACCTGCCAGTCAAACAAAATTGAGAATCATTCCAACCAGGAAACATACCATTTTTAAGGACTTCGTAAAGGACACATGCCAGGTACGACAAATAACGAATGTAACGTGTTGGATATGGTAGTGTAATTGACACTGCGTCAACGGCGGTAAATTCTGGAATTAATTTATTCGACTTTTACCATCTTTACTTTATTCGTGTTGAATTGTATACTTGAACACTGTAGGTTCACAAATTGCCTTCTTTGCACTTTCAAAACCCTTCAGTTTCGCAGTACTTACTTGGACATGTTAAATAGGCTGTTATATAAGGGTTTTGTGCAAGTCTGCTTCAATGGCTCTAAACTTCCTGAAGTTTTATCCATATAATATATATATATATATATATATATATATATATATATATATATAATTTTTTTTGAACGTTCTTTAAAATCATCGTTTTATTTAAAGTGAAGTATATACTCGAACACTGTGTGGGATTTCTCTTTCACTGTGTTCATTCTGCACTTGTTTTTACATATTATTTTATCTTGTTAGCTCTTCCACAAACCTTTACTACATTAATAAAACCAACTACTGATATTTGACCAGGGCATTCATGACCTGCAGCAACAGTGCTAAAAAATAACTCGGTTATTCTGATGGCGTTTCCAAATGTGAAAGAAACCCTGTGATTTGTCATGAGTAAAGAAGGGAAATATTGCATTCATTTTTACTTTGTAAATTTCAAACAAATTGATTCATGATGGGTATGAACTATTGAGCAATTGATTGAAGAAGGCAATTAATTAGCAGGTCTGTTTTTGGATGTTACATTTGAGTATAAACTGCAGATGAGTTTATATTCATTTAAAATATGAATCTTTGAGGCATCTCATCAAATGCTATATATGCTACATATACAGGGGGCTGCAAAAGTAGGTATACAGTAAGGATTATACCAGTATTACCAGTATTATAATAGTGGTGCTAGGATTCATTTAATACGAGAATTCATTTAATTTGAACATTTGAGGTATTAATATGTTTATTATTGATATGCTGGTATGATCAATAAAATACGTTTTGTGTGCACGTTTTGTTTTTCATTACTTTTTTGCAGCCTACTTTTGCAGCCCCCTGTATATACAGCTCTGGAAAAAATTAAGAGACCACTGCAAAATTATCAGTTTTTCTGGTTTTACTATTTATAGGTATGTGTTTGAGTAAAATGAACATTTTTGTTTTATTCTATGAACTACTGACAGCATTTCTCCCAAATTCCGAATAAAAATTTTGTTATTTAGAGAATTTATTTGCAGAAAATGACAACTGATCAAAATAACAACAAAGATTCATTGTTTTCACACCTCAAATAATACAAACAAAACAAGTTCATATTCATTTTTAAACAACACAATACTAATGTTTTAACTTAGGAAGAGTTCAGAAATCAATATTTTGTTGAATAACCCTGATTTTCAATCACAGCTTTCATGCGTCTTGACAAGCTCTCCACCAGTCTTTCACATTGCTGTTGGGTGACTTTATGCCACTCCTGGCGCAAAAATTCAAGCAGCTCGGCTTTGTTTGATGGCTTGTGACCATCCATCTTCCTCTTTATCATATTACAGAGGTTTTCAAAGGGGTTCGGGTCTGGAGATTGGGCTGGCCATGACAGGGTCTTGATCTGATGGTCGTCCATCCACACCTTGATTGACCTGGCTGTGTGGCATGGAGCATTGTCCTGCTGGAAAAACCAATCCTCAGTTGGGGAACATTGTCAGAGCAGAAAGAAGCAAGTGTTCTTCCAGGACAACCTTGTACATGGCTTGATTCATGAGTCCTTCACAAAGACAAATCTGCCCAATTCCAGCCTTTCTGAAGCACCCGCAGATCATCACCAATCCTCCACCAAATTTCACAGTGGGTGCGAGACACTGTGGCTTGTAGGCCTTTCCAGGTCTCCGTCTAACCATTAGACGACCTGGTGTTGGGCAAAGCTGAAAATTGGACTCATCAGAGAAGATGACCTTGCTCCACTCCTCTATGGTCCAATCCTTATGGTCTTTTGCAAACCTCAGCCTTTGCTTCTCATTGATGAAGGGCTTTTTATTTTTATTTTAGCTTTGCACGACTTCAGCCCTGCCCCTAGGAGCTTGTTTCGAACCGTCCTCGCCGTGCACTTCACCCCAGCTGCCGTTTTCCATTCTTTTTTGTAAGTCACTTGATGTCTTCCTACGGTTGTTGAGTGACATTCGAATGAGTTGGCGGTCATCCCGGTCAGTGGAAAGTCGTTTTCGCCCTCTGCCAGTCTGTAGCTTTGTTTTCCCCAATGTCTGCTGCTTGACCTTGTTCTTATGAACCGCCGTCTTTGAAATTTTAAGGATGGAAGCAACGTGACGCTCACTGTATCCCTCTGCCAGTAAAGCCAGAAATGAACCCTTCTTTTCCTCACTCAAAACTTTTCTTTTCAACTCTTTTGGCATGGTCAATAGTTATTTTTTGATTCCAATTACTTTTGAGGTACTACGAGCACCGTTTTTGCCATCCAGCTCCTCCTATTGCAAGAGGATAGTGATGACCACAACAGTGGGTTTTTTTTTTTTAATACTTTTCCTTGTTAAATAAGATTCAGTTCAGGTGATCACCTAATCAGTACAGTAAAACTCTTTTAAATCGTGGCCGTTGGGGTCCATAAAATAAAAATCCGCGGTTTAGACGATCCGCAGATCCGCCAATAATATTAAGAAAACTGCGAATAGTATTAATAAAATATAATCTTGTACCAACGGACCGCGGATAGGGAGTACAAGCGGAAAACATGCGAGGCGCGGTCACCCAACAACACTAACCTTGCTGCCATTGGTCACGTGACCTGATTTTGGCGGCATTGCTCGAGCGGTCTTCAACAGACAGCCTTGTCCAACGCTGGATCCTGAGCCTTCTTGGCTCTCTTGCGGCTCAGCCCGCTCTCCTCGTCGAGGTCCTGCACGAAGGAGCGAAGGTTGGCCTCCTCCTTCACCCATCCTCTCAAGGTACTCTCTTGTACCCCAGTTTTCCTGGATATCTTAGCTTTACCCTCCTTCCCAGAAACGATCATGTCCACTAACAAAAGTTTTTCGGAAACAGTTCTGGATGTTTCTGAAACGAGACTTCCTCTTTTCCCCCGGCATGTTGACCGATGACGTCACAGCAACGTCGGAGGGATATGAAGAAGAAACTAGCTTCGATGTTTGAAAAGGCTGTAGAATGGTCGTACAATCGCGGATAATCAATGTGTGGTCTGTAGTAAGTAATCTAAGGTTATGATCGAGATGGATTTGGCCTGAGGTTTTATACAGAAGAGGAGAGAGCGAGTTTATGACACCCCGCTACCTCAGATTCGCTCACCGCGTGTCAAAAAGGACTCAATTGTTGGGTTAAACGGCGGATTAAGGGCTTAAACCGCGGATTATAGCAGGTGTCGGCGGTTAGCGAACATATGTCAATGATTTGACAAGCCATTGTGTGTTTTACACCAACATCTGCGCATTCACACTTGTACAACGGTTCAGACCGCGGTTGAGATCAAAGACAGGTGTTGGCGGTTAGCGAACATATGCTAATGATTTGACAAGCCATTGTGTGTTTTACACCAACATCTGCGCATTCACACTTGTACAACGGTTCAGACCGCGGTTGAGATCAAAGACAGGTGTCGGTTCGCGAACATATGTCAATGATTTGACAAGCCATTGTGTGTTTTACACCAACATCAGTGCATTCACACTTGTACAACGGTTCAGACCGCGGTTGAGATGAAAGACCCACATTCCACCCAAAAAATACTACTATTTCATGTTTAAATTTTGGGGTCCATGGTTGGCCCGCGGTTAGCCGATTTCATGGTTAAAAAGGCCGCCAATTAAGAGGGTTTTTACTGTACCTCACTAAGTAGAATGAGGTGTGCCTGTGTTGGAATTCAACTGACACTGGAATGCAATGGCTGCTATACATGTTGAGATGCTGATTTTTAATTTTTTTTGGAGTGGTCTCATTTTTTTCCAGAGCTGTCTATCTATATCTATCATGTATGTATATATATATATAACTATTATTATTTATTAATATGTGGGGCATTCAGAAAGCCCGACTAATGAGCAGTTCATAATCTATCGATGTATAATTGATGAGAATATTTCTGCTTTTACTTGTGTACATTTTTTGTTTGTTTCGTTTTTATATACTTGGTTTCTATTCTGCCACTCTGAAACACCTGTTTAATATTGCTCATTGTTCTCCTAAATTATCATTGTCTGTTGAACCAGTGGTAATTGGCTGAAATGTTAAACTTGGTAGTAACCAAAGGTTTGACATTGATTTTTTTTTTATTTTTAATGTCAGGAAAAATTTTCGTATTACTTTTCAGGGTGCATGTGATGACAGTTTATTGGATGAATCGGATTAGTATTATGCTGCGCTACACTCTGGTTATCTCTGATCAATCCAATTTCTGATTTTCTTTGTTGAAAATGTTTTTACTTTTTTATTAAAAAAAAAGTTTAGTACAAAAGCATTTGTCCTTTTTAAGTGGAAAAATGCTCGAGAAAAACAAACTGGAGCCTCTTCAACTTTGCAATGGGGGAGGATACGATCTGGATGTTAATGCTGCTTTGATGCCACAAAATAAGTGGTTATTGTGTGATAAATAATTGCAAAGCATTGAAATTGAATAATATATGGATATTTGGAGAGGTCTGAGCACTTAATAAGAAAGTATTTGGAGAAGCTTACTTAAAAAAATTAATCTGAACTTACTGTCTCTGTTTGATGCCTCATAGCTCATTCACCAAACTCCATTTGAACTATCGAGTTTTTTTTTTCTTTTTTTTTTTCTTCTCATTTTCCTAAGATGACCTGCAGAATTTTCTGCTAGCCCGAACAAGTCTACCATTAACACTGTCATATGACATGTATTTGCTTTTCAATAACTCTCGTGTTGTGAGATATTTGCTTTAGACTGTCTCTCATGTATAAGGAACACCAGACAAATAAAGGCAATGCACATTGCTACTTTCCACTTTATAAAAATGACCGTTTTTACAGCCATTTTCCCTGCTGTGCAGGGGTTTGGCTTTTTCTTGAGGCAATGTTTTTTTTTATGGCCGGATGCCCTTCCTGCCGCCAACCCTGGTCGCCTCTTACGACACACAGGGATATGGTACACCTATTCTAACGGGGGCATACACCGGGACCAGTACACTGGTACTCATTTCGCCGACCTCAGAAGGATGACAGGCTGAGTCAACCCCCTGGTGTTAATTCAGCAACCAACGGGGCTTGAACTCAGGACCTTTGGATCCCAAGCCGCCACCCTAACCATTAAGCCAACACCAGGCTGCTGCTTTCCACTTTATAAAGTACATTTTAAAAATTTTTATTTTTCTGTAATTTTCCTCGGTGATTTATAAATACAAAGGACATGAAGTGTAAATGTGCATGTGCCAAATGGAGATGAGAATATCCAGGAACAAGGGTGTTTATGAGAGAGGGTGCAAAGTGGGGAGAGGACTCCCCCCCCCCACCCCCTTTTTTTTCCTTCATTTTTTCGATATCAAAATATTTTGTGCATCCTCCTCGTATATGTATGCATGTTTATGTTTATTTATGTGTATATATATATATATATATATATATATATATATATATATATATATATATATATATATATATATATATATATATATATATATTTATTTTCACCAATCTGCCACCAAAACGGTCACCAGGTTTATCACCGGATGGTCCTCAGAGACTGTCCGCTGGGTAAGCTGAACAGATTTTTCCTTTGGTTTTTGACGTAGAGAAACTCAAACAAGATCTGTCGCCCATTATTAGTTCTGTTTGAAAAGCATTGGGCCCAGCATATACTCCGGGGAAAAGCACCGCAAATTTAACCCTCTTAACATGGTTTGGTGCTAAATTTCCAATTTCCATGGGTTTGACTCGTGCCATGGTTTTAATTGTCCAAATCAGAATCGCATTCCAGGCTGACACGCCAATGGTGAGAAAACATGGTATATTTATACACATTATATCTACACGTGCCCACAAACTACAATGGCTTAATGCGGTACCTTAACCACTCGTACCATGAGGAGTAAGATGGGAAGAGGTCACAAGACAGAAAAGCCTTGTCCCCATGTAATTGTGCATGGTGGTGAAGTTCAGCGAGATGGTCCCCATGAGAAGGAGAGGTGACTGCTTAGGTGCATCTGGGATAGGCAACCGGCCAACATAACACAGGCCCAGTGCTCCAATCGTCATTGTCAACGTTTGGCTTGTGATATGGGGGCCCTCGGCTTGACCTGACTCTTGACTCGTGTGCCCATGTACTGTTGGTTCTGGACTCTCCCGCTCTCTCGCACTCTGACTTGCACTGAACTGCCAACTCCAAAATTTCTCTTTCCCTGAACTGTCGGTGAACTCTGAACTGCCTCCTCTTTGTTTTCTCTGCCCCCCCTCAGCCTTTTATAACCCCACAACCGTGCATCACCACATGTCCATTTGTTCACTTCCCAGCTTCTCGTCGCTTACAGTGGTTGCTTACAGCTTCGAGTCCATTCGACCGCAGCCTTGGCGTGACTCTTACCTTCCACATGGTTGCACGATCTTGCTTTGTTCCTTCCTCAAGGGGAGGAATACTGGGGGGGGGGGGGTTAGTGAGCTGGTAAAATGATTTTTAAAACTCAGTTTGGAAGATTAAGGAGGGAGTGGACAGCGGGAGGCTTTTAGGCACATCACAGAGGGGAGGGGGTCACATTTATCAGCTCTTATACAAACTGCACATGCCCCATCATTTTTACACAGAAACCACACACTTATTCTCAATATTTATAATTGACATAATTAGTATATTCTGCTAGTTATGTCGATATAATCACATACAGTATAACCTTGCTTCCTATCGTTACCCCCTATTACCACTTTCCGATTGATGGCATTCCTGAATGCCAAGACTGCATATGCTATTTTGTCTGATGAATGTGATTCAATTCATCTGTTATTGATGTTTTTTTTATTTATTTTTATTTTAAATTAACTTTGCTACTGTGCTCGAGATGCATTCTCCAGTCATGACATCAAGAGATTTCAGGTCTCTTTCCATGCTCAGATGTCATCAAAAAAATTTTTTTTAATGAAAATGTGGAAAATTGTAGCTTGTTCACTGAGCACTCGTCACCGATGATTGATTTGTCATTGTCGTATGCCAATAATACCAATGTTAGCGTTTTGGTGTTGAACCCAGGCCGGTGGTGTCAGATGTTTTAGCATTACCAGTACGTGCCAGTAAAAAAAAAATAAAAATAAAAAATAAATAAAAATCAGAAATAAATATTCAAACCGCGAGCAACAACCACACAGGCCGTTTCTTCGCTCTCACGTGCCCGTACGTGCGTGGCCTGGAAGTTGGCATATTATTCGCAATTACGATTATTCGCAATTTAGTTTTAATACCCAATTATTCAATTAATGCCAACGTATTTTACCTTTTCGCAATGTCGTGGCAAGGAAAAACAAAAAGAGAAGAGAAGAGAGAAAAAATAATTTACTTCCTGGTTCGGAGCATACCAGCACTCTTACCGAAATTTATCCACCGTCTAATATGAAAACGATCATAACTTGGGACATTGTGTTTATCTATAAATGCGCATAAAAAATCGAGAAATTATTAGAATACACGAAGTCATCACTCTCCGGAAGGAAGCCCGTACGTTGTAACCCGTAATGGGGAACGCGGCTGAGCTTCCCTTCCCCATCGGCCACGCCCACGCAACAACGTGTCTTGTCATTGGTTTGGTAAATAAATGGCCATAACTTGGGAAGCACTTGTCCGATTAATATCAAACCTTGAAAAGGCACATCCTCAGGTCCCCAGCAATATACCTGGCAAGTTTCATTTAGATCGGACCAGTGGTTGTCGAGAAACAGCGGTCACACACACACGCACACGCACACGCACACGCACACGCACACGCACACGCACACGCACACGCACACGCACACGCACACGCACACGCACACGCACACGCACACGCACACGCACACGCACACGCACACGCACACGCACACGCACACGCACACGCGCACACGCACACACACACACACCTGGAATTATAGATAGATGAATATTCTATGCTCATTGTTTCCTCTTTTTTAAAAAAAATTCTTTTTCAATGTTTTTTTATTTTGAGACGTCATTATAAAATACATTGTGCAGTACTTGTTCTTTTCGTGTCATTTGCTTGAGCAAATGCAATGACTGTAAAAATCAGAGAGCTGCACGTCACACCTAATTTTTTTTTTGCGAAAACATGTGAATATGCATAATAGGGATAGAAGAACATTATGGATCAGCTATTAGGATGAGTACTGTTAACTCGACTTGAAAGGACTGATGCGAAAACCCAGACTGGATCTGAGTGGAGCACATGGAATTTTTGTTTTTGCTGGGCTCTGGTTCGGTTTGGTAGTTGTGGAAAAACTGGCAATCCAAGCTCACTTTTGCAAACAAGTAGCGGTGGAAATAAACAAATTGGATTTTAAGGTGTGGTACTGGATTTGTATTTCTATTGCTGTTTATTTCATTGATCGAGGGATTTCATTAAAGCACTTTCTGTGTCTGAAATTATCATGTTAACGTTTTTAAGAGCAATTTTCAATCGATAATCTAAAGTGTATTTGTCAAACAAATTAATTTCAGGAGAGCAACTCGTTTACCAAGTGATTTTCTGAGTTGGTCAAGCTCTGCTTGCATGATCGAAGAACCTCATGCTTTTTATCCCCCGCCGCGTGGCGGAAGGGTGATATTGTTGTCACCCAGGGCGTCCGGCTCTCCGTCCGTCCGTCAACATTTATAGCTGTGAGTGCGATAACTCGTAAACTGTTCGCCATATCGATTTGAATTTTGGGTCACACATGAACCACCTGAAAAGGAAGAACCCTCTTGATTTTGGGCGTGGCCGGATCCAAGATGGCCGACTGGGGTGGCCATCTTGAAAATTTTTTTTTCGCCATATCACTTTGAAATTTGAGTCACACATGTTTCACTTGAAAAGGAAGAACCCTATTGATTTTGGGCGTGGCCGGATCCAAGATGGCCGACTGGGGCGGCCATCTTGAAGAAAATTTTTTGTAATAAATTGAAAACCGCTTATCTGATTTCAATTATTTTTGGTTACAACGTTCCTCACCCCTGGGGAACTTTTTCGAGATGATGACCAAATGGTGTCTTGTTTCCAATTCACCTCCCTCATTATCTGGAATATGTATAACCTTTTTCATTCAATGGCGGGGGATTCCCCATCTTTGATTGTATATTTATTATCCCCCGCCGCGTGGCGGAAGGGGGATATTGTTGTCACCCAGGTCGTCCGGCTGTCCGTCCATCCGTCCACATTTATAGCTGTGAGTGTGATAACTCATAAACTGTTTGCCATATCGATTTGAAATTTGGGTCACACATGTACCACCTGAAAAGGAAGAACCCTATTGATTTTGGGTGTGGCCGGATCCAAGATGGCCGACTGGGGTGGCCATTTTGAAAAAAAATGTTTTTTGTAATAAATGGAAAACCGCTTATCTGATTTTA
Source organism: Eptatretus burgeri (assembly GCF_056783735.1). Taxonomy (NCBI): domain Eukaryota; kingdom Metazoa; phylum Chordata; class Myxini; order Myxiniformes; family Myxinidae; genus Eptatretus; species Eptatretus burgeri. The sequence continues at coordinate 29,499,378 of NC_140963.1, forward strand.
ATTATTATTTGTGGTTACTACGTTCCTCACCCCTGGGGAACATTTTTTCGAGATGATGACCAAATGGTGTCTTGTTTCCAATTCACCTCATCTGGAATATGTATGACCTTTTTCATTTAATGGCGGGGGATTCCCCATCTCTGATGGTATATTTCCCATTATTGACGAAGTCCCAGCTGGCTCCACTATGCAGCTCGGACATTGGCAGTAAAATAGAAGAAAAAACGATAACCTGAAATGGTGGTTTAATACTCCTCAGGGTCTAGGGAAACTGAGGTGTACAGTACCATTAAAAACTGGATCATTAATATAAATAAACCCTTCAACAGGTAGAAGCCTCCCCCTATCGTAGAAGGGGAAACTTAACAAATTATTGAAGTAATCAACACCAGTTATATTCATGTGAATTACAAGAAACCACAACAAAAGTTGTAAATTTGTGGATACAGTAAAACCCTCTTAATTGGCGGCCTTTTTAACCGTGAAATCGGATAATCCGCGGGTCCACCATGGACCCCAAAATTTAAACATGAAATAGTAGTATTTTTGGGGTGGAATGTGGGTCTTTGATCTCAACCGTGGTCTGAACCGTTGTACAAGTGTGAATGCGCAGATGTTGGTGCAAAACACACAATGGCTTGTCAAATCATTGACATATGTTCGCTAACCGCCGATGCCTGCTATAATCCGCGGTTTAAGCCCTTAATCTGCCGTTTAACCCAACAATTGAGTCCTTTTTGACGCGCGGTGAGCAAATCTGAGGTGGCGGGGTGTCATAAACTCGCTCTCTCCTCTTCTGTATAAAACCTCAGGCCAAATCCATCTCAATCATAACCTTCGACGACTTACTACAGACCACACATTGATTATCCGCGATTCTACGACCATTCTACAGCTTTCTACAGCCTTTTCAAACATCGAAGCAAGCTTCTTCTTCATCTCCCTCCGACATTGCTGTGACGTCATCGGTCAACATGCCGGGGGAAAAGAGGAAGCACACATCCAGAACTGTTTCCGAAAAACTTTTGTTAGTGCACAGGATTGTTTCTGGGAAGGAGAGTAAAGCTAAGCTATCCAGGGAAACTGGGGTACAAGAGAGTACCTTGAGAGGATGGGTGAAGGAGGAGGCCAACCTTCGCTCCTTCGTGCAGGACCTCGACGAGGAGAGCGGGCTGAGCCGCAAGAGAGCCAGGAAGGCTCAGGATCCAGCGTTGGACAAAGCTGTCTTCGACTGGTTCACTTTTACTCCCTATCCGCGGTCCGTTGGTGCAAGATTATATTTTATTAATATTGTTCACGGTTTTCTTAATATTATTGACGGATCCGCGGATCGTCTAAACCGCAGATTTTTATTTTATGGACCTCAACGGCCGTGATTTAAAAGTTTTACTGTATGTGAATTTTTTTTTTTAAATCGGCTTCTTCCCTTGCTCAAAAGTTTGAGTGGGTTCAGAATAATGCCAAGGATGCAAATTTCAACAGAGTAGCATGTGATGATCCAAACTTGTGAGAAAAAGGCCACACTGAAGAAAATGGCAGAAAAGATGAAAATCTCCTACAATGATGTGAGGTGCACTTTGCGAAGTCTGAAAGGCCAGGCAGACCCTGAAGAACCTCTTCGAGATGAGACAAGCACTTGAAGATGCTCAGCATACATGACAGAAGAAAATAAAGCCAGCAACTGACAAATGAAACATTAACATATTTTCCTGAACATTAACATCTTTTCCAGCACTGTGTGCAGAGGCTGATTGCAGCAGGTCCCCATGGCAGTTTCAGCAAAGAGACCACTGCTGAGACTGCAGAAGAAGGTGAAAAGACTGAAATATGCAAGGCAACACCAAAATTGGGTGACTGAACAATGGAATTGGGTACTCTGGTCTGATGAATCGAAGTTTGAACTTTTTGGATCTAACAGACACTTGTCATACATCAAATACCTCGAGAACTTTACGACACACAATGTTTGTAGCCTACTGGTAAAACACGGGAGGATGGCTGACTTTTTGGGGTTGTCTCAGCTTTTGGTGTCAGAAAAGGTTAAAATCAATGGGACACCAACAAAGGAGAAGTGCAAGCAGATACTGCAGCATCATGCAGTTCCTCGTGGAAATCGTTTAATTGGAAGAGGACTCATTTTCCAACAAGATATTGATTGAAAATACACTTGTATTATATTTACAAACTAATGATCAAAATGCTATTTACAGTGACTTGGGTAGCAGAACCAAGTCACTAAATACACTACATGCACAGAAGACCTCATTTCACATTCATACATAATTTTGAAAGTCGCCGATTGGAATTGACTCGTGTACTAAAAAAAATGCTTGGATAATAAAACAAACAGGTCTCATATGTGAGTATGTGAAATTTTAAGAAACACAGAAGAAAGGGAATTGCAGCTGCGAATAAGGGATGATCTGTTTATCTCTAAACAGAAACGGGCTTGTTTAAATATAACGATTCCTTTCAAAGACAGCCACTCATGAGAGAATAGAAAGAGAGGCAAAAATAAAACGTGTGGATTTGATATTCTGGAGGGTATGTCCCATCTCGTCGGAGGCTACCCAGTGCATATGCTCATGGGATATCCTGAACTGCAGGCTTTGCCCACAGCATGACTCCCACATCTGGCTGGAAGAGGCAGCTCTTTCATGTCTGCAAGCTAGATCTCTGCAGTTCTCTGAGAAAGGCCCTCTCTTCTTCAGCTTCATCTATTGCATCTTTCACTTTTGGGTTCAACTATCTTACCCCTCCCTTCTAAAAAAATAAAAACTACAATCTTATTGGCCCAGATATATGCGCAACAACAAATCTACACCTGATCGACCAAGTCGCACCATGCAAGTTGCATCATGTGCCACGAAGGCTGTTAGTCATTGTCTTCCCAGACAAATACCTTCTTCCCGCCTCCCCACACACACACACACACACACACACACACACACACACACACACACACACACACACACACACACACACACACACACACACACACACACACACACACACACACACACACACACACACACACACACACACACACACACACACACACACACACACACACACACACCTATGACTCGTCAATGTGTCCTTGGTGGTTGGGTTCCCCATTATGGGTTACAACGTACAGGCTTCCGGAGAGTGATGACTTCGTGTATTCTAATAATTTCTCGATTTCTTATGCGCATTTATAGATAAACACAATGCCCCCAGTTATGATTGTTTTCATATTAGACGGTGTATAAATTTTGGTAACATCAGAGTGATGGTATGCTCCGAACCAGGAAGTAAATTTTTTCTCTCTTCTCTTCTCTTTTTGTTTTTCCTTGCCACGACATTGCGAAAAGGTAAAATACGTTGGCGCTAATTGAATAATTGGGTATTAAAAATAAATTGCGAATAATCGTAACTGCGAATAATATCGAACTTCCGGGTCACGCACGTACGGTCACGTGAGAGCGAAGAAACGGCCTGTGTGGTTTATTTATTATTATTATTATTATTATTATTATTATTTTTTTTTTTTTTTACGCGCAGGTACTAGTTGTTATGAAACAACAGAGATGGCATGATCTTGTGGTTATACGCCATGATTGAGAGAGGATTCTATCTCCACAATTTAAGAGGAAGGAACAGCCATCACTCGAAACTGCAACACCATCTCTACCAATCTACCAGCACTTGTACATGGGCTACAACTCTGCCCTCTACCTTCCCCCCCCCACACCTCCCCCCATCACCACCCACTAGAACTACTCTTTCCTCCACTGGGGCATGGCATGACCATGGAATGACCATCTTTCCATCTACATGGCATGACCACAGACACAAATGGCGTACCGGGAAAGTATGAAATGGGATGATCCCATAAAAGACACCTCGTGTGCCTTCGACTGTGAGACAAAGCATTTGTCACCCATTTTGACCTCGGTGTCTGAGTGTGCCTGAGTGGTGCCGTGCTGTGTCCATGCCGTGTTTCTGCCAGAGTAATATAACGGATTTATCAATGAATACAAAATCCCTTATAAATTGTCGATTGAACGGAAAAACAAAACCTACCAATCTGGAGTGAACATGCGACCGGCGGTTTAATCCTCACCAACACTTCCATTGGTGCCACCATCTGATTGCTTGCAAATGGCTCAAAACTACATGGCTCCATAAATTCCTCCAAAAGCATTTCCATCACTAATTTTGTCTCCAATAGTTTCTTCAAAATACCATTGATCAGTTTCAACATACTGAGAACCTTCAGATTTGCTAACGGTGTAATCAGTATCGGAATCCGAGCTCGAAATACACTTTCTCTATCTGAGCCGCCATTTGGATCAAAGTGGGTTCAAGGTGTGATGGCACTGGTGAAAATCGACTGTGTTTGCATGTTTGTGTATATTTATATAATTTTTTTATTTATTGGAGAGAAAGAAACAGCAGGGATGGCAGAGAAATAAGGGATGTGGGGAACCATGAGGGTGAGGGGAGAACACGATGTGAGGTGCTAATCCAGAGGAGAGAACAGTGGTACTCCAAGTCGCAGATGAAGGTCTTTTCGGTGGAAAAATAGTTCAGATGTGCCAGGGAAGGACTTTGCATGACGGATGATGCTTGTTCCTGGCTTTGGATTTGGCAATGTTATTTTAATGATTACTTTCACTGTAAAAATGCATAAATGAGGTGTAAATGGGAGAGTTAAATGAGATGTTTGATGTTTTTTTTTAGGAGGGATGGAGACTCTTTTTATTTATCTATTTTATTTTTATTGGAAAGGTCGAAAACGAAATATATATAAAAATAAGGAAATTATGAAAGTTGAGCAGCCCTTCGAGTTGATTACTAAAAAGTTTATGAATGGAAATTTATCAAACCCAAATATTGATCATTTTTAAAAAACGTTTTTTCAATGGAAACTTTAAGCCTTCCTTGACAACATCCTGCATTAACTTGAATTGCCATTGCATCGAAAAGGAGATGTGCATGTCTCACAAAGTGGGTATGCTGTGGTATGTTTGTGGGAAATTCCACACAAAACTATTATGAGGTACTTAGACAAACCATCAATGGTCAGAAATGAAAGTGGACATCTTGGGGAACCTGTAGAAACCGGCAATATCATACTCTCCATTTCGCTGTTTTATTAAAGATGAATTAAAGCAACAGAATATGGGTATTGTAACCTTAGAAATGTTACAGTTTGATTGGTAAAAATTTTCTTTTACTGTACGTTTCTTATGTGGCAGTTATTTGGAGTGTGGTGACTCAGAATGTAAACTTTGGTGTCTCTTTTATGTTTTGATGATGTTCTGTCTCCCTATTTGGGTTTTCTGGCGTCAACCCTATCTGATGAAATAATGGATTCGTACGTAACGCTTTGTGTCCACTGCATCGAGAAAAATAAGGAGTCCAGTGTTGATAATGTTTCTTATGATTTTTTATTCCAAATCTCCCTTAATTTCTTGGAAATATGACAGTCTAACGGCAGAAAAATATTCATCAAAATTGTGATCAGAAAAATAAAATTCGGACCGCAAGTAATCCCGTCTTGATTTTCGTGTCGGTCCCGTTATGTACGAATCATCATCTTTCGTCGGACGCAAATAACGCTAGCATTAGAAAATCTTGCCGTCTTGCAAACTTCCCCGATTGATGGATATAATAGGCATTTGCAAGCGTGTCAGCACATTTCCATTCGCCGTCGAGCGCAGCGTTTGTCTTCGTGTCCGTGTCTTTGCGAGAGCCGTAATGTACGAATACAGCGTGAGGACGCCGAGCCGAACAAGGTGACTCGCATTTGTCTGATAATTCTTCATTTTAATCAACGCTAGAATTTTTTTGGTTATTCGTGAGGATCCGAGAGGTAAGAATTTTGTTTTTCTTTTCATGTTTAAAATGATTATTTTCAAAAGTTCGAAATAAATAGATTCGATTTTAACGTTATTTTTCACTTACAAGTGTGGTTTTCTTTGCTACTGAACTCGCCTGTGTTTTTTCGTAATTTATAACATCAGACTCTCTCAAAATGTGTTGTTTTTTTCTTTTTCCTGTCACATATTGAGCCTGTTTAAAAAGGCAGAGTAAAAAATATATGTTTCTTATCCCAAAATATAATATTTACGTTTTTTTCATCTGATTCCGTGCACAACACTGATGCCAAGCTCGAAATTCAAACGTGTATTTAGTGTTGTATATATTGTTGCGGTTGTGGAAATTTGCAGAACACCATAAAGGTCCTTAGTTCGATTATATTGCTAAGTGTGTGTTCAGTTAGATTTTCCCACCGTGGTCTAAAGGGATTTATTCGTGTTATTAGGGCTGTGATCTTTGAGTTAGCTGTTATTCTTTGCTGTCGTTATTTTGGACCAACCACACCACCAACCACCTTTTTACAAGCACCCAACGACACCACCCTCACGACCACCACCCAACGCCAAACACGCCACCATTACAACAACCACACCACCAATCACCTCCTCCACACCCACGCTACAACCCTCTCTGTATCGAAAACCATCCCTGCCATGGAGAAAGAAGAAGGCGTTCTGATAACGCACGGATTTTTCCTCTTATTTTCCCACGCTTTGGGACCGGGGACAGGGGAGGGCGAGTGGAGGGAGAATAGAGAAGTGCTACCAGGATGATTGCTTCGAAAAAAACCCCCGACCCACGAGGGAAACGCCCCCATTCTGGAAGTTTCCCACAGGAGCTGGAAGGAGGGCGGGGCGAGAAAGGAGGGGGAAATAAAAGCGAGCGCTGAACGCAGTGAGGTGTGTGTGTTGTAAGAGAGGAGCTGCGTGGAGAGAACCGAGTCTCTGTCGGGGTTCGGAGTGTCTGTCGGGGTTCGGAGAGTCTGGAGAAGCCAAGGGGCTGTGTGGAGGTCTGGGCTCGTGTCAGAGTCGGGAGCTTGGAACAGTCAGTCGGTGGAGGTCCGGGCGTCGCGAAGGAGACGCGGGCTGGAGGCGCAGCCCTGCTGTGTCGCGCGAACCTGCGCGTTCGTGTGGGGAGAGCCGGAGAGAGCGCGCCTGCCACGCAGAAGGCCTGAGCCCAACCGCGGCTACGCTAGCTGCAGTGGGGATGGGACGTCGCGACTCGCCCCATCAAGGCACCACGAGGGTGCAGGTAACCTGTAACGGTCTCGTGGGGCCTTTACGGTCACTAAAGCCCCACGTTATAAAGGCCCACGGGCCCAGTCTGACTCCCTTGTCTATGAGGGAGTCTTTCTTGCTTTTCTTTGAATGAATGTTGTGGCGCCGTGTCCCGCTAAGTAGAAACTGTTAAGTGTACATTGATAAAAACTAATAGACGGTGGTAACTCTTGGTCCTTGCTCGTGTTTTGTGCCCGTCCCGCGCATTGCTTGTTTGGTTGCATGACTGCATGCGTGTTTTTGCATACCTGCATGGCTGTATATGTGCATGTGTGTAAATAAATGTGCTTAGTTGAATGTGAACCCGTTCGTCGTGTCATTTTCCCATATTGAACCGCCGTATTGCATTTCGGAATGGTAGTTGGTTTTTGAATACCGATAAAAGAATCGGGTCCGGCGAGGTCTGGCGATAATACCCCGCTCGGTTATCCCAGAACGGAACGAACCGCTTAAGCGGTTCGTGTCCAAGCAGGCCTTCACAGAGGTATGGTCTCCCGGTAGGTTACCCGCGCGAATACTTAGGTATATCGATATTCAGCGATTGACCCTGTTGCACGCGGGCAGAATACGGACTAGGCCGTGGTGAGGTTAAGAACCCACCCGTAACTGGTTTTTGGCGTTGTTCCAGAAAGTCGCCCCGGTGGGCGTGCGGCTGCTATTAGTGAAAAGCGGTCGCGCGCACGCTGGGCGGGTGGTAAATTCGTAACAATATTCAGTGGTAACTTTAAAACCGGACGTGCTGCAGGTCTAAAAATTTAGATTTAGCTATTTGAATACATGCAGATTAACATAATGGGTTGCATTTCATGTTTCCCTAAACTTTTTTTTTTGCCCTTTGTGTAACAGTATGTGTACCCACTTTGTGAGCCATGCACAAATACATTTTTCATTCAACCAATATTTATAACATATTCCTTGTATGACTAGAGTTCGTAGAATGCCTCCAATGATACCCTGCCCAGTGTTGAAGTATATACTTAAATTTGAATAATTTAATGACTTTTTTTTTTATTTTTTAAATTGTTTAAAAAAAATTCCGTGAGTTTAGCACAATTGAAGCAGACTTGTACACCACCCTGTTTAACATGTTCTAGTACTGCAAAACTGGAATTTCTTGGAAGTGACAGTAAGGCGATTTGTGTTCTCCACTGTTCAAGTGTACCATTCAATTTAAATAAAATAAAGATTTTAAAGTCATATAAATTAATTCTGGAATTTTCCTGCCGTTTTTTGTAATGTCGATTACACCACCCTTTCTAACATGTCACATTAGTTATTCATGCCTCTTTGTGTCCTTTATGATGTCCTTAAAAACAATAAGTTTCCTGTTTGGAATGATTTTCAATTTTGTTTGATTGCCAGGCAGGTGGACAGAGTTAAAATATCATTTCGCTCCTCTCTCTGCAAGTGTGATCGGGACGAATTCAGACAAGGTATAGCACTGTAAAACGACAGGTTTGTTTTTTCATCTGTGTTCAAAATATAACATTCAGTTTAAATAAGTTGTTCCTTGATCATAAACTGACATTTGGAGATGAACAGATGGACATGGACCAATTGCTTAACCCCACTTTTTGCTTTCTGTGTGTGAGGGGGTAATAATACCTTCCTATTCCTCCAATGAATATTATTTGTCTTTTATTTCATGAGAGCTGAAATAGATAAAATGTGTGAATATGTTTTCAATCAATATCATTCTTGTTCATGTGATCATTTAAAATCAAATGACTTGCACAGTCACATTTACTGATTGCTGCTAACTCTATGGCTCAGGTCTTTCCCTCTCATCTCATCATTGTCAACATGTACACCTTTCAACCATCTGTTATCACCCTCAATAATCATTTCCAGCATCAAATTACTGTACCTTCAAATACATATCAGGGTGGTGAAATTTGATCTGGGCTTTTGTTTATTAAAACACAGCAGTCAGCAGAATATGTAGATTAATTTTTGAGGGACTTTATGTTGATGGTAAATGATGCTCATAATGATATGGATAATAATCAATAGCGATAATGTTTCTTGTTTTAATGCATGCCCTGAAATTCAAGATTTCATGAAGTGAGATAACAGTGGAATGGTTAATAATCGTGAAATTGGTGGCAAATGAAAACAAAATATAATTCCCAGATTGGTACACAGTATAGTGGCCTGTCAGACATCCCCATTAAAATAGTATCTTGGAGTTTATTGAAGAAAAAAAAAAATATATATATATATATATATATATATATATATATATATATATCAGGCTATTAAGAAGAGATGTTCTGCACTTGTGTGCATGTCCAAAATAATTATAAATGGGACTAGTTTGTTTCCAGAGCTGGGGAATACCATGGAAAGTGTAAACAAATTCCAGGTCAAGTTTGAACCACCCTCAGTTTTTTTTTGTTGCCCATTTTTGCTTTCACTTCCCATCTTTTTACATTCCATTCAGTTGATGATCATTGACCCATGGTTATGTTATGTTCAGTTGATTTTTGTTGTGCTTTGTTTTCAGACTTGTAACCCATTATCTCCCCTTCCTCTACCCCCCTCTACTGTGCTCCTCTCCATAAAAAAATCTGTGCTTGAAAAACATGGTGAAGTTTTAAGTCGAGTTTTTGATTTGCTGTCCAAGACAAACAGGCAGTGATCCCTGACTGACTACTTCATTAGACATAATGGTATGACAAATTTATGCACATTTTACTTTTCGAGGAGTAATTTTAGGACAAAGTTTAATTTCTACATAAATTGTTTTGGGTGACTGAATCCTGTCTTTCTTGTCCTTAAATCACAAGCTTGTGAGTCAATGTTGACTTTGTGATTTTAGTCGAACACACGTCCAGGTCTTGGGTTGGAGTTTTCAATTTTTGCTGTTGTCGTTATTTGCTGTCCTCATCAATTGAGTTTGCAGGTTCGAAGTTCAATCACCATCAGGGTTTTGTTTAAATATATTTGTTGTTGATTGTTGCAATGTTTGGCTTGCACTCCTTTCCCATGAATGCTCAGCTCTCCAATTCAACAACCTTCACTTGAATGTTAAATATCTCCTGGCATCTTTTGCAAAAATATAATTTGTATACTCAGTGTTGTGTTCAATTAACATTTAATTATAAATCCATGACAAGTTGTGTTTGTGTGTTTGTTTGGCTCGATGTGCTTGCTGTAATCTGACTTTGCTTGCACTTGCTCTGTCAAACCCCTTCTTTGTCCTGTACTTGTTTTATCTACATAACTACGAGTATTTTGCTGTAGATTGTTGTTCGAAGGAATTATCCTTTGAGAAGAGTAGCAACAAAATATTAGTTAAATCTTTAGGTACCAGTAAAATTTTTTTTTTTTTTAAATATTTTTGACCATGAATTTGTACAAGTTTCATCAGAAAGTCCATTTTAATGAGTCATACAGTATGTATCCTATCCATGTGTTTATGTTTAGCTGTGACATGCAACAGGTCGACAAGAGCTCCATGTTCCTGTTATTGTTGTAGGGGTTCTTGTTGGGGGTCGTTTTGTGAAATGTGCGTCCATTGGTCGGACAGCTGCCGGATCACACCGAAATCTGTTGCTTGACTTCACCCACCATGGCAC
>NC_140963.1:29515106-29545106 GCF_056783735.1 Eptatretus burgeri
CTCTGTCTCTGTCTCTGTCTCTCCACACTCTCTCTGTCTCTGTCTCTGTCTCTGTCTCTCCACACTCTCTCTGTCTCTGTCTCTGTCTCTGTCTCTCCACACTACACTCTCTCTGTCTCTGTCTCTGTCTCTCCACACTACACTCTCTCTGTCTCTGTCTCTGTCTCTCCACACTACACTCTCTCTGTCTCTGTCTCTGTCTCTCCACACTACACTCTCTCTGTCTCTGTCTCTGTCTCTCCACACTACACTCTCTCTGTCTCTGTCTCTGTCTCTCCACACTACACTCTCTCTGTCTCTGTCTCTGTCTCTCCACACTCTCTCTGTCTCTCCACACTGTCTCTGTCTCTCCACACTCTCTCTGTCTCTCCACACTGTCTCTGTCTCTCCACACTCTCTCTGTCTCTGTCTCTGTCTCTCCACACTCTCTCTGTCTCTCCACACTGTCTCTGTCTCTCCACACTCTCTCTGTCTCTCCACACTGTCTCTGTCTCTCCACACTCTCTCTGTCTCTCCACACTGTCTCTGTCTCTCCACACTCTCTCTGTCTCTCCACACTGTCTCTGTCTCTCCACACTCTCTCTGTCTCTGTCTCTGTCTCTCCACACTCTCTCTGTCTCTCCACACTGTCTCTGTCTCTCCACACTCTCTCTGTCTCTCCACACTGTCTCTGTCTCTCCACACTCTCTGTCTCTCCACACTGTCTCTGTCTCTCCACACTCTCTCTGTCTCTCCACACTGTCTCTGTCTCTCCACACTCTCTCTGTCTCTGTCTCTGTCTCTCCACACTGTCTCTGTCTCTCCACACTGTCTCTGTCTCTCCACACTCTCTCTGTCTCTCCACACTCTCTCTGTCTCTCCACACTCTCTCTGTCTCTCCACACTCTCTCTGTCTCTCCACACTCTCTCTGTCTCTCCACACTCTCTCTGTCTCTCCACACTCTCTGTCTCTCCCCACTCTCTCTGTCTCTCCACACTCTCTCTGTCTCTCCACACTCTCTCTGTCTCTCCACACTCTCTCTGTCTCTCCACACTCTCTCTGTCTCTCCACACTCTCTCTGTCTCTCCACACTCTCTCTGTCTCTCCACACTCTCTCTGTCTCTCCACACTCTCTCTGTCTCTGTCTCTCCACACTCTCTCTCTCTCTCTGTCTCTGTCTCTCTACACTCTCTCTCTGTCTCTGTCTCTCCACACTCTCTCTGTCTCTGTCTCTCCACACTCTCTCTGTCTCTGTCTCTCCACACTCTCTCTGTCTCTGTCTCTCCACACTCTCTCTGTCTCTGTCTCTCCACACTCTCTCTGTCTCTGTCTCTCCACACTCTCTCTGTCTCTGTCTCTCCACACTCTCTCACTCCCACACTCACTGTCTCTCACTCTCACTGTCTGCCACTCCCTCACTCTCACTCACTCTCTCACACCACCTCCTCGCCCCTCCCCTCCCGCAGTGCATGGCATCACTTGGTGAGGCATAGCTCTCCCCACCTCCCCCTCCCCTCCCCCCTTCCTCGCTCTTTGCCCCTTGCTGGCTTCCCCTTCCTCCTGCCTCCTCTCTCTCTTCCACTCATCTCTCTCCCATCCCTCTCTCCTCTCTTACTCTCTTTCCCTGACCTCCCTCCTATCTCCCCCCCCCCCACCTCTTTATTCCCTCGGCACTGAAGCGACAGGGTGTATTTGCTCGTTCGGATAATAACATAACTCCCTGGCCGGTCGATAGGGAGGTGGTACTTCTGGTATTGATCATTTGAGGTTGTGTATTCAATATCATAAACCTTGCAACATGAAAGTTGTAATAAATGACACACCCTCCTTGTTACATGAGAGATCTAATGTACTGTGAGACCTACAGTTGGTGCTCAGTAACTTTTTGGACCAACTGTAATATATTTTCCTTGCCTTGATGGAATTGTTTCCCAACTTCTGGATACTGCATAAGAAAGTTATTTGTATTCAACATTTGGAGATCTATGCAAATCTAAAATAATTTGATTTTATGTTCTTAAATTTGGGCTGACACCTCAAAATAATAAATTCTTAAATTTGGGCTGATAGCTTATCTACCTCAATGCACTCACTGTCCATTGTTCGAATCTCAACCCGACTATAAACTGTCACCCTGATGTTTCACTCACACGGCGATGCATCATTGTTTGCACATCTATCTGAAGGATGTTAATCCAGAGGAGCTGTCTGCCAGCGCAGGTTATTGGTGGATGTTAAAGATCTTTGTGTCTTTTGCGAAGAGTAGGTGAGATCGCTGGCATCCTGAACAAATTCCAAATTCCTGCCTGCAATGATAGCTGGGAAGGCAACAGTAAACCACACAGCATAACCCTTGCTAAGGAGACTCTTTCGGCAGTGCCATCGCTTTGCAGTGCTGTACATTGTTGATAACAATTGTTAAATGTAGTCTAGTCATGATTACCTTTACAGTTGTCAACTACACATACAGTATCTGTTGAGTATATAAATGGTTTGTATTGGATTTCGCTTCTCTTTCTACTGGCTTGTGATTTGGCATGATTTTTGCACACTCCTTGTCTTCATCTCGTTTAAATGGTGGACATCGAAGGAAGGATGTGTCACAACATGTACCTACTTATGCAGGAGGAAGGAAAAAGTTCTAATTTGTGGTCAGGGTGTGATCTCGGGCCGTATTTGAAACATTGTGCTTCCCATGTGTTACTGAGTAGCTTGCTTTGCCATTCTCCTTCGGGCCTGCTGCTGCTGCTGTTGTTGTTCTGGTCGATCCAGTCTGTTTCTTAAAACCATGAGGTTTGGAGCACGTGATGCCAATGGTTGGAATTTTGTGACTCATATGAGTGACAGTTGAACCTAAAATCATGATATTCAGTTTTTTTGCATTCGCAACATATTTGAGGGATTGAAGCTAATGAGGATTAATGCTAATGCAGCTAACCGAGAAGCTGGGAAAAATTTAAGTGACACAGTTGTAATCGTGCACTGTGACCTTTCGGTTCGCTTCACCCAGTCTTTGATGCTCAGGTGATTTCCCCACAAGCAGTTGTGCCCAAAAGTGTTGTGTTTCCCAGAGCCTTTTTATGCACATGATTCCTGTGACAGTGACTCATTTTAAAGGAATGAAAGGCCAAAGCTTTTTTTTTTTTTGCAAGTCTGATTGCTTAAAGAAATAAAAAGAAACTGCTCGTAATGCGAGCTGGTGCAGAACCCCCGCTTGTGTGGGCCTGTGCCATCGTGAGATCGAAGTTGTTTACGCGATTGCATTTATGGCAGCTGATTGGCTGCCACCACTGTAGTTTCTTCTGGAAACTCCTACCCCCAACGTCCAAAACCCTTTTACATGCACGTGTTTTGCAACATGACCTCACTGGCTACCCCATGTCAGGAACTCTGTGCTGTGGCTGTGGCAGTGGGTTTTCCCTGCTGTTGGCACCAAGTCCAGGGTTTGTTACAAATCTACCGGGAGACTGAGTAATTATTCTAAGGTGAATTTCTCAGCTGGTTTACCACTGATTATAGTGCTTTGGTGATTAGATTGCAGCCTACTTGTAATATGATTTAAATATGTGTGCATTTTAAAATTTTCATCAGCGTATAATCTGCTACCCACTGTTTACCAAAAATGCTTTCTACAGTATCACTGGATCATTGTTTTTGTTTTGCCACGTGACTCAAATTTCCGACCTCTGGTGTGGCAGATGTACCTGATACTGGGTTTGGGGAGCAGCCAGTTGGGTGACAGCAAGCGTTACAACATAAAAGTTGGAACATGATTGTTTAACAATGCATCTTGAGTGATTTTTTTTTTGAGAGTGAACGAATAAGGTGTGCTTGAGGGGTGGGTAGGTAGGGGAGTTGGAGGCGGGAGGGAGTGGTGCAAATGTAAGCAGAAAATGAAAAATTGAACTTCCAAAAATCTCTAAAGGAACATTGTGCTTGCTAAAAGTTGTCTGTTTTGGTCTTGTTGAGTGCGAGATACATTTCCTTTCTCAATGACCCAGGAATTTGTTTTTGATCGTTACATTGAGACGATAATTTTTTTTCTTTTCTTCTTCTTGCTTAGAATATATAATGGACAATGAAATCGAATGCTTTGGGCATTTGTTCACATTAAGTAAAAAAAAATTTCACTGAAAATAGTTTGAAATTACTGTATTCTAAATTTTCAATATCCAGTTCAAATTTCCAAAGGAGATGTTCAACAAGGATCCGCATAGATATACGATGAGGAATTTAAATAAATGGATGAAAGTCGACGATAAAATTCTTAGTTATTTTATAAATAAAATACCATTATTTTACATCCTCCTCTTCCTACTACTCATAATAAATGATCTATACTTGTAAAAGTTGCTTAAACGCAACATTCCCAAACTGTTTTGCCTTATTCTTTATGGGAAATCTCTTTCTTGGTGTTGACTTGAAATAAAAATCCCCTATTCATGAAAGGAAACCTTCAATAAAAACACTTCTTGGAATTGTTCTGTTGTGACAACTTATTTCCCACATAATGTGCAGATATCAAATAAAGACCCCCAAAATTGCTACCCATTAAACGATATTCCTGACTCAAAAGTTAACTCTTCTGACTCATTTGATCAAATGAAACCCCTCCCCATATCTCCTGCCCCAAATAATATAATTTGCTCGACCAATAAAAGGGGATAGATATTTCACGATGAAGTTGCATCATCGACTTAAAATGATTAATCGCACAAGTGAGTCTTGTATTTTATTTATTTATTTCAATGATCTCCCAAGACAACTTTTATCCAGACTAGTTTCAAACATTTAGTAAATTCTCCACATTGTTCCAACTTTGGGTTAAATAAAATGTTTTTCCCCAAGTAATCTATAATAATGTGTGTTTGTCTTTGTGTTTGTGTTTGTGTGTCAAATGCTGATGCTGACAACTGACACAGAGTCAGTGTGTCTCCTCCATAACTCCAAAACCATGAACGGAACTCCAATGGAGTGCATGAATGAAAACTGGGTATTTGAGTAAATTTAAACACTCCTTTTTGAAGATAATTGACAGGGTGCTCTCATCATGAAAAACCAAAAGATGCTTACCCTTGGTCAGCTGCCGTTCACCTTTCAGTGGTCTTAATCCTCAGTCTTGTTTTGGCCGAATCAAAAATACCTCGTCTTGGAACATACCGCATCGGCATCTGATGTACATTTGAAAACTGAACAATGCGTCTTCTATCATTAAATGAAGGTTCCGTTTTGAGGAAATAAAGGTACGTTTTGATTACAACTCGTGTCGGGGAAACGGGGTAATGCATGTTTTGTTTGAAGCAATCGCGGCAGCCATCTCATATGCACCGCCAATGCAGGTACGTTCTCATAATGCAAAGGAAAGAAATTAGTGGTCTTTAATAAAATAAAAAAAATTTGATTTTTGTCTGACTTTTCAAGGCTTAGACACAAACTGATGGACATGTAATTCACATGTTAGATGAAGTAAATAAACATTATAGGTGATGAAAATCGGCTTGGTAGTGAAATGCCTGCGTACGTAATTAGTCAGTAGGCCGGAGAAATTCCCAAGACATATTTATTACATCTTTTAGAAGTTATGTATATGTACACGTTAAAGAAGCTATGTAAGTATACGTACACTTTAAAGGAATATGAAATATACACGTCCACTTCTGTAGAAATCAACATCACCTCAGAGTTTATGTGCATTTTAAAAACGAAAACAACGTGCTGAAAACTGAGCAAGGTACGTTTTCACTACAAAAAAAAAATCTTGATTAATATTTGAAGTCTTTAATGAAAAAAAAAACAAAAAAAACTGTCCTTTTGTCGGCGTTTTGTATGTACTATTGTTGTAGTTGCCGGGTTCAGATGGTGCAGTTGGGCCATCTCCCCTCCGAACACCCGGAATTGAAGGTCGTCACTCCGGATGACTCTGAAGTCGACAGGTCACTTAATGACCATGGATGCCAATATTTGGACCTCGCGGTTAGGATCTTTTTGTCCCATTCCAAATTACCTAATTAGCCGCGTAGTCAAGCTACCGGGGAAGCCACACCCTCGGCTGGCTTTGTCTGAACCGAGTCGCTGTTACTGACTCGGATCCGGCGTAACGGAGCGGGAATTACCAAAGCCGCGCCGGTCCAAATAACAATTTACGGCACAATCGGCCTCCCTAATTCTCAAACCCGAACCATACAGGGTCAATGAAAGAAAACAGACAACGAACTGGAACATTTAACAGTTATTTATTTGCAATAGGGAGGGAAACAGAGCACACTTAATCACAAATATAAATGTTGGCAAATGTACAATGGCAGTCACTTAACAGTTTTACTTACAGACTGGCGCCACACACAGACACACACACACCCAAAAAGAAAGAGCCGGCTGGCCTTTATTGGACCCTCCAGCCACGGAGGATAGGCAAGCTGGGGGTCAGAGTCTGGTTGGGTACCTGGCCGCCTCATGCAGTTTTACCGACTCGCACTTGTGGAGCTCGGAGTCCGTGGACGGGAACGGGGATCCCCAGCTCGAGCGCTCCAGCGCAACCCACCACGGTGGGACTCGAACCCACGAAGCAGAATCCATCGAGCGCAGCCAGGATCCTACGAATGATGACCGACGACCAGGAGAGTCAAAGTTGGGTCAACTGTATGTGTGAATGCGAATGGTTTCCAGATTCATAACACTATATCGCTGTCGCTCAAGATGGTCAGCAATGTGTTCAGCTACCAAGCAACTAGCTAGTGCTTGCCAAGCCAGCCGTTCCTTATCAACGGTTTTGAATGGATTGCTTGTTTGAGTGCTGAAGCCACTTTGCGAATGCTCCACAAGAAACTTGGTAACTGAATACACCCTCGATTCATTACATGGCAACGAAGATATTAAACATTTGGACCATGATTTATTCCAGCCATATCAATTAATTCATCCCTTAGAGGGCAGATTTTGACATGGCGCGTGGCAAGTTCGAGGCGACGAGCAAAGTTAGAGCTTGGTTGGAATCGAAAGCGGGTTTTATTTTAATTGTATATATTTTCAAACATGTTTAAAAATGCTTTATTCACTGTCAGTGACAAATATGGTATCAGATGTGAAAAATAACTGTTAATAATTGAGACGTTGTAATGATCGGCAATCAAGTGGGAGACCAAATACTGCATTAGAGTTTTCCAGAAGGAACCAGAATAAGAGCAAAGATGGAGTCATCAGGAAGAACCTGGATAGGATTTGGGTTTCAGCTGCTGCTCTTCTACCCTCAAAACCATCCAGGTGCAGCCAAGTGAGCCTCACAGAAAACTTTCTGCAAGAATTCACTTCTCCCTGGACAGATAGACAAAGAAAGAGAAATAGAGTAAACTAGGTCACTCGGGAGAGCCCCTACCTTCACCATACAATGCCTGATCCAGGTGAACATATCGGGCCCAATACATTTTTGAAATGTCATGCTATATATCGTTTTTGGCCCCATCTCTCAATGGTGAAGAATCGATTCAAAAATTAAATAATTATCGTATTCGGATCTTCACCAAAATCGAATCAATCCTTCCTTGTCACACACCCAATGTGTCTACCATGGTTCATCCAAATCAGTCTGCAACTTTTTGAGATGTCGTGCTACATATCATTTTTGGCCCGATCTCTCAATGGTGAAGAATCATTAAAAAAAAAAAAAATCCAAGCAGCCACATCCAGATCCGGATCTGGATCTTCACCAACATCTAATTGGTTCGTCCTTGTCACACACCGAACATGTCCACAACTTTTTGAGATATCCTGCAGACAGACAAAATAATAACAATAATGACCGTTTTTACAGCCATTTTTCCCTGCTGTGCAGGGGTTTGGCTTTTTCTTGAGGCAATGTTTTATGGCCGGATGCCCTTCCTGACGCCAACCCTGATCGCCTCTTACGACACACAGGGATATGGTACACCTATTCTAACCGGGGCATACACCGGGACCAGTACACTGGCACTCATTTCGCCAACCTCGGAAGGATGACAGGCTGAGTCAACCCCCTGGTGTTAATTCAGCAGCCAACGGGGCTTGAACTCAGGACCCTGGGATCCCAAGCCACCATCCCAACCACTAAGCCAACACCAGGCTTTCTGCAGACAGACAGACGGGTGAAAATATATCCTTGTACCACCTTCGGTGGCAGAGGTAAAAGAAAAGAAAAAGCAAGAATTAGAATAAAGAGAAATGTGAAAAAGTAGAAAGTGTGAAAAGAACAGATGTCGGGAAGAACCCGGACTGACAGATATCAGCAGTTACTCAACAGGTACAATCTCCCAGAGGTCCATCAGTGGGGAGGCACAGGCCACACAGCATCAGGATATGGTACAAACATCATCAAATGGAATACCAAATACTGCATTAGGTTCAGCGAAGGAGTGGGTCACGTGACCTCTCAAAAGCGCTAATTGCTAATTATTCAAAAACCGAAAATAGTAGAAAAACAACTGATGCATCGATTTAAAGGTAACTTTACTGCTCATTTGACGACATAACTCTCAAGGGTGAAATAAGAGTTTGTAAAAAGAGGTTATCACCTTTGCTAACTTCTCCAAATATACACCCTGTGAAAATTATTTTGTGGTCGGAGGGAGGGGAAGGGGTGGGGTGGTCGGAGGGAGGGGAAGGGGTGGGGTGGTCGGAGGGAGGGGAAGGGGTGGGGTGGTCGGAGGGAGGGGAAGGGGTGGGGTGGTCGGAGGGAGGGGAAGGGGTGGGGTGGTCGGAGGGAGGGGTAGGGGTGGGGTGCTCGTCTGGAGGGATGGAGGTGGTGTGGGAGGGTAGACGAGAAGGGAGGGGGGGGGAGGAGTGAGGGGAATGGGTGGGGTGGGAAGGGGTAGGGTTAGAGTCCAGAGGGAAGAAGTGGTGGGTGGGAGGAAGTTGGGAGATGGTGCGATGAGGTGGGTGGGAGGAGGCAGGGAAAGCGATGGGATGTGGGAGAAGACCAGGGTTTTTTTTTTGTTTTTTTTTTGTATACCTTGTCGAGGCTCGTATGAGAGCAAACACACAACTCACAGCAAGGAGGCATGAGACAAGAGGGGCGGGAGTGGAAGGGACAAAACAGTGGGGAACAGACACATTAGGTGAACTGTGGAAGGGAGAGGGATGGGGATGGGACTGGGAACATGGCGAAGAGAAGATGGACATTTCAGGGACTTTCAGGAAGGAAAGCAGGAGAAATGAAGGAAGTGGGCTTGGGTGGATTATCGGGGGTAGAAAAGATCGAGGATTTGGATGGGGGAAGATAAGAGGTGGTGGTGAACAGCTGTTTTGAAAGCCTGGAGGGAAGAATGGGAAAGAATAGAGTGAGGAAGTTTATTCCAAAGGCGGGAAAAAAGAGGAATGAAAGAGTGAAGATGAGCAGTGATTCGTGATTTTGGTAGTTTTACCAGAAGGGGGTTGTTGGCGGACCTTGAGCGCCCTGTGGAAATGTGGTGGGGACAAATCGCAGAGAGAGCAGGGGGGCAAGGCTGGAGAGGAGTCGGTAGAAGACAGAAAGACCACCGACCAACCTGCGGTGATTGAGTGAGAGGCCCAAAGACTCAGCTTCATTGCGGGAGATGCCGATGATCTTAAATGCCCTGGTTTCGACAGCGTTAAGCCGAGAAAGGTGGGAGGCAGGAGCACCAGCCCAGAGGGGAGAGCAGTACTCCATCAGGCTACGGACAAAAGCTTTGTAAGTGGTAAGGAGCTCAAGAGGGCCGAGGAAGGACTTAGCACGACGGAGGATTCCCAGTCGGCGACTGGCTTTTGAGGCGAGGTTGGAAATGTGACTTTCCCAGGAAAGGTCATGGCAGATAGTAAGACCTAGAAGCTTGAAAGAAAAGACTTCTTCCAGAGGATTGTTGAGAAAGTGGATGGGGGGGGGGGGGTTTTGTAAACGGTCCTTTCGTAGAGACATAGTGAGAGTGTGAGATTTAATCTCACACTGTCGGGTACCTTTGGTAGTTGGATAATTTAAGTTGGTAAAACTCTTTAGTTGGATTATTGTACTTAACTGGACTATTGCTATACCTTGTTCAGGGCTGTTGAAGTATGTCAAAGGGTAGAATAACCAAGCAAAGGGTCCACAAAGTGGGGCAAAGTGGATACATCTGAACAAACACTGATAACTTAAGAGTTCCTGGAACACCTTACCCCACAGTCTTGAGAAAAATGACATGGGAAGGGTCTTTTCCACTCTTGCTTTTGTGTTATTGAGCATGATCCATATTAGCTTTGTTCGTGAACTCTCAGTAACAGGAGTGATGGCAACCATGCAAAGCCAATGGGTCAAATGGAATCGTGCAGAGCGGAACCTTCTGCCACCTCTTCTTGGAGGAAGTGCTGATTTTGCAATGATCTTTGAGAGAATAAAGATGCATTTAAGCAGTACTTAAACAAACCGAAATTTTGGATGAAGTTAGCTCTGTCGTTGTATTGCTAGGCGCCGCCATTTTTGTCTGAATATTGCTGTTACTCTGCCCGTGGAGCACGTGGTAAATTTGATTGGTTGAGACGGCAAAACATTTTACCCAAGTACTACTAAAGTGACGGTTTTTGGAAGTGTAAATAAGGCGATTTGTGTTCTCCAATTTTCAAATGTATAATTAAAATAAAATAAAATACAAGTTTTAAAGTCTGTACGTTTAAACATATTAAATTAGTTCTTCATGCCTGTTGGCCTTTATGATGTCCCTAAAAACAATAACTTTCCGATTTGGAATGTCTTTCAATTTTGTTTGACAGACTGAAGAAATTACCTAAGACTGCATCTGCTCAGGATGAGATTCCGTACAAGTTGCCAATTTCAAAGCCAAACTGTTTGTTTTGCTAACTACCGCAGTTAACGTAGCTTAGTCTTGTACGCCAAATCGATTTATCTTTGAATAAAGGAAAGAAAAATGGGGAAATTAGCCAATTGCATTTGTACTCCACATTGACTTGTATGCTGAAAAATACAATCGTTCCTCGATCATATACTGACGTCTGTCACAGAGAGTGAACCAATTGCACTACGTGCGCTGGGGAAGAATAGAAGAGACTATGAGATGGTGTTGGGGGAGGCAGACATGAAGGTGTGGAGAGAAATGCGTCTGGCAACAGCTTCAGGAAGACATTTTCAGAGGTGATAAAAGTCGGCAATGAAGGATTGAAGCTCAGGATTGAGATTTGACTTGGGGGTAAGGCAACAAGCATAGGCTTCTGGCAGAATGCTTCTGACCCAGAGGGGCAGGTGCTGAGTGGAGAGGTGAGAGGGTAGGAAGAGCAAGATGAAAATAGAGCTTGGTAAAAACAAACGCTAGGCAACCAATGTGCCTATGTTGAGCAGAAATCACACCCCAAAACTCAGCTTCCTGATGTGAGATTCAAATGACACAGAGGATTAAAAATGGAGCAAGTTGGGGGAAAATCAGCAGCACCAATCCACAATAGGGAGTTTTATTCCATGATGTTCCTGATGAAGGCTTTGTCCACTGTCATAAGCTGAGAATGGCAGAGGAAGGACTTGGCCTGTAGATAATTAATTACAAGGAATGGCGAGCTTTACAGGCCAGCTTTGAGATGTGATCAGCCCAAGACAGCTTATAGCTGATAATGAGGTGCAGGAGCTCCAGAGATTCTCCCTTTCTAAGGTGAACCACAGAAATGGACATACAGTGTGGAGAACAAGTATTTGATACACTGCCGATTTTGCAGGTTTTCCCACTTACAAAGCAGTAGAGGTCTGTAATTTTTATCATAGGTACACTTCAACTGTGAAAGACGGAATCTAAAACAAAAATCCTGAAAATCACTATGATTTTTAAATAATTAATTTGCATTTTATTGCATGAAATAAGTATTTGATACATCAGCAAGACAGAACTTAATATTTAGTACAGAAACCTTTGTTTGCAATGACAGAGATCAGACGTTTCCTGTAGTTCTTAACCAGGTTTGCACAGACTGCAGCAGGGATTTTGGCCCACTCCTCCATGAAGATCTTCTCCAGATCCTTCAGGTTTTGGGGCTGTCGCTGGGCAACACAGACTTTCAGCTCCCTCCAAAGATTTTCTATTGGGTTCAGATCTGGAGACTGGCTAGGCCACTCCAGGACCTTGAGATGCTTCTTACGGAGCCACTCCTTAGTTGCCCTGGCTGTGTGTTTCGGGTCGTTGTCATGCTTTAAGACCCAGCCATGCCCCATTTTCAATGCTCTTGTTGAGGGAAGGAGGTTGTTGACCAAGATGCATGGCCCCATCCATCCTCCCCTCAATACGTTGCAGTCGTCCTGTCCCCTTTGCAGAAAAGCATCCCCAAAGAATGGTGTTTCCACCTCCATGCTTCATGGTTGGGATGGTGTTCTTGGGGTTGTACTCATCCTTCTTCTTCCTCCAAACATGGTGAGTGGAGTTTAAACCAAAAAGCTCTATTTTGGTCTCAGACCACATGACCTTCTCCCATTCCTCCTCTGGATCATCCAGATGGTCATTGGCAAACTTCAGATGGGCTTGGACATGCGCTGGCTTGAGTAGAGGAACCTTGCGTGTGCTGCAGGATTTTAATCCATGACGGCGTAGTGTGTTACTTATGGTTTTCTTTGATACTGTGGTCCCAGCTCTCTTCAGGTCATTGACCAGGTTCTGCCATGTACTTCTGGGCTGATCCCTCACCTTTCTCACGATCATTGAGGCTCCACGAGGTGAGATCTTGCATGGAGCCCCAGACCGAGGGAGATTGACTGTTATCTTGAACTTCTTCGATTTTCTAATAATTTCGCCAATAGTTGTTAGTTGTTGCCTTCTCACCAAGCGGCTTGCCTATTATCCGGAAGCCCATCCCAGCCTTGTGCAAGTCTACAATTTTGTCCCTGATGTCCTTAGACAGCTCTCTGGTCTTGCCCATTGTGGAGAGGTTGGAGTCTGATTGATTGAGTGTGGACAGCTGTCTTTTATGCAGATAACGAGTTCAAACAGGTGCAGTTAATACAGGTAATGAGTGGAGAATGGGAGGGCTTCTTAAAGACAAAACTAACAGGTCTGTGAGAGCCGGAATTCTTACTGCTTGGTAGGTGATCAAATACTTATTTCATGCAATAAAATGCAAATTAATTATTTTAAAATCATACAATGTGATTTTCAGGATTTTTGTTTTAGATTCCATCTTTCACAGTTGAAGTGTACCTTTGATAAAAATTACAGACCTCTACGTGCTTTGTAAGTGGGGAAAACCTGCAAAATCGGCAGTGTATCAAATACTTGTTCTCTCCACTGTATACAGTGCCTTCAGAAAGTATTCACACCCTTCGAGTTTTGTCACATTTTGTTGTGTTAAAGCCTGAATTTAAAATGGATTAAATTTAAATTTTTTGTCACTGAACTGCATAAAATACCCCATAATGACAAAGTGAAAACATGTTTTTTGAATTAAAAAAGCATTATCTGAAAGTGAAAAGCTGAAATGTCTTGGATTAATATGTATTCAACCCCCTGAGTCAATACTTTGTAGAAGTGCCTTTGACAGTGATTACAGCTTCGAGTTTTCTTGGTTATCAGCTTTGCACATCTGGATGTAGGGATTTTCTCCCAATCTTCCTTGCAGATTTGCTCATGCTTGTCAAGTTGGATCGGGAGCATCAGTGAACAGCAATATTCAAGTCTTTCATCAGATTCTCAAAGGGATTCAAGTCTCAGCTTTTGCTGTGCCACTGAAGGACTTTCATGTTCTTGATCAGAAGCCATTCCAGTGTTGCTTTGACTATATGCTTGGGGTCATTGTCCTGTTGGAACGTAAATCTTCACCACAGTCTTTTGCACTCTGAAGCAGGTTCTCCTCAAGGATTTGCCTGTGTTTGGCTCCATTAATTGTTCCCTCTATCCTTACAAGTCTCCCAGTCCCCCTGCCACTGAAAAGCATCCCCATAGCATGATGCTGCTACCACCATGCTTCACGGTGGGGGTGGTGTTAGATCAGTGATGAGCTGGGCTCGGTTTCTGCTGGATGTAGTGCTTTGCATTCAGGCCAAAGAGTGCAATTTTCATCTCGTCAGGTCACAGAATCTTTTACTTCATGCTCTAAGTCTTTCAAATGCCTTTTTGCAAACTCCAGGCATGCCGTCATGTGCCTTTTTCTCAGGAGTGGCTTCTGTCTGGCCACTCTCCCATAAAACCCTGATTTGTGAAGTGCTGCATTCTCCAGAGACTGTTGTCTTTCTGGCAGGTTCTCCCATCTCAGCCAAATAACTCTGTAGTTCTGTCAGAGTGGTCATTGGGTTGTTGGTCACCTTCTTGACCAAGGTCTGTCTTGCCCTGTTGTTCAGTTTGGTCAGATGGCCAGCACAAGGAAGAGTCTGGGTCGTTCCATATTCTTTCCATTTTCTAATGATGGACCTCACTGTGCTGTTGGGAACTTTCAACACTATAAATTGTTTTATACCCTTCCCCAGATCTATGCCTCCTCTCAATTTTATCAAAGGAGTTGAATACTTATTGATGCCAGACATTTCAGGTTTTCTATTTTAATTAATTTGTAAACATTTCTAAAAACTCGTTTTCACTTTGTCATTATGGGGTATTTTGTGTGGATCGGTGACAACAAATGTGACAAAAGTCAAGGGGTGTGAATACTTTTTGAAGACTGTATTTGGGGATTTGTCTGCTGAGCCTTATAGAGGAACAAAATGAGAATTTTGGCCCTTCGTGCACTCAAAGGTATGCTCCAGGTACATAATTAGCTTCTTATTTTAGCCTGCTTTGCTGAGGGGTGTGGAACTCATCTGAGGGGTGTGGAACTATCTTGCACAGAGTAGAGTTGTCTGCAAAATAATGCAATGGATTTTCTATTGATAAAAATGTTATTGATTTCCATAAAGAAAAGTCAAACCCTGAAAATCAGTTTCTTGATGTGAGATTACATTTGGTTCCAAAACACTAATTGATGGACACCAATCTCTGGCGGTACAGCTTGGGGGACTCTCTCTTTTTTTTCTTTTTTTCTTTTTTCAAAGACAAATCCAACCTCTGCTGCCTGGTGTTGCACCACCATTTCATGGTGGGCGGTATATGTAGCTCAGAGCTTTAACTGCAACAGTGCAACACAGTTAACCTTAAAGTCCATGAAATCATTTAAACTGTGGATTCACTTCAACTTTTCCCATCACTGGGGAGGGATACTTTTATTTGCTTTTCCTGTCACTGGAGACAGTACTTTTGCTGGATTTCAATGAACAAATGGTACTTATTTGAGCGTTAGTTGAATCATAATTAGAGATCAACATTAATAATTAAGGTTTAGTTCCTGTAAAACTTGGTGGGATTGCTTTTCTACATATTTGTTGCAACAGGAAACAAAAGTATGAATGAGGGCATGTTGAAAAGTAATGCCTCTTATTCATTCATTTCACCAAAACAGGCAAATGAAACAGGCAGTTACTAACATCAATCTTTATTCTACCATGGTGCATATTTATTTCTCAACATAATCACTGTGATCCAAACATTTCTGCTAACGTTCAAGTAGTTTTGTGATGCCATCACGATAGAACTATGCATCCTAATGATTTAACCAGCACCTCACAGCAACCTTGACATCATAGTCGGAAGAATAATAGTCTTCACGAAGGCGTTAAGTTTGGTGAGGCCATGCATTGTCATGCTGGAGGAGAACCATGTCAGGACGATCCCTTCAAATCCATGATGCGCTCATAGTTGGTGGTGGTACCCTTTGGCATTAATTCTAAATGGATTATTCCCTTCACGTCCCTGAAGGCTACAAGAATGACTTTTCCAGAAGATTCTTACATCTTGAATTGTTTTGGTACTGGTGATCCTTTGTGGTGGTTCTCCATCGACTCTCTTACAGTCAGGATTGTCATGGTGCACTCGACTCTCATCTCCAGTCACAATATTGAGCAGGAACTGGTCGTCGTCATGTTCATAGCACAACAACTCTGCACACACTTCAATCCGTTTCTCCTTCATTGCATGTCAGCATTTGGGAAACCCACCACCATGCACATAACTTCCTGTATTTGAGAGTGTCACAATAGCCTGCACTCACTCACATAAAATGCCAAGCTGAGTATTGAGTGTTGGCTCAGATATGCACTGGTTCTCTTTGATAAGTTAATCGGCACGTTGTTGTTGAGCCATATTTGTTGCTGTTATTCCTCGACCACGATGCTGTTTGTCTTGCAGGTTGGTTTGTCCAGCATCACTATCTTTATTATGCCAAAGCCCATCAATGGACAGTACTCGCATTGATTCAATAATCAACATGCACAACTTTCATTCGCCGATTGTTGAAAGGAGGCACATTCTCTACTGTAAGAAACTCAAGTATTGCATGCTGCTTTAACTGCACTCTGCCATCTTGACTAACGTAGCACTGAGATGTCTTTTCAAAATCATGAAACTGCACACCAAAAGTGGCGGAAGAACCAATGTGTGGGACTGCACTTTGTTTCATTGAAGTATCTTTCCCTGTTTTGGATAAAAAGAATAGGAGGCATTGCTTTTCAATACACCCTCACATTTATCATCGGAAAATATTTATCAGCCGTGCTTCTTTGTTCAGATTTCTTTCTTTCTTTTCAAGATATCAACTGTCTTTATACAAATACTAGAAGCACCCGCTCCCTATGGGAGCCGTCAAGGGGGTCATGTTATGCCTATTTTACTCCAAGGGGTCCCAGGATTACACACCCAAAAAATGGTTGCGACCTGTTCAGCCATTTTTGCGGTACCTGGGAACAGACAGACCTACAGACCTACAGACAGACAGACAGACAGACAGACGGTGAATTATAGTAATATTTATTTGCATACTACTCGGGTGGAGTCAGGACAACACCAATCGGTAGCGAGTGTTTTGTGGCTGTGAATCAACCCTGGATTGAGGTCTCTTTTCCATTGCAGAGTGCTGTTGAAGCAATCCTCAACTCAGGCAGAATTTTCGAACTTGACCAGGTCATCAGCATACAATGTAAATAGAGATCTACAACAGTAATACAACACTATGGCCGCCTCTTTTAAAAATGTACTGTGAGATCTTTAACATTTACAAGTGAATGCTGGCATCTCATCTGAAGGATGGACTTTTGATGTCATGAAAATCTTGGATCTATTATGGATTGCAGTTGATGATGATGATGCACCATGTCTGTAAATAATTTGATTGTTACTTTATTTGAAATAGCTTTACTAACAATTGCCTTGTTTGAACTGCTGCCCCACTACTTTAATGTGTCAGAACTTAGCTGGAAAAATAATATGGAAGCATCCAGATTTAACGTTTGTGTCCGATTAGTTTTGTCTCGCTCAACAGAGTCGAGAGTCGAAATATATTGGTTGTTGGCATGCTTTTCTCATTCTGGCTAATTTCTTCTTTTTTGTAGTTTATAAGCCTTATCTATTGCAGAAGGGACAGGATAGGCTAATCTAATGCTTATCTGCATCTACATCCCCTTGGAGAGATCAATTTCAATTTAGCACCCACTGGTGGCCAAATTTAATTTAGCACTCCTTGTACGTGAAGCAATGTCACCTGGACAAATACTTGACATTGTTAAATACTCTATTCTATTCATGGTAGTTTGTCTGCTGCATTAAAAAATGAAGATTACAAATTTGTCCGTTTAAACATAAAGATGCTGGTATTAAAAGCCCGTCTTTCTGGCATTCATAAAGAAAAAGAAGAATCAGGATTCTTGTGGCAACATGCATGTTCTTTACTGACAACATGCATGTTGTTCCCTGCTGGTGGGAGTGGGTATCACCAGCAACAGGTACAAAATAAATTTGCCCCACCTCCTCCCAAGCCATGCCTGGAGGGAATGAATGTGTCCAGTTGATATAAACACAGCAAGGTTTTATATCGTTTCTTTCTACTTTTGCCAATAACATTGTGGGAATCAAAGCTGTTGAGACTCGCGCGCACAAACTAGAACGGCACTTGGTAGAGCATGCGTCTCCATCAGGCCGAACGGTTTATGTTTTGCATCCCACTGATCGGCTGGATCTGCATCCGGACCTGAACCAAAATATAATCTGCTTTTTCTTATCACCTACCCAACTCGTCCACCAAGTTTTGTCATGATATTGTGCTACGTAACGATTTTAGCCCCATCCATCTCTCGATGAAGTCACTTTTACAATAAAAATACTCTCAGATCTGGATCCAGATCTTCACCAAAATCAAATTGATTGGTTCTCGTCACACACCAAATCTGCCGGCCAAGTTTCATCCGAATCTGTCCATAACTTTTTGATATCCTGCCAACAGACGCAGACAGACTTTCCAATGAAAGTGCACAAATAAATGCTTATTTTTCCATTTATGAAACAAAATGGAATTGTTGCTTTTTTTGGGGGCGGAAAACCACTGGCTGTACAAGTAACACGAAAGCAGGTGCACACTGAGGTATGTGAATTACATTTATAATAAAGGACACTAACATTTGCCAATAATTTGATGATCCGCAACTGAAGGGGGCACAAGTATTCCGATCAGCAGTACGTACTTAGCTTATGGAGGAGCTCTCACTCGCTTTGAATTGGAATTTTTTATTTGGCCTTGAACTCTGATAAATCCTTCTTTAATGATCACAAAAGGTTTTAATTGTCAACAAACACAAAAAAAGATTGCTAGAAAAAGTGATCTTTACCTTTCTGGGAGGAAAAATGCCTTGAAATGGATATTGTTTAGTGTTTAGTCATGCTGTACAAATATTGTACAACCCATGAATCATACAAAAAGCCTCTAATGCACGTATAAAACTCGCACCATCTCTGATGATGCATGTCAGAGGCCTCTCAAGCTCTCTCCTGAGCCACATAAATAGCTTTTCTCTGGAGCTGTTCTCATCTGCCTTCTTCATAGCAATGTTTCACCATTCCACACCACCCCTCTCCCATCACCACTCCAACTGATACAAAAATCAAAAGCTTGACTCCTGCTCCAAAATCTTTCCTGTAGCACTAGGCATTAATATTCCATCATGAGAAGTTTGCAGTGAACAGTTGTGGAGTAGGGCCTATAGCAGCTTCTTCCAGATGATTTTAATACAGCATGTTGGACGTGTGAGTTATTTTGTGGGAAATGTTTTGGGGTCTATTTTTCAATTTCTGGGTCTATTTTTGCCTCTTTTTAAAAAAAAAATTTTTTTTTTTTTTTGACCTTGTTTTGAAAATGACTTTTATTTGAAGGTAAAGTCCTGTTTACTTTGGCATTTCCTCAACTCTTTCCCACACAAATGTCTCCGACCCCAAGCAAAAATGCTGCAGTTACAACTATAGCATATGAGAGTCGTACTCTCATATACTGTGGTTGGTAACAGGTCCAACTCCAGTAGTCTGCAGAGAATTACTAAAGGAAAGGAATGCTATTTTTGCCCTGGACGGGGTATACCTTCCTGGCACCAGCACCACTGACCGGAATAATTTTCACGATTTATTTGTTAAAAGTTAATTTTTGTTGATAGCTTATGACTGCTCTCTGGAATAGGTGTTTGCTGTTATTGTTTTTTTTATTTATTTATTTAATTTGCATTCTGTTTTGAAAGAAAATGTTGCATTTCTGATTAAAACCAAGATACAGTATCCATCAAATCTGGCATTTTGATGATAAATAATTAAGGGTGAACTACGATGATATAAAATTTCAGAAGTGTTTTTTTACAATACAACTGGTTGTACGATTCAGCCATTGTAAATGTATATAACGTTATTGTTGCATTGTTGCCCTCGCCGAAGGAGAGGGTATTGTGTTTGGGTCCGTTTGTTTGTCTCTTTGTCCGCACAGAAATTTCGTGTTTTTCTCCACAACCACTTGTTGGATTGAAACTAAATTTTCACCACAGGTGCGACTACTCATGTAGAATGTTTAAATGATAATTATGACATCATAGGTCACGTAGTGTGGAAGAAACGGAAAAACTTTGGATCTCTGTATCTATGAAACTGCACCAAGGAAAGAAATTGAAACTTGGCACCTGGCAATTACTCCTCATGGAGAATAAGTGTGATGTTTTGATGATGTCATAGGTGTCGATGTGACATCATAATTGCATATGTGGAACACTACATCTGATCAATATGAAAATGTTTCAGGGTCATCTTGGGATAAAATGGTCCACAGGAAAAAAAAATGATGTCATCAATCACATGATTCGGCAGCCATATTGTTTTGTTTTTTTGTTTTTTAACTTTCAAAAATCTTCTCTGAAGTAGTTGAACAGATCGAGGCGAAACTTTACAGGTATGACCACCTATTCTTGAGGAACAATAGGTTCACACACATGATGTCATAGGTCACATGATTTGGCAGCCACATTGGATTTTACCCTAAAATCTATAAAAAAAAATCCTCTTCTCCAGAACGGCGGGACAGATCAAGGGTAAAGTTCACAAAAATGTTCCACAAGCCATGCGTATACAAGTTTGTTTTTATCCCCCGCCGCGTGGCGGAAGGGGGATATTGTTGAATAATTGATGTCACATGGTTTGGCAGCCATATTGGATTGAAGAAAAATACTAAATGTTTTCTCTGGAACCGCTCAATCAATTGACATGAAACTTCACATGTGATCTAGTTGTGATGGGGAATACATCTATAATTCCAGCTCTGTGTGTGTGTGTGTGTGTGTGTGTGTGTGTGTGTGTGTGTGTGTGTGTGTGTGTGTGTGTGTGTGTGTGTGTGTGTGTGTGTGTGTGTGTGTGTGCGTGCGTGCGTGCGTGCGTGCGTGCGCGCGCGCGCGCGCGCGTGTGTGTGTGTGTGTGTGACCGCTGTTTCTCGACAACTACTGGTCCGATCTAATTTAAACTTGCCAGGTATATTGCTGGGGACCTGAGTATGTGCCTTTTCAAGTTTTGATATTAATCGGACAAGTGGTTCCCAAGTTATGGCCTTTTATTGACCAAACCAATGACAGGACACGGTGCTATGAAGTCACGATTGACGTCACAATTCCTCTTCATTATTAGTATTATTTTTTTTTTTGCATGTACGGGCACACACATACGGGCACGTACTAGTGTACTTGATCGAACACGGTCTGGCAGCCAGAATTATTTAATTTTGTTATTGGGTTCATATATATATACTGTATATTATATATGTGCCTCACTTGGCTGTGCCTGGATGTGTTTGAGGATAGTGGAGTAGCAGCTGAAATGGGAATCCCATCCAGGTTCCTCCTGATGACTACAGCTTTGCTTTTTACTTGTTCGGGTTCCTTCTCAGTCTGTTTACTCCAATGAAGGACTGTACCCATTTGGTCTTCCATTTGATTTGAAATGAATAATAATAAAAAAACGTCATGGGTGAGGGTCAGGTGTCTGATAAAAGCAGGATGTCTTGGTACCCGGTCATCACTGCTAGCAGTTATAAAGTGCCAGCTCTAATTATGTCTCATTAATTACGTAACACACCAGACACACAAAATACACCACACAAAAGAAGTCCTGGCGAGGGTCTGCAATGTCTGATTTCTCTTTTTCTTGTTTTGTGAAGTGATGTACAGGTGTGAGATGGTGTTTGAATGTTTACGCCACCTCTGTCCTATGTGACACACAAGTTGATTATAAACAGGCCTATGTAACACTAGTTCAGCTACATGATATGCAAGTGTTGTTCGGGTGTTTTATTAGATGTTTATGCCTTCTCTGCATGCCGATTGTAATATGTGATTGCACTTTTAGCACAGTGTTGACGTAAGTGATGAGTGTGTGTCGAAATGCTGCTTTTACATGCTAAAATCAAGCTCACTATTAAGCATTGCATATTCGGATTGATTTACAACTGAAAAATATGTTGTGAGGGAGCTTTCCTGGTTGTTGAAACAGCTTATTATGCAGCATTTCACATTTGGAATGTTTACAATAAGTGTCATCATCCCAGGGTCAGCATTTGTTCGATGGAAGGAAAACAAAGATGGCAGATCTGACCCCAGCTCTAACCCAAAATTCCCCATCTCAACACAACGATAAAGACTCTTGGGTTGAGGCTGTTATTGATATTAAAATGAAATTGATCACATACTTATTCCAGGATACTTTTGATGTATGTCCACGTTGCTATTGTAACTTTTTTTGCCACACTGTAAGTGTTGTTTGTGCATCCTGAGCAGACTCGAATCGTTTGCTTGTGTGTGTATGTGTGGAATGGATTCCCTCTATCTTTTGTCTCCTGCGCCTTCATCCAGTCCTTAGAGTGCTGTCCAACGTCATCTCATCCATTCTCATCCATTCTCTCTCTCTCTCTCTCTCTCTCTCTCTCTCTCTCTCTCTCTCTCTCTCTCTCTCTCTCTGTCTCTCTCTGTCTCTCTCTCTCTCTCTGTCTCTGTCTCTGTCTCTGTCTCTGTCTCTGTCTCTGTCTCTGTCTCTGTCTCTCTCTCCCCCCCCAACCCATCTTCCCTGCCCTCAATCCTTTGTCTCCAACAAGCCGTATTGCCCGATCTGTCAGAGAATTTTAATTTTCTCTTGATTGACGAAGCTACGAGCAAGGTATTTGGTGACAGTCCCATTCTTAATGGTGGCTTACAAGAAAGATAAAAATCTCAAAAATAATTTAGTTCGTTCTCGACTTTCTACCAATGATGGTGGATTAGAATGACTTGAGACAGATGTAACTACATGCCCTAGATGCAAACGTGTCACCATGTTTTTGTCGCAAGATACTATTAAAGGCCCGGGAGGGATATGGTGTGTCAAAGGAGATTTTGACTGTACTTCAATAAACATGATATAAACAATATAAACTTCAATAAACAAATGATGTCTGGCTGACATGTGGCTGAGCATTTAAGATTGATATGCCTCAACACAACTGGTCTTCCAGTGGTGGCACATTTTACTCCTGCTAACCATATTACAGATAATCTCCAGGAGTGTGTTGAGCCATCTTCCAAAGTGTTTAGAGGAGGAAGTAGTTTTTCAGCTGGGTATTATACGCCTCCAAGGAATTTTATCATGATCTTCATCTTCGTCTTTGTCTTTGTCTTTGTCTTCATCTTCATCTTCGTTTTACGGCCGTTTCCATGCTTGCATGTGTAAGCCGTGGTTCACCTAATGGCTGCTTTCCAGGCTGCACAATCCCTTGCAAGCCATCTTGTTAGGCCTTCCACTCGAAGGTAATCTCTCAGCAGCACATCCCATGTTTTCCTCTGACGGCCTCTCGCTCTCCTTCCTTCCATTCACATTCATATTTATACACCTCCTCACACAACTACCCGACCACATCCTTTCCACATGTCCAAAACATCTCAACCTACTTCTACGCATAACCTCACGAATGTTTTCTATACCTAACCTCTTTCTTAATTCCACATTTGTTTTCCTATCTTTCAGTGTCACATCACACATTCACCTTATCATTCTCATTTCATTCCGTTCACACCTCCGTTCATCCTCCTTTTTGATCACCCACGTCTCGCTGCCATATAACATCATGCGTCGAATGCAAGCTGCTTAAAGTTTCCCCTCTAATCGGAGAGAGGTCCCTTTCAATGTGAATAGGGGTAACAACTCCCTCAACTTACTCTCGGCACTTCTAATTCTTGCTTTCACTGCTTCCTCCACACCACCAACTGCACTAATCATATCACCAAGGTAACAGAATTTATCTAAACGTTCCAGGGATATATCCCCATAAACTAACCTTTCCGCTCTAACTGAAGTCACTTGTTTACCTGCGCAAACAGCACATTTGAAGTCAGGTGCCACCTTCAGTCTACCCTGATACCACTCCACCTCTTGTGCACCCAGCAGTTGCAGGATTTACACAACATTGAATTGCTACCTCCACCTTTTCTACAGACAGCACAGTGCCACCTCCCTCTTTTTTTCACCACTTCCTTCTCCCGCACCACTAATCAGTACTTTTGTTTTCCCTATATTCACTTTCAGTCCTCTGGCCTCCATACTGTATATTTACCCATTACCTCAAACACACTGTGGGCTATCAGCACCAGGTCATCAGCATACAGGAGTTCACAAGGTGAGCCTCCTCTAAATTCCTGTGATATTGCCTCAAGAACCATGATGAACAGGATTGGACTCAAGACTGAACACTGATGAACACCCACTTTCACTTCAAAATCCTTACTCTGCACTCCATTCACCCTCACAGAGGTTTTTGGGACATCTTACATCGCTATGATTTCTCGAGCTAACCAATCATCCACACGTAACTTTCTTATGGACCATTGCACCACTTCCTGAGGAACCCTATCAAACGCATTCTCCAAATCCACAAATATCAAGTACAGTTGTTTATTCTTCCCCAGATATTTTCCTGTAATTGCCTAACTATAAAAATTACCCCTATCGTGCCCCTTCCTGGCATGAAACCAAATTGCATTTAATGTATATTAACACTCTGTCTTATCAATTTATCCATGACTCTCTCTACCACTTTCATTCCATGGTCCTGCAACTTCAGACCCCTATAGTTGCTCTGAACTAAGGCATCACCCTTCCGTTAATAAATATTCACCATTACACTCTTTAACCAGTCATCTGGGAGAGACATCTCCCTCATAATTGCATTTTTCAATTTAGTGATTAAATTCACTCCAATATCACCAGATGCCTTCAGCATCTTTGCGACAATACCAGTGCTGCTCGCCGCTTTACCATTCTTCATTTCATCGATGGCTTTCTTCACCCATTCATTGTTTATTTCAGGTGGTGGGCCCTGCACCTGCTCTACTGCCTCCAGAATATCCCTGTTCCAAGGGAACGCCTCATTGAGCAGGTGCTCATCGTAACTCCTCCAAGCATTTCTAATCTCCCCATGGTCATCCAGTACATTTCCCATGTCATCCTTCACACATTGTTCTCCTATGAGATCCTTATTTTGACTGATCATTTGCTTTCCCTCCCCTCGTGGGCCTAAATATGTCCCCTCTACTATCTGCATTATTTTTCACATCTGAAAGTCAATCCTGTAGTATTTTTTTTTAGCCTTGTAAACTTCCCTTCTTGCCCTATGTTTAGCCATGAAATATTCCTCCTTAATCCACTCCCTTTTTCCAAATCCTAAACAGTTTTCTTTTTCCTTGAATTACCATATCCGCCTCATTATTCCACCGCCATGTTGCCTCATGTTGAGCTGGGCCCTTCGACCAGCCACATGTCTTTTCAGTAGCGCGCAGCAGCCCATCTTTTAAAGAGTTCCAACAACTCTCTCCATCCTTTCCTACCATGGGGTTTCCAAGATTCATTTCCAGAAGTTCCCTACAGAAATTTTCCTTTACATTCTGATCTCTTAGTTTCCATGCTCTTCTCCTTGGGACGTAAGGTTTCTTCTTTTTCCCTGCTCCAATTTAAGTTTACATCGCACACTATTGGCCGATGTTGTAAGGCACATTCTTCTCCACCTATTGTTTTCACATCCTTAACCAACTTCCTGTCTAATCTCCAAACTAGAAAATAGTCCATCTGGCTCTTAATACCAACTGACTCATCAGTGATCAGTCTGCTTGTTCTCTTCTTAAACATTGTATT
This sequence comes from Eptatretus burgeri, assembly GCF_056783735.1. Taxonomy (NCBI): domain Eukaryota; kingdom Metazoa; phylum Chordata; class Myxini; order Myxiniformes; family Myxinidae; genus Eptatretus; species Eptatretus burgeri. The sequence goes on from NC_140963.1 coordinate 29,540,556, forward strand.
GCACACGACCAGATCTAAAGTGTCCCCAAACTCAAGTATTCTTCCACCTTCAGTGTTTCTAACTCCAAAAACTACAGAGACATAACAGGTGTAAATAGACACCTTAAATTTGTTCATTTCATCTGTATAAAGCAAGTTTTACTCAGTGATGTGTACTAATATTCAGCTATTTATTTGCAGAAACGAGTTCCTGGGTCTTGTATGCCAATTAACTATGCCTCAAACCCAGGGAGCACACAAACTTTTATTTTCAGAGGACAAATTGTTGGCCAATCGGAAAGTGGAGTCAGCCAAGCATCAGATAGCTAAAAACCTTGGCATCCCACTTTCTATGGTCAATCGGGTGATTATGCAATTCACCAGTGAAGGCAAGGGATCCACAGCTTCCCCTTCTGGTCGATCTGGGCTCTCAGAAAGGTGTCTTCAAGCTGTCAATCGATCCATTGAGAAAACTCCCCATTGCAAGGCAGCAGATGTGGCAGAGGAGGTCCAAATTAGCTCAAGAACTGCCGTGCGGTACCTTCATCAACTGGGCTACTATGGGAGGGCAGCAAGGAGAAAACCTCTTCTTAGACCAGCCAACATATAAAGGAGAAAGAAGTAGGCTGATGAGATTGCCACCAGACCCTTGGAGTTTTGGCAAACTAATTTTTTTTTTTTTTTTTTCAGATGAGTCTCATTTTGCTCAATTTTCTGGCAGTGGACACGTACGGGTCTGGAGACTTCCCAGTCAAGAGTTTTCTTTGAACCGATTCCAGACAACTATCAAACACGGTGGTTTTTCAGTGATGGTGTGGGGAGCAATCTGGAGCAATGGTTGGTCAGAACTTGTGGAGTGTGTTGGCAACATCAACTCCACGATATGGATTTCTCCCCATCTTCTCCACTGGTCAGATGGTCAAAAACAACACTGTATTGGAAGGTGGAGCTCCATGCCACACTCCAAAAAAGACTCGAGAATCTATCCATCCATTGGGACCATACTCTGTCCAGAGCGTTGGTGCTGCCAAAGCAGTCTCCTTGGCTATTGGACAAAAACCTGGACGGGTCGCCACTCCGACACAGAATACCAGCAAGCTGGCACTCATTTTGTCGACCTCGGAAGGATGACAGGCAGAGTCAACCCCACCTGGTATTATTAATGCAACAGAAGAGGAGGATTTGAACTCAGGATCCTAGGATCCTAAGCCCACCACCCGAACCATTAAGCCAACACCAAGCATACCAAATAATGGCAGGACAGAAATGGGATCAAGCGACTTCCATGGCCAAGTCAGTCTCCTGGCAGGAATCCCATTGAACACCTCTGGGCCATAATGGATCGAGCTGTGTGGAAAAAAAATCCCAGGAAACCAACATCACGGGCAGAATTCCGAAACCTTTTGCGGGAAGCCTGGGCAGAAATCCCACAAGAGAAAATTTCAGAACTCGTTGGTTCTATGCCTGAAAAAGTAAAAGCGTTGAAATTTGCAAATATGGCAGGTCTACCAAATACTCGTGTATGTATTAAAATGGATCAAATATACTTCAAATGTTCAATAAATAAATTTTTGAAAAATCATGGTGTCTTTAGTTCTGTCACGTCTCCCTCTGTATGTCTTGTGGTGATTCACGTATGTTTCAATAATTATGCATGCGTTCAATAAAGGGTTACGCTCAAAACGTTCACTTTATTTGCTTTTTACAGTGAGTTCATCAACTCTTAAGTGTTCGTTCGTTCGTTCGTTCCATAACTCCAAAACCATGAAGCCAAGCAGCTTGAAACATTGCATGTACACTAAGGGAACTACAAGGACGTGCAAGAGTGAAAATTTGGTGTTTGGGTTAATTTAAACCCCCCTTTTGAAGATAATTAATGGCCTTGTTTAAGTTCACCCTTTATCAGGCATATCCTAAGCCACCTCGCTCGATTATGGGGTTTTATAGGCGTTTCCTGGGTTATCGCACACTGCCATCCCCTACCCTCACGCTGGCGTCTGAAGCCGCAATGTTTTTTGGCCTGCTTAACAATGCCTTGACCTGGAACAGGCTGCAACGATTTCTTAATGACAACGATTTTTTTCCACTTTCATTACTTTCGTCACTCATATTATTGAATGCCTGTTCACAGCTACGAATCGCTGAGTACATTGCAATGCTTATAAATGCCTGGAGATGCCAGCGTTTGTGGCTTTATTTCATTTCTGCACATACCATAATCTCTAGAATCTCTCAAACTGAGCCGAATGACAAAATGTAAGCTCCGGATTTGAACTTAGCAGCAGTTCCGACTGTTAAAAAAATAACATGCTCATTTGTGTAATTCGACCATTGCTTGGGCGTTTCAGGGTGCACGGGTTTATATGACCGATGGCAATGGGTAATCGCTTTGCAAAGCCAGGCATGAAGTTGGAGTGCTTGCTAGAGTGCTCAAACCACTTGGTGAGCGCTCACCAAGCTGCTTAGTTGTTTGTTTATATACCACGAAGTAAGACCCGTCACTTCACTGATGGAAATACCAATCTTTGTGTAATTGATATTTTAAAAAAAGGAATATGAATTAACAATAAGCTTAACCTTATCTCCTGTTCGGATGATGTCTATTTTGTGAAGAAAAGAGTAAGGAATGATTCAGAAAGTGTAACGTCATTTGGAGCAATGCCATGCTCTCCAACCTACTTTTACAATCCATGACGATAGTCGACAATGGCCCTCTTTTTTTGTGTGTGTGTATATATATATATATATATATATATATATATATATATATATATATATATATATATATATATATATATGTATGTGTGTATATATATATATATATATATATATATATATATATATATATATATATATATATATATATATATATATATATATATATATATATATATATATATATATATCACAGATGCCAACCCTCCCGATTTCATCGGGAGGCTTCCGAAAATTCACCCAAACTCCCGCCCTTACGATCACAATCCTTATCCTCCCGAAATTTTGATATTTTTGCACTGTTCACTAATCAGAATGTACTAGTATGAGAATTGAATGAAAAGCATCGTCTGCTACGTATAGCATGTGGTAACTCCATAACGTTCGCTGCTACCAAATTGTACGTAAAAAATTGCAAATTCAAATGAGGAGCAGCGAAACGGTCTGGATCTCGCTTATGCGATCATGCACTGAGATTTAGTGCATGCGGTATGTGTGCAATACAGTGCATGCGGTATGTATGCACAGTGTATATGCATGTGATACGCTCACTGCATGCAGCTGGGCCCCGTACCAGCCCGGCGGTCGCGACCACCGTGCGGTGTTTAACAGCCGCTAGAGTTCTACGAGTCGCGCTGCAGCTGTGGAACATCGATTTCGAAGTTACCGATGCTTCAAGCCCTCGATGTTGATTACGAAATGGCAGAAAAGAAGCTTACGAAGACCAAGAAATGGTCTCAGAAGTACAAGACCGAATACAGTCTCAAATACCCGTGTATTCGAAAGTCTGAAAGAGGAATTCATCATGCGTATTGTACAGTATGCAGCGTTGATATTTCAGTTGAGCACGGAGGTCGCGATGATATTCGGAAGCACGTTGGAAGCAAACGGCACACAGACATTGCAAAGGAGAGATCTTCGAGCACGAGTACCGGTACACTTCTGAATTATTTCACCAAACAAGGGACAAGCGAGGAAGAGGATGTTACCCGAGCGGAACTTCTCTTTAGTGGATTTATTGTGGAACATAACTTGCCCATATCAGTCTCAGATCATGCTGGACCTCTATTTCAAAAGTTGTTTCCAGATTCAAAAGTTGCTTCAAAGTATGGATGTGCAAGAACAAAAACTTCAGCAATAATTGGTGAGTTGTCAAATGTTACTGCTTCATCTATTGCCGATATTGCTAGACTAGCTCCATTTAGCCTAGCTACAGACGGTAGCAATGACAGTGGTGAGGCCCAGCTATATCCTGTCCTGATTTCGTACTATGACAACAGTGCTGGGATTGTGAAGCAAGGTTTGCTAAGTTTGCCTGCGTGCAAACAAGATTCCACTGGAGAAAACATTTTCAAACTGCTTGATCATGAGTTCAGTGACAGGAAAATTCCGTGGGGAAATTGTGTTTCCTTTTGTGCTGATAATGCCTCTGTCATGGTGGGCAAGCACAAAGGAGTCGCTGCTTATATCCACAAACAAAATCCAGTGCTACATCATGGGATGCCCTTGCCATATGATGCACAATACGGCCAAGAAGGCGGCTCAGGCCTTACCCATTGAATTAGATGACTTTCTCATCGATATTTACTACTACTTGGACAAAAGTAGTAAACGCGTCAAAGGAGTGAAAGCACTGCAAGAACTCTGTGATGCCCCGACACACAAGATTCTGAAGCATGTCGCAACAAGGTGGCTGTCCCTTGGTCAGTGCCTAGACAGGCTGATTGAACAGTGGGAGCCACTTCGCCTCTTCTTCAAAGAAGAAGTACGAAGAAAAATGCAACCAACTGTAGCCAAGACTCTAACAACGAGCAAGAAGGACGGCACTGTATCTACTGCCAGTACTGGCACTGCAGG
>NC_140963.1:29560106-29610106 GCF_056783735.1 Eptatretus burgeri
TTATCCCTGTGGACAAAGTTTACAATACTTTTCAAACCTGATAAAGACATCAATTTCATGGTGTGCGTGCGCGCGTGCGCGCGTGGGCGTGTGATTAATTCTAAGTCTTTGGACAAGGTGATATAGTTGTGCCAAAACCTAAAAAACAAAAGGGGTGTCGGAAAATTATGAGTACCGTATCTCATTCTGATTCGTCCTGATGCTGATTGCTCTTTCATCCCTTGAGCATCTATCCACAGCACTCCAAGCAGGCCCTTCACAATGTGAGTGGTGTTGCATTAGATAATTTGATTACGGCCAGAATAGGCAGAGGGTTGGAATCCCTGAAAACTATTTGTTGCTCGCTCTTGGCAATCCCTATACATGCTTTTGGGTTAATGTGAATTTTCTGAGATGTTTGGGGTTTTAGTGTGCTATCTTTAGGACATGCGTCAGGCACATTGAGTGCAGTTGTCGGCAGCTCGGAATACTTCCGATCATTCCTGTTTATTACAGTCAGTGTTGTTCAACATGTACATGAGATGACCCTATTACACTCTATTACACTGCTCCCCTCTTCATGAAGAGTAACTCGACAAGTGTGAGTTGTAAGTTCAGACATGTGTCCACCTTGTGAATATCAACAAATTACCATCAGTCAATCTCGGGCTTCATTGCGTTTTCCTTTTGTTTCTTGTTTGAATTTTATCGATTAAATCAAACCACGAGTTTCCACTTCTGAAGTGGATGTTGTCTTTCTTGACCAGAACTTTGAGTACCTGAATGAATTGTACTTATTCTGTGCTAAGCATTAGGAGAATCTTGTTTCTTCCATAGCTGATAGATCTTGACCTGCATTTACAATCTCAACACTTTCAGTGTGTACATTTGTCTGTTCTCTGAGTGTTGTTTGAATTTTCACTTCTTTCTGGACTCACTTCTGGTACAACTGACTCTATTGATGCTTAGTACATTACTTGTGGCATGGTATATGGTGCACTTCTGTCTAATTCAGAATTAACTGCTTCGCCCCAACGATCATATTCATCATCATGGGAATCCATAGGCAAGTAGGCAAGATATGCTCCACATGGACAAAGCTAACCTTGTCAGGGACCAAGATCTTGATTAAATATGTGCAAAGCCCACATACATTATTTTCACTACCATTCCTGGAAACCACTTTAACCATTTATAGTGATAGGTTTCATGACCTGACCTGGTTTGGTTTTCCACTTTGTTCTTTAACTCTTCTCCTATCATGAAACTCTAACTTAAATTGCTTCTGTTCTACTGACTGTGCTAAAGTTCGTTACTGGAAAGTAAACCTTGTCCATGGCTGCCTTTTTAGAAACAGCTATGCTGGTGTTCTTCCAGTCATGGTATGAGATGTATTCTGATAAGTCATCAGAAAACTTGCCAGCTTGTGGTATAATGACAATTGGCATTTCTTAGGATTTGGATCAAGCATTTGTTTGATGAAGTCATGCTTAACACTGTACTATGCATTCAGCTGCTCCATTTGAGGTACGGTGGTACCTTGGTATATTTACACCGTTCCTACTCATAAATTGGCTAAACCCTTCTGAAGTGAACTGAGGTCATTTGTCAGAGACGATTTCTTCTGGAAAACCAAATATAAAGACAACTATCTGTGCAAAATGTCCAAAATTTTGCTTGTTGGTGTTCTCTGCATCAGGAATATCTCACCCACTTGGAATGACCATTTAGAATTATGAACAATTTATTTCCCTTTAGTTCAGCAAAGTCTATACGCAACCTTTTCCATACTCTGGCATGCAATTTTAATTTGCTGATTGTGGCATCTTGCTCACTGACTGACATGTGGTCCACTGACCCAATAGGTGTTCTATTTAATTATGCTACCCTGGCCACCATAGGTAGCTATGGGCTAAACTTTGTCATACACATTCCAAAATGCTGATCATGCAAATATTCCAGAAGTCATGACCTGAACTTATTAGGTAGTAGGAAAAGTACCAGTCCCCAGTGATGGGGAAAAGGAAGCAAAGTATCCATCACCAGTGATGGGAAAAGTCTAAGTTAATCTATCCATTTAAATTATTTCTTAGACTTCGAAAAGGTTAATCGTGTTGCAATCTTGGTTTCACTCGGAGCCAAAGCTCTGAGCTACTTATAGTGCCCATTGTGAAATGGTGGTGCAACATCAGGTGGTGGAGGTTGGGATTATCTTCGAAGAAGGCTCAATATCCTGTGTGTGAAATAAAATTTAGCATCGACATTCATTATTCATTACTGTTCTCCCAGAATTTAAAAAGTGAATATTGAGTTTTTCAGTTGCAGTGTGAGAAGCAGCCACCGTAAACTGGAGACAGACGAACGCACGGACAGACACCACAGTTCACAATTTATAATAGATTGTATCTCTGACACTGCACAAGATCCAACCCTTTTATCCTGACATCTCTAGATTCTTGTAACAAAATAAGGACTCAACTCTTCCTCCAACAAACATTTTGGCCAACCATTAGCAACATAGTCATGTACTTTTGACAAAACCGGGTCCTATTTGGTTGCCCTGTGAAGACTCATCTGTGATCAGCAACACATCTTCAGGTCAAAAGTAGAACACCACCTCTCTTTCTGCATTGAATTGCAATGGCAGCCTAGACATTGCAGCAGCATCACAATTGTCAAAAATCATCGTAGGTGGATCCCGGTCGGTTCCGTGGAAGGGGTGAAGGCAGTTTTCCTGTTGGCTTTTCACATCACCTGAACCTGATGATGTTATATGAGGTGGTCTGCTTTTCCCCCTGGGAAGGCGTGGATGTGGGACCTTCCTGGGGACCTTAGGTGCAGGTGGGACACTATCTGTGGAGCCCCCTCCCCACCCCACAAGATCCCAGGACTACTGTATTTGCTAACAAAATGAAAGCCCATCCTTGCATGTGGGCTGCTGTTGAAGTCTGAACAGGGGATTTGGGGCTATAAGGGATTAATGGTCTCTCACGATGGTAAACTGGCGACCTTCAACGACGTTGTCCATTTCTGACAGCACATCTTTGAGAGGTGTCCAACCTTCTTGGAGGTACAGCATCTGCTTCCAAGTTAGAGCAGATATGGGACTGCTGCTGCCAGAGACAGCAATCACATGCCCTACTCAGGCTACTTCTACTGGTACCCTTTTATATCAACCAAGTGAAGCTTTTGGAACATGCTGCTTCTGAGCGTACAGCTTGTTCACATCGCATGCAGCTACAGACATCATTTGCTTACCACCAACCCCATGAGCTCGGAACTCTGGAGACCTTGTCTGCCATGTCCTGAGTGACCGTAGTCTGGCATGCCTTAGCATGCTCAACATTTTGCTGTGCATGTGTTCATTCATCAATCCACGCACACGCCAATCTCTCCAAACGGTGTTGGAAAAAAATCACCAAAATAACAAAGAATTATAATTGAGCTGTTTTTCAAGTGCCACAATGTACTCACTCATTTCCTCTCCTGGCATTTGGTTACCGATATCGAATTTGTCGCTTTCAGCAATCCCCACTGGTTTGGGACAATAATGCTTTTAGAGCACCATGATGATCTTTGCCAACGGTTTCCTTCAGCATGGCTGGGAACAGCAGCGTAGACTTCAGGCCCAACAGCAGTCAGCAATATGGTGAATTTGCTTTCCAATACCACCCGATTTAAAACAGCAAAGACGTCGGCAGCAAAACAGAGTTGAACGTCCAGACCAAAAAGTATCCCCAAAAAAATAGAATTCTCCCAGTCATCAGACAAATCCCACAGGCATCTCCATTCTTTTTTATACACTGTCATATATGTGCAAGTCCATGAAGAAACTCCAGATTTTCCACTCGCGTGAAAATGAACACAGCTTTGTTGGTCAGCAGGAATACTCAACCTATCTTCCAACAAAACAACTTGAGCTCAGGAATGCACTATCCCATCCTGGTCGTTATTCTGTGGTATATTTAGGATGCCTGCTCGACATGCCGAGTGCACTCCTTGGCTTGAAAGAGACTTCAGATCACACCAGTATATTTTCAACTGGTAGTGTTCAATATGCACACAAGATGGCGCTATTACACTGTTTCAGTTTGAGGTGTGGAGTCGGTTTGAGTGGATTGGTAACAGTGACAATGAAGACTTTCTAAATGGAGCCTTTGTGCCATCGTGCAACATTATTGGCATTCCCTGTGCATTAGTTGTTGCCTTTTAAAATTTATTTATTTATTTCCCCACTTAAAAGGATTTTAAATTTTGCTCATGTGATTCGGATTCCTTTTGTATCTGAAAGAAAAAGAGAGCTGAGCTCAGAAATCAGGAACAGTTGAAGAATCAATCTTGGTGACGAAGAACTCGCTTGAGAATAGAAGATGTTGCTGCTGTGGTCATTTTCAACAAAGATCAGAAGATGACGTAATGAAATGAATAGAGCTCATGGTAGAAGGAAGAAAGCCTCGAGGACGTTCTGAAAAGATATGGACTGAAACTGTCAACAAAGATATCCTGACTCTTTGGGTTTGCACAAAAGTGGAGCACTGGATACTATACATCCATATGGAGGAATGCCATCATTCGGGCAACCCCCTTGGAAAAGGGGAAAATTGTGGTAAAACGTTTTGTATTCTGATTACTTTGGGATAAAATTTCCATTGTACCATCACTTCATTCTATTCCATCATCATTCTCTTTCTGTACTGTAATTGTTGAATTCTGCCTTTTTTCTCCAGAGCTATTTAACAAACCTTAACCTTTCTCTTTTTTTTCCAATAACATTTTATTGCTGCAATGAGTGTGTGCATGTGTACATGAACTCATTTAAGATGTGTTGTATATGTATGGTTGTAGAAACTTATTGCCTGCCTTTATAGTTGCAAGCACAAGGTACAAAATATTGCAGCAGTTGCCTATGTTGTGAAAAATGTATTTCCTATTTCATGCTTCTTCTGTGTTGTTAATTTGTTTTCATATTTGAGCACCATTTTGCTTCAGCACACCTGCTGTATATACCAAAAGTGTTAGACTTATGACTTGCCTGTTTGTAACTGCCTGTCTGCAGGAACAGAAAGCTCCAAGTCCGAAACATTCCTCCACAGCTGCAATGGGAGGTAAGAACTGGAGGCCAGTTTTGGGTCTGAGACTTCTATAAATTTACTGGGCCCACAACAAGAACCACCTGAGTCAAACTGAGAATCAAACCCACATAATTTATTTCCTGCATTTGGTTGTAATCTCCATTCGTGGGTTTCAGTGGGCAGAACGGAGTCCTCCCAGAACTTGAAGTATCCACCTCTATTTCGCGAAAGGAATCGGATTTCATTGCCCGAGTTGCGAAGTTAGTTTTTTTTTTTTTTTGTTCTGAAGGTTCTTTTCAGGATCATCACTGAACCCCAGACAGCCTCCAATTGAGGCCCGGCAAGGAGTGATGTAAGCGACATTTTTTTAATGATATGATGATGATAGGCTCGGATGATAGGGGAAGGGTTAAAATAGTGCTATATGACATTTACTCCAAAATGACCGATGTGGCCCTTGCATCACTCCTCCTCACGGCGCCTCAATTGTAGTTTGTTGTAATATTCCCCTGGGCTGTTTTTTAAAGATCTCGGTGAAGTTCTTCTTTATCACTCCCCTTGCTCCATCATCAATTGCAGATTGTCGGTGCTCTTCAGCTTTCAAGTTCTCTCAACTTGATTTTTGAGATCCGAGTATTTGGCTATTCTCCTAATTTCCATGTTACTTAGACCAAAGTCACGAAGTGCTGGTAACTCAATTAGCAATTCCGTATTTTCCTTTTTGTATCAGGGTACTATGCCTGGTCATAATGCTTTGGTTTCCATGTTCACATTTGGTGGGATGGTCAGGTAATACTTGATCACTCTGTCCTCGTTTTCAACGATAGCTTTTGGTTCATGTTTCCATGATTTTTCATAGACCGGGATATTAAAGTTTGGAGATAAGGAAGAAACATGATCACAGATTGGTCATTACTCCTCTCTGGCCATCTCTTTTTATTATTTTTGCTTATTTTCCACAGGAAGAGACAGCACTTGAGTAAAGTTAGCTCATTCGGTGACAGTACTTATGTATTTTTTGATTGCAAGTGTTACATCTTTATAAGCGACAACAGCAACAATCAATTTGTGGTAAACCTCGTTCAGTAATATTTGATGACAGTTGTGGAAACATTAATTTTCTTGATTTGAATGTTGTTTCAGGTCCTGGACAGTATTTTGGGTCAGTATGGTGAGGTGGAGAGCTGTGATCAAGGTGTGTTCTTATTTGCAATTTCTATAAATAACTTTGTTTTTTTTCTTTCCTCCAAATAAACAAAAATAACACTTGGAGGCAGTTCAGTTTTTTTTTTTTTTTCAGGCAAACCTCATAAAGCCGGACCAAATGTCCGTCCGTACGTCCGTCCGTCAACAATTTTTCTTTCCGATCTTGATGAAACTTAGTATGTGGGTAGAGGTCGATGAGTGTTGCACAACGATATAACTTTTGTCCGGGTTGAAGGTCAGGGTCAAGGTCACGAGGTCCTGTAAGTTATAAAAATCGCCATTTTCAAAACCTATCCAGTCTGCCATTCTACAACATATTCGGCAACTGTTTATTGATTATGATAGTAAAAATATTATCTTGTATCTAACCAGACAGATTTTTGAATTTCCGTCCCGTTTGGCCGCCACGTAACCTGGAAGATGGTCAAAAACACCTCCCGGTACAAAGAAAACTTTTTACTTCCGATCTTGATGAAATTTGGTATGTGGGTAGAGGTCGATGAGTGATACCCAACGACATTTTTTCCCGGATTCGAGGTCAGGGTCAAGGTCACGAGGTCACGAAAGTTGTGAAAGTCGCCATTTTCAAAACCTATCTTGTCTGTCATTTTAGGAGATATCTGGCAACGGTTCATCGATTATGATAGTAAAAAAACATTATAGAGATGACCGTCACACCCACACGGGGGTAATTTTTTTTTGTCTCTTCATTTTTATTTTTTAATAATCAGTTATGATTCCTGCTCAATTTGCCTGGTATATAGTCCAAAGCTTTGTAGGAAGTGTATTTTAAACAAGATTGTGCATCCTGTCGAACCCCGCTATTTGCGGATTTGTTGTACGCGGACCTTGTGCATTCACGGTTTATAAAATGTGACCTGCATCGACATTCGCGTCCCTGTGCTTTGCGTATTTGTTGTTGTTTTTTTTGCCCCATGTTTTCACAGGCGTATTTGCGGGTTTTTTCATGGGTTTATTCATGGTTTTTCACGGGATTTTTGATTTTTTTTTCCCCACCCTCATGAATCACTAACCGCTGGGAACATATGGACCCCCTTTTTACATTGAAACAATGCCCTACTATTCGCGGATTCACGATTCACGGCGTTTTCCGGGAACGTATTTCCTGCGAACAGTGGTTTCCAACAGTACTTTAAAGTGACTTGCACAAATGCTTGAAAACTTTTAGGGTCCTTCAGCATCTACAGTTATTTCCATTATTACATTGCAAGGCCAACCATGAACAAATTAGAGACGACCTTTTAAAAAATAGATTCTTAAGTAGAGTATTTGTTGTAATTCCTCAATAAAAACACTGCTACCAGACAATATTATATCTCAAACTTACAAAGCCGTTACAAGCACTATTTCAACTGGAGAGTTCATAGAACACAATACCCCACAGTGTTAATTAACTTTTACTTCAATTTTAATAAAAATGGTGGTTTTAACGATTGTTGAGAAAAAAATCTGAAAGTTTAGTGCTATTGAAGTCGTCCAGAAGCAGTCCCGAACAGCACCCTTATACACCACCCCGTTGAACCTTGATTTTAATTGAAGTACTGCAAAACTGGAGGTTCTTGGAAGTATTGTGAAGGTGGTTTGTGTTCTGCAGTCAAGGTAATAATTCAATTTAAATAAAATATTGCAAAAGTCGTATAAATAAATGAATTCCAGGTTTCACCACTGTTTTACCCAGTGACTATTACATCACCCTATCTAACACTTTACATTTGTTATTCATGCTTGTTGTATGTGCCCATTATGATGTCCTTAAAAACAGTTTCCTGTTTGGAATATTTTGTTTGACTGCGAGACAGGCAGACGGGTTAAAAAATTATCTCATAACTCTTTGTGTGCATGTGCGATCGGGACGAATTCAGAGCCAAGGAAGGTATGGTAAAACAAAATACTACCGAGTCGTGCTCCAATTAGTGTTCAGAATATAACATTAAATTAAAAGAAGTGGTTCCTCGATCATAAACTGATTGGACAGACGGGCATCAACCTTTTGTTTCACCCCGTTTTTTTTCTCTCTTGCTTTGTGTGCGTGGGTAACTATCTTAATTTTTTTCTTATTATTAGCAGAAAGAGAAAGCATGTGTCTCAAATTTAAATGTGTGGAGTTTTTCACAAGGTGGGAACTTAAAATATTTAATGAATCACTGAAAATACTATTAAGGGACAGCATGGACTGTTGAGGGACCTGCTCGTGTAAATTTTATGCCTCATGTGAATGAACAGCTGCTTGAGCATTCCCAAATAAACTTTAAATTAGAGGCAGTACGAGAGATGGGGCAGCTTGCTTCAACTGCAAAAGAGGCCAAAATAATTTGTTTAAATTGGAGCTACTTGCTACCTTCCCTACTGCTGACACTTTGTAAGAGCTGTTGATTCTGCATTCATCTTGCTGCCAAAACTACAGAATGAGGCTGAATGCTAATATTCCATTGTACAAATGAGCATTCATTTTAGGCCAAAACTGCACAGATGCATTCTGGAAACTATTGAAGTTCTGAAAAATTCTATTGGACATTCTAAGTACTTTTGAAAGCATCTTGTGTAGCTTCTGCTTTTGTCTGTCCATCCTGTAATCCCTTTTTCCTGACACAGTAACTCAAGATTCCGAATCTTGTTTCCTGCAATATGAATTGTAATGGGCTTTTGATAAAGGCTTTTGTTTGGATTAAATAAACGTTCTAAGCGATTGTATTCTGAATGTAGCTTGTATGGGAGGTATGATTTGGGTTGTGCATCCCAGCACCGACTGCTTGCTGGATAGTTCCCAAAACTGAAGGAAACTCATTTTGTTTCCCTGGATGGGGCAATGAAAATGGTCATTGGGCTCGACTCGATGGCAATTCAATTTCTCTTCGGGACTCGCATAATTTAACCTCCTGCCGATGGGATTGTACGACTGCTGGGGGGTTTGGATTTGCGTGGTCTTTTTTTTTTTTTTTGGATACATAGTTGAGGCTCCTGGAAGAGCTATTTCCTGCAATTCAAAATTGAGGTTGATCACATTTTGCCTTGTGGGCCTGCATCATTCTGGATGTAAAGTGGCAGTGGTCAAGTAAGAGGTGGTTGCCTCCTGTGTTGTTTTACCTCTCCAGGATAATATTGTTGTGGACCCGGTGTCGGGGGCATGAAGACCACAAGGGGGGAAGCTACCTTGGGTTCCCACCAGACTCTCCGGAATCGCAGGCTGTCGCACACAAATAACTTTGTGACACGGCAGGTCGCGAATCGACTGAACGCCAATAACTCGACCATGTGACTTGGGCTCCTCCATCTGATAAATACCGTTTACCTAAAAGTCACCTGGTTTAATTACCAGGATACACGCCCTCGATACTTCTTGTTCAAACCGGAACACTTCACCGGATCAGATGCAGCCGAGCATAACTGCCAATAACGTACCAGCTAGAAAAACAGATCATTGAGGCATAATGTCCCGGCTAAGCTAGAATACGAACAATGCTGGACCAATGAAGGAAAAGCCGAAAACGAGTTGGGAACATTTCTACACAAAGCATTATTTACACTCAAGCTTGGAAAGATATGGGGCACAGTAAATTGGGTTTATTGGTATATACAGCAGGGGATAGCAAATAATTTGTGGGGTGCAGCAAAAGGCAAGCAATTTTCAAAAGCAGACACAGAGCAGACTTATCCCGTTAGAACTTCTACAATCTTAACTTGTGCTACGACAGGCACCATCACATTACTCTCTCTCTCTCTCTCTCTCTCTCTCTCTCTCTCTCTCTCTCTCTCTCTCTCTCTCTCTCTCTCTCTCTCTCTCTCTCTCTCTCTCTCTCTCTCTCTCTCTCTCTCTCTCTCTCTCTCTCTCTCTCTCTCTCTCTCTCTCTCTCTCTCTCTCTCTCTCTCTCTCTCTCTCTCTCTCTCTCTCTCTCTCTCTCTCTCTCTCTCTCTCTCTCTCTCTCTCTCTCTCTCTCTCTCTCTCTCTCTCTCTCTCTCTCTCTCTCTCTCTCACACACACACACACACACACACACACACACACACACACACACACACACACACACACACACACACACACACACACACACACACACACACACACACACACACACACACACACACACACACACACACACACACACACACACACACACGATTAGATATAGTTCAGAAAGAAAGAGAGCAGATGAGGATAAACTGTCTCGCAATACCTGGCATGGTCGGCCGACCAACGCAACGCAGTACGCTTAGGGAGAGGAATACTGGTGTCTAAGGTGTGGGAGTGGGAGATGTAGTGCAGTGCAATATGAGGGGTGCAGTGCCGTGCCATAGGAAAATGGGATTGCGAGTCAGTGTTTTGTGCATCCAAAGGGGATGAGGTAGAGGGGTGGAAAGAGAGAGAGAGAGGGGAGAGAAGATTCTTGAGGTGAAAGATCCCTAACCTAGTCGTGCATATGTCTTTGAGTGTAGCATTTACCTCCGTGGGACGCTCTGCTTGAGCGTTCCCACCTCGAGAGTTGGCGCATTATCTCCGGCTTAGTCACTTTGCCGGGGCTCTTGGCAACGAGCGCTCCACACTGGTCCTCAAGAAGAAGAATGTCTCAGTCGCACACCAACCGCGAGTGAAGATCCTGTGAAGGGCAGAGCCAACGAGGAGCAGCCAACGCAGAGCCGAGAGGAGCAGAGAAGAGGGTGAAGCAGAGAGTAAACGGCTCCGCGCTCTTCTATTTATAAGCCCTGGGCGAAGGGTGAGGTGACGACCCAAAGGTGACGTGCGGTGACCTGAATCCCGCTCTATTGGGCCACATCGACCCTAGCCACGCCCTGCCAGGCTCCTGCGGCCGGAAATTGTCTCATTCGCCCATCCCCTCATCACGGCTCGGAGCTTCTGTCTCAACATAGGGTATGAGCCGACACCCCGGCCCTGAACGTGCTCCGAGTGCAGCCTGAATGCCGAATAGCAATGCACATCTGCCATCCACGGGCCCCGTTTTATGAGCAAAAATGCACACCAGGGCCCCGTACCAAACTCATGGATCGCTAATCCCATGACCCCTCCTCACCGCCCTGTCTTGCCATATTCTGGTGACTGGACGAGGGTCGTATTAATCCCACGTGCTCACACGGTACATCCCCGGTGAGATGCCGTCGAGCTATTAACGTCAGTAGCTCGGCCTCGCTTCGCATGGTCTGAGGACAGTCCAAGTTGTGTAGTACTCCTCAGTGTAGTGGCAAATTGTAGCGATGCAGAGGTACGAGGGGTTGTGAGAATATTTTTCCCGTGTGCGGGAAGCGTTTGTGGCCGAAGTTGTGAGTTTTGGTGAGCGAAGGGGTGAGCAAGTTGAGATGCCGGTTGGAAATTGGCATGCAGATTTGAATGAAATAATGGCGTGCAATGCTCGTGTGGTATAGTGTGTAGTGTGCTTTGTTGGAGGGAGTTTGGTGGTGGTTCCAAGACACGGGAGGCATCATGGTGTGTTTGCTATTCAATCCCATATTGCAAGGCGTGTATGCTTGCTTGCCTTGCACCAAGGCTAAAAGGAAAGGGTTGGATTAAAAATCAGAATGGGAGACAGAGATATAGTTAATAGACCTAGCTATAAGACCCACGCAACGCACTTCGTCCCGTTAACCCACTACACATGAGGGGGAGGTGTAACTGCACGAAGACTAACAAAGTGGCTTGTGTTCATCCCTTTGTTGGAGCAAAGATGAAAAGATTAATTGTGAAGTTTTGGTTTCCATTTTATCGATTTGCCTCGTGATCAATGTACTATACCACCGTTTTTTGCAATACCAGCACTGTCTGCTAGCTGGTTTTTTTTTTGTTATTTTTTTTTATAGCTTTCATTTTGTTTCATGGGAGTTGGGTGGGAAGAGGGGGCGATGTTTTCAGAATGAGCCAAGTTGGCTTGTATGTTTTTGTTTGTGACATCTTGCTTGCAGTCCTCTTCTACCCATGACTATTTGTCTTCCTGTGTTGGAACTGTCGTATTATTATTGTTGCTTTTATTTTTTTTCATTCACGTGCAATTATTTTGAAAACAAACCTGTGGATAGATCTTCTCACAGCGTGTGCTACAAACCAGATGATTGTGTTGACGTGTTAACGCAATATTCCAAACCAATGAGTTTTGTTTCATTGAAAACAAAGAAGATGCAATTTGTAGGTTTTCAATCTTATCACAGCATTGTGAGGCAACTGCTCAGATATAATACACCAAAACAAGACAATTCCATGAATCGCAATTCTATTTTGCTTGAGGTTTAAACATTTGATGTCTCCATTTGCAGTGAACTCTGACAGCGAAACTGCAGTGGTGAATGTTACATTCTCAAACAAAGAACAAGCTGAGCAGTGAGTATTGTCTCAAGCCTTCATCTAGTTTGATAGCTGTACTATATAATTATTGTGTTGTCATGCATGCCTATTTACTTAATCTTTCCTCCAAGTTAGGTTTATAGTTCCACTTCAAGCTTCATCTGAAGCACTTTACCACCATCATGATATTGTATAACATTTCAGTTGTGTAATAATTAGCTATGCTGCAAAATCGTTATTATTTATCACTATAAAGATTTTTCTAATGTCAAAAGCTCATTTATGAGCCAAAGCATATAAGGCATGCAGGACAAGCACGTGGAGACATTGGTGTACTTTATTAGGAACTTACAAAGATATTGTTATAACCACGCGACTGGTCCGGGAATGACCGAATCACAGGGGCCATCAACCGACTATGGTTGCTCATCGGGTTTGACGCCCCAAAGCTGGATTACAGGCCTTAAATTCGGATGCCTCGTCAAAGGTCACAAAGCCGACCGAGGGTCATGTGCTCGTATTGTGCGCCAGTCAGATGTATAACCGAGTGGCTGGTTATGACGGCACCATACACAATTTTACTGAGCGCTTGTCACTTTTACCCAATTATTCACCTTAAGGGTACCAATCGTGAAAACTGAACCACTTGGAGAGCAAGAATGGAGGCCAGGCAGGAGTAACAAACAGTTCATGGATTGTTATTGGAATAAAAGCCACAGCAAGTCGTCAATAAGCAATGCACAATAAAAAACAAAACCCCCACTTTACCCACAACGCAATCCTAAGCGACACAGATTTCTTTACAGTTCTTATCTTTGGGCCCATTCATGCACTTGACAAGAATACAGTACAAAAATAGTTTCAACAATCCCAAAAGGTTTATTTCAAACCCGGAGGCAAGCTGTGCAGAAGTCGATGAAGCAGAATTCAACAAGTCGGCAGCTCTCTGGTGCAATCGAGCTAACCGTCGCTCCCCTCAAAGCCATCGTTGCTTTGGGAAAATAAATGTTCCCACCTCCAACATTCAGTTTCGCACACTCGGAGACTCGAGCATTCTCCACCTTTCTGCATGACAGCCGTTCCCAAAATAGCTCCCTCTCCTCCCGTGAACAGTTGCTCTCTCGGCTTTTTTGTGTCTGTTCTGGAGCAGCTCTTATGATCAACAGCCTTTTTGTGTGAGCTGCGTCACCAACTGACCTCACAATAGTTCCCTCTCTTTTAAAGCAGCCGTTAACGGGATGCCACACGTGAGATCAACCACCGATCTGGCCTCGCGCTGGTCCGCGTGAGCGAATTCCCGTGGTGAGGCTATTACCGACTTCCTCAATGCTGTTTTGCCCGAACAATCAGATCCTGTGGTGAGGCTAATGGCTGACTCTCTGAATGCAGATTTGCCACACCTGCATGTTCTGATGGCTTGATCGGCAAAGTTATTTTGTCCACTTTGTTGACACATGTAAACAGACAATAGGAACATTAAAAACGTACAGCCAGAGGTTTGAATAGAAGAGGACAACAGTAGGATACAGTTTGAGCCAGAGACTCATCTGTGTTGGCCTGCTTAACATTCACATTTCAACCCATGACTTGTGATGCTGAAATCTCATATACATTGTTCATTCATCCATTATTACCTCCACCAAAAAAGGTGGACGTCCATAACTTGTTGAGATATTGTGCTATATATCATTTTTGGCCCCATCACTCAACGTTGAAAAATCGCTTAAAAATTGTAGTACAGAATATAGATCTTCACTAAAATCTCATAAATTCCTCATTGGCACACATCCAACCTGTCCACAAAATTTAATACATTATTTATTATTTATGGGAAATTTCTGAGCATCTCAATTCTTTGAAAACCAATATCCTCATGAATGCATTCAGTTTGATGATGGGTAGTTCAGCATTATTTTAAAGCTAAAGTCCAGCCTGTTTTATTCCACAGAGCTCTGGAGAAATTGCAGGGCTATGAGCTGGAGTCCAATATTCTGAACGTGTGCTACATCCCAGATGATGTGGATCAGGGTGAAGGCCCACGCGCTTCAGGTCGGCGTGCAGGTGGGCGACATGGTGCGGGACCAGCCACACATGCCGGGGCCGGACCGGGTCCTGGGGCTGGCCCAGGCCGTGGCCGTCAGTTGCAGACCGGTGAGGTACCACTGCGCATCCTGGTGCCCAGCCAATATGTGGGAGCAGTTATTGGAAAAGAAGGTGCAACCATCCGCGGCATTACGCAACAAACACAGTCAAAGTAAGTAAGTTCTATGCTTAGTCAACTTATGATTGGCATTACACCGAGAGAAAGAACTGGTTTTGCTTTTTATTTTATTTTTATGTGCAAGTTTTTTTTTTTTTTTTCTAATTCACATGTGTTTTTTTAAATGAAGATTTTAGTGAGATTTAAACAACAGGCTTGCTGACTTATTTGATCCAGTTAGTTTGGGGACTTTCTATGATGGTTAAAACTTGATTTTAGATGGTAATACTGTTTCACTAAGTGTAGAAAAAAAGTTCCAAGCTAAGTTGTGTAATATTATTTATATGTTGCGAACCATTTGTCTGTCTCCCATTTACGGCGTCCGCTTCCGCTTCGAATTTTTACGTTTCAAAAGTTGCTGATTGGTTATTTTGCATTTTCATTTCACTTTTCTTGATGTAATATAGTCACTTCATTGTCCCTTCCAGTAATCCTTAAAATCAACATGAACATCTGGATTAAAGTATATTTAATAAAGATTTTCATGGAGTAACATGTAATTTAAAAAAGTTATATTTTTCCCTCTTTTGAGACAAATCCAACCTTCACCTCCTGATGTTTCACCACCACTTTACGGTGGGCAGTATAAGTACCTCAGAGCTTTGGCTCTAAGTGAAACCAAGAGTGCAATACAATTAACCTTTTTAAAGTCCGTGAAATAATTGAAATTGACAGATTAACTTGTACTTTTCCTGTCACTGGTGAGGGGTACTTTTGCTTGTCACGTCGATATAAATACTTTTATGGGTTTGTTTGTACGTTGTTCTTTCACAGCTGAACCATAGCACCGAGAGGCCCCAAATTTTGTCTGTAGGAACTTCAGAATCTGAGCAAGTTTTTAAGCTACCCCATCCATCACCCCTCCCCCCAACGAGGTGTGTGCGTGTGTGTGTGTGTGTGTGTGTGTGTGTGTGTGTGTGTGTGTGTGTGCGTGTGTGTGTGCGTGTGTGTGTGCGTGTGTGCGTGTGTGTGTGCGTGTGTGTGTGTGCGTGTGTGTGTGCGTGTGTGTGTGTGTGTGTGTGTGTGTGTGTGTGTGTGTGTGTGTGTGTGTGTGTACACACACATACGTACATACATCTGAAATTCGTATAAAAATAAACAACTGCTGGGCCAATCTCCATCAGATTATGCAGACGTACTGGGAGCACTCTGGTATACCGGGCGTAGTGGTGTGCGCCTGTAATCCGGCTACTCGGAGGCTTGGGTTGGAGGATCGCTTGAGGACGGGTACTCTGCACTGGGCTGCGCTATGAGAGGGTGTAGGGCAGCCCGGAATCATGGCGAAACCCAATCCTTATCCCTGTGTCGTAAGAGGCGACCAGGGTTGCGTCAGGAAGGGCATCCGGCGTAAAACCTCTGCCAAATCATTATGCGGATCGTAACGGATGATCCGCTGTGGCGACCCCTAACGGGAGCAGCCGAAAGACGAACAACAACTGGGAGCACTCTGGTCAGGTCATGGGTACAACCCCTCCATTGCACCCCCACAAGGTGCTGCGTGGTTCAAAATAAATTATTTAGGGATTCTGGCACATGTTATGCATTGAAAATGTTATCTTATAAATAATTTAGTTTGGGTGTTATTTGTGCATTTGTTTGTGACACTTTCATGGCCGAAACCACTGCCGGAAAAGCTCACTAATTGAGGTGCAGCCAAAGGAGCTGTACAAAAAAAAATGATTTGTAAGAATTCACTTTCCCGGAGACAGATAGACAAATTAAGAGTAAAATAGATTGTGGTTAAGGTGGGGGATGACGTGAGATGGTGTACCACCTGATTTTGAAGCCTGTGAGGGAAGACGAGTGTTGAACAGCTTAAGGAAGGCTGTCTACAGATTGGGGAATTGAGAAACAAGTGTGTTGAAGTTTGCAGTCGGCCTGGATTTTGGAAGTTTAAACAACAGTAGATTCTGCAAGAAAGCATTATCTTGGAGTTGCTGGTAATAATAGTCAGATTGCTGAGAGAGCAGAGGGAGCTATATCTGAGGAGAGGCAGGGGGAAAAAAACAACCAAATACAGAGTGACCACCGACCTGCTTGCGATAAGAGATCAATTGACTTTTTGTTTCGGTGTCATGGTCTAGATTTTGTGTCATCTAAAGATCTCCACATTATTTGCATATCTGGAGAGACATGTTGCTCAGGCCCAGCCCTCCGGGGAGAGTGGGATTCCATGGAGGTTTTACATTTTATATATTCTTTTCCGAGGAATTGAAACTGAAAAATGGCCTTGTGGGCTGATTAGTTCCGAGTTTTCAAGCAAAGGTTTGGAATCACGAAGGATGTCCAATCTGCAGCTGGCTTTGAAGGATAACTTTGCTATATCATGATTTGCCCAGGAGAGTTTGGGGTTTTTGGTGAGGTGTAGCAATTAAAGAGACTGAACTTTTTCCAGGGGCTGATCATGGAAATAGATAAGAGGGTTAGTTTTACAATGCTTTGTGACCGATAAGTTGAGATTGTGTATCTGGAATTGATTAGAATTTGGTCTAATAAAAGGAACATGTCCTTCAATCCTCAAAAAAACCTAAAAATCAGAGTGATGTCACTGCTCATGCATATCACTGGGATGGTGTACTGTATGACAACTTGGAGTTAGACCTGTAAAAAGGAAAAGAGACTTTTCCTGATGATCAGAGAGGTCCTTTTTGTTGATGAGAAATAAGTCTGGGCCCAAAGTACTGCCATGGGGTACTCCAGCCACACTGGGAAAGGAGAGGGGAGGAGAAGGTTCCATTGATAGGAATTTGTTGAGTGCATGAGTGGATGAAGTCACAAATCCAGGAATGAAGGTGGCTGTAAATGTCAAGACAGTGAGCTTTGCAAGCAGATTAGGATATCAGACTGGGTCAAATTTCTCAGATATGTCCAGTGAGACTGTTCTGACCTCTTGTCGGAGTTGGGGCCTCCAGCCAATGTTGAAAGGGGAGCAGTAGCACATCTAGAGTTGTGATCGGAACGGAATTGAAACTGATCAGACATCTGGCTGTTTGAAAACAGGAAACCTGATATCTGCAGGAATGATGGAGTCAATAACTTTCATTATAATTGGAAGTAAGTTTACTGTTCTGTGGTTGATGGGATTTGCTCTTGCACCCTTCTTTTGGATAAGAGTGATCATTGCTGACTTCTAGGTAGACGGGAAGTGGTTTTAAGGAAGACAGGCGAATGAGTGCAGATAACGTAGAAGAGCAGCAATTTGGCTGCCTTGCACAAATTACCGATTTTAAACCGTTGTATGCCGGATAAATTACATAATGAGGTCAAACTGGTCGATTCAATTGTCACCTTGATCACATGCCTTTCTTTTGGGTGTGTTTGTTTATTTTTATTTTTATGTGAAATCTGGTCTCACCAAAGGACTAAAAGGCAATGTATCAGAAGTGGGACAGTGGGGGTCATACAATGATGTAATAAATAGGAAAAGAGGAGAGATAGGAATGAAGGAAACACTGCATGAAGAGAGGAATTAACTGCATGAGTAAATTTTGATAAAGTAATATGGTTGGATTAGGTAGGGTTCATTGGGGATAGAAAAGATTGAGAGTAATGGGGGCTGGGGAGAGGTTTCCTTAAGGCCCGGTCACACCTTGACGTTTTAGCCAGCGATGGCAACGTATTAAAATGTATGTAAAACGCTGGCTTACGTTGAACTTTTGATGTTTTTTTTTAAAGATTCGGACGTATTCATAGCGACTTGGTCTTATGTATAACGCATTGGTAATGGACACAGAACGTTTCGTTGTGTTATAGATAACTTATGCCAACGAATGCTGAACCTGTTGTCGGCCTACACAACCGATGCCCAATGATAGTCTAACTTAGGCATAGCGCGTTGCATGCATCGCCGACGATGTCGTGACGTAGCCTATTAAAAGGCTGATGCACAACGATTTGAATCATAACTGCCGAAGAAATGGAAGTGACAACATCGCGGTCACACCTTGGCGATCTTGCCAGCGTATGCCGACCTAAGAAAAATGTGTCTAAAACGTTGGGGCACGTCAAATACGGTATGAGTAAGTTTGGTATACGTGAGTAGAACGCTAAAGTACGCTATCATACATCGTAGTAAGTAGAGTACGTCAAGAAATTTTAAACATGTTCAAAATTTTACGACGTACTCGGCGTATGACACACGTTCCGCATGCGATGGGGATAAGTTTTACACACGATATGTGGACGCTTACACACGTCCACAAACGCTACTTATAAGCTACTCATAAGTCGAAACACGTCGCGGTAATGTCTTTTTTACGCGAAACTTATTTCTAACTTATGTTTGACGTGCTTTGAACCAATTCTTTACGTGGTCCCAACACACATCGACGTATGTAGACGTATTCCAATGACGTCTTCCGGTCGACAAAAAAAAAGAAATGAACGTGTTTCTCGCTTACAACTGCCATATAAAGACGTGTTCCCAGCGGTTTTGGGAATTGGTATATAAAAATGCTGCTCATAAAAGGGGAACCCAACAGTGTTTTCGAGTCCTTTTTGACTCGATGTCCATGTCAGCAGTAACAGTATTAGTATTAGTATTAGTAGTAGTTTGTTCATGTTGGCAGTAGTAGGTGAGTGTGAGGGGGAGGGTGTGGGTTATGATGGATCGTCCTTGTGTCCGCGTGTCCACGGGTAGGAGACATCTTTTCACCATTGTTCGAAGTTCTTCGCGGCTAATTTTTTTATGGGGCTTTTTCAACAATGAGCTATAGCTTGTTTTTACGATTTAGGTCTATTCATAACGGGTTGGACAAATGCACAATGAACTAATAATGTGCATAGAGCGCTTTGATTACTTATAGATACGATATACCAACGAATAATTATCGTGAAGTCGGCGTTCACAAACTATGCCCAACGATAGCCTAACTTATCCATATCGTGCGGCAGTTTATCTTTGCCGGTGACGTGGGGTTTGCTATTCATAGGCTGCCACTCAACGATTTAAATGGCTGCATCTCCACTATTGAAAGTAGACGCTTGCGCTCAACAATTGGATTTTTTTTACACTCAACGACTTTTAAACGGTACCACTCAACTATTTTCATTGTTTACAATGAACGATTTAAATTGCTGTCACTCGCCTTTGTTTTTTGACGCTGGGGTTTTGAAATTTGAAGCGTTTCTTCTGAACGTGTGAAAACGCTCAAACTCGACTATTTTAAATAGACGCTGCCGATGGACAATTGGAATCATAGCCAAGCCAGACATCGAAGTGTGAAAATCCTCGTCATGCCGAAGAAAAGTTTGAAGAATGCTGCAAATAAGTGTCCTGGCCGTGGCCGTGGACGCTGACGCAAGGACGATCCATTATACCGACGTCTTTCAGCCTATGAGTAACTTAAAAGTAACGTCTGTCGATGTGTGGCAACGATCGTGTAACGTGCCAACAACACGTTAATCATAGGTTAGAAATAAGTTTCGGGTACGCTAAACATTACCTCGGCGTGTCTCAACTTATGATTAACTTACAAATAGCATGTGCTGACGTCTGTCAACGATCGCAGACCGTGCATACAACTTGTGGCCAGCGTAGCGGAACGTGTGAGTCATACGCCGGCATACGTCGTGAAATTTCAAGCATGAAAAAATTTGAGGATAACCAAAAAGTACAACGTTTAAAGCCAGCGTACAACGACGTATGGCAGTGTTTTTCAGCGTGCTCTCAATGTTATCAAAACTTACCTATAACGTATTCAACGTATTCAACGTGTGCCAGCGTTTTAGAAAAAAAATTCAAAAATCTGCATACGTTGGCTAAAACGTCAAGGTGTGACCGGGCCTTTAGTTGGTGATCTTCAGTACCTCACTGGCATCAGTTCAAAAAAGGTGGATTAAACAGACTCTGTTGTTGCTTTTGTTATTTGGTTATCATGATTACTTTTAACTGCATGAGTGTAAATGTTGATAAAGCCATAGTAGTTATGCTTAGTGGTGGTTCATCTTCGTTTTCTTTTTTTCTTTTTTCATGGAATTGTGGCCTTTTAGGATCGATGTACATCGCAAGGAAAACCCTGGTTCTGTGGAAAAACCCATCACCATCCGATCAAGTGCTGAGGGATGCTCAGCTGCCTGTAGGATGATCCTGGACATCATGCACAAGGAGGCCCAAGAGACCAAATCGTGGGTCACACAACTTTGATGTTTAGGAATATTAAATCTGAGCACAATTTTTATCCATTCAAAGCACAAAAATAAATGTGAACAACACAAAAATATGGTTAACAATTGAAACTTTAAAAATGCATATGTTATAGCTCCGTCCTGTCATTGAGGGAAGTCCTGTTGACATGCAGTAGAATCTGGATAAGCGTATGTGTGAATGTAAGCACACATGAAAAATAAGTATGGACGGGCCTACCTATTTGATTTCTCCATTAAAAATATGCGCATATAAAAACGTCATAGAAAGGCTTTGAAAACTGAAAATATTTTCAATTCGAGCATGAAAGCATTTCGTGTTTTATTGACTTTGGTACATAATCTTTAAGTCTGAATTTCTTACACGTCTAGTACTGGTACTTACAAGAGGTGTATGTTCAAAACAAGTTGTTCATCAAGGGCCGTAAAAGGGCATTTTATGACCTTTTCTGATAAAGGGTTGTAAAACACCGTTTTTCATCACTATCAAAATGGACACGCTAGTAAAGAGTCGACCATACACCCGTGAAAAGAAGATTGAGATTATCGTCTTTCACACACAACTCTTGTAAGAACCAGTACCAGACATGTAAGAAATTTGGACTTAACAAGAGGGCTTTGATGTGAATGGTGAGGAATGAGGAAATAATTTTTCATTGTGAATGGTTCGAAGAAGATAGGGAGCAGAACCAAAGACGGGCTTTTTACCTGGACGTGGAGAACTAACTTGTTGCGGAGTTTAAACGGATACATGCTCGAGGACTGAAAGTGTATTTAGTATTTGTTTTTGAGGTACAGACAATTAAAATTGCAATGATGTAAAAACTGACATCTGTGCAGCCAATCTAAAGAACATTTACCATTATAAACGAGTCATGACTTTTTGAATACATATAAGCGCATATGTCAGGCTTTTTGAATACAAGCACATTAGTTTCACTAAATCTAAAAATAAGCACATACGCTTATTATCCAGATTCTATTGTATTACATTGCACATTGTCATCATAGATTGGCCCTGTCTCACTCAACACCTATCCACTGTAATTTTCATCACTCTCAGTATACATGTATTTTCTCAGGCAAATTGTTTTGATTCTCTGAAATGAAACAACTTATAAATATCAGGTCGGGAGGTTTAGATTGCCTTTCGCTGTCTGCCTGGGATCTGTGGAGGCTCTGTGTGGCATGACCATTGTAGTTGATACAAGGCATTTGTTGTGTGCACCCCCTCCGCATCCCTACCTCCAACTGGCACATTTGCACATTTCAAAAAGGTGATTGGAGAAATTATATCTAAATACTATCTCCTGGATTCAAAGGCAGAATGAAGATTAATTACTGATTTAACGAAGGATGCAATGAAATACCATAACATGCTGAGCAGTTGGGTAGTTTTAGTCCTTGAAGTCAACATTTGTCAACCTGATTTATCATGGTTATGCTTCAAGGTGTGGGGATACAGGTTGGAAAGACTTGCTCGGCTCAGGGTGAACAAGAAATAAAGCTGAAGGTTCAATGAATATGGTTTTCACCTCAAGGGTAGCAGGGTAGCTGAAGAAGGATGTCCTTGTACAGCTACCCTATCTCCTGTTCAGGCAAATTACACTCCAGTCTTGTGCCATTCCAGTCGTTACCTCGGAACATCATGCCACACAGGTCAGCTTGGTGCAGCATTTTCCACAAAGGCTAGACCAATTTTCCTAGACCAATTTGAATGTGGGAGAATTGCCATCGAGAGATAGCGGAGGCAAGAAAGGAAAACCTGCCAACGTCAATCTCCGCAAGGACCAGTCTATACCTGCAATGTTTGCGGTCGATGCTGTGCGTCCTGCATTGGCATATACAGCCGTCGCACAATGCACAACGTTGAGTGCGCACACCAACGAAGGGGGGAGATTTGTTGAAAGCGACGACTCGCATCGTGCTTCTAAGTGTGAGGCTGCAGGTTTGAAATATTTGAGAGGCTCAGGATGAACAAGAAATAAAGACAGGTGCAATTAATGTGGTGTTTCCTCACTTACCCAGCAGTCTTTAGGATATGTCACTGCAAAAGATATAGTCAAATGTCAGTTTCACTCTGTGGGTAAAAGAGTTGAGGGTTTCTGTATGCTCTTAAAATATATCGTAGCTTTATCTTTTTTAACCTCCGCCATCGAAGATGGACGGAGGTTACTGTTTTCACCCCTGTCTGTTTGTTACTTACGAAATCTAAAGATTTCTTAAGTATATTGATGACTTCCGTTTCTGTTTGTTACTTACGAAATCTAAAGATTTCGTAAGTATATTGATGCCTTCCGTTTCTGTTTGTTTGTTTGTTTGTTTGTTTGTTTGTTTGTTTGTAGGCACGATAACTCGAGAACGGAAGAAGCTACCAATGTCAAATTACACCACGCGATTCAGGAGGGTGATGGCTAGTGCTGAGTAGATTTTGGTCAAAATCTGTCAAGGGTCAAGGTCACAGTGAGGTCAAATATTCGATTTTTGATGGTTTGGTACAGATAACTCGAACGGAAGAAGCTTCCAATGTCAAATTACACCACGTGATTCAGGAGGGTGATGGCTCACGCTGATTAGATTTTGGTCAAAATCGGTCAAAGGTCAAGGTCACAGTGAGGTCAAACATCCAAAAAATGATAACTCGAGAACGGAAGAAGCTCCCAATGTCAAATTACACCACATGATTCAGGAGGGTGGTGGCTAGCGCTGATTAGATTTTGGTCAAAATCGGTCAAAGGTCACAGTGAGGTCAAACATCCAAAACATTCAATTTTTGATGGTTTGGTACAGAATCATTGTAGAAACTTCTGGTTTGCGTCGCTACCTTCTCTAGAGACAGCTTTTATTGGACAAGGTCAGAGGTCAAGTTGACGATTTCTTAAGTACCAGTCTATGACTGCTTGCTTGTTTGTTTGTTTGTTTGTGAACAGTATTACGGGAAAACTCCTGGACGGATTTCGACGAAACTTGGTGGGGAGGTTAGGTATGGTCCAAGGATCATACCATTACAATTTGGACTTGGTCCAAAGTCCAATATGGTCGCTATGGTGGCCATTTTGAAAAAAAATTGAATTTTTGTTTTTGCGTTTCTACATGTTTTAAGTGATTTCGAACCAAAAATAAATAAATTTGTTCGAGAAAAAAAAATAAAATTTGCAACTTTTTTTCAAAAAAAATTTCGATTTTATTTGAAAAATATTTAAATTTTTCTTTGCATTTCTACCTGTTTTAAGTGATTTAAAACTCCCCAAAAGAAAAATTTGTTAGAGAGAAAAAAAACAAATTTTGCAACTTTTTTTTTCAAAAAAAGCTCCATTTTTTTTTTTTTTCTTTTCGGCATTTTCATACGCGGCGATAGAGTTTAGTTTATTCAATCGTGGTTCAGTAGAGTCTGATCCGTTTTGACCTACAATGAATAAGATATCAGGTTCACTTAAGTGACCCAGCAGTATTGGCGGCGGAGGTTTTGCACTCTACCGAGTGCTCCCCCTCTAGTTTCTTTCTCACTGTGTTGCACTGCAAAGTTTAACACTATGAAGTTGCCATTGTGGATGTAGAAAATGTTTTTTTTTTTTTTTTGTATACCTTGGTCGAGGCTCGTATGAGAGCTAACACACAACTCACAGCAAGGAGGCATGAGACAAGAGGGGCGGGAGTGGAAGGGACAAAACATTGGGGAACAGACACAGGTGAACTGTGGAAGGGAGAGGGATGGGGATGGGACGGGGAACATGGCGAGGAGAAGATGGACATTACAGGGACTTTCAGGAAGGAAAGCAGGAGAATTGAAGGAAGTGGGCTTGGGTGGATTATCTGGGGTAGAAAAGATCGAGGATTTGGATGGGGGAAGATAAGAGGTGGTGGTGAACAGCTGTTTTGAAAGCCTGGAGGGAAGAATGGGAAAGAATAGAGTGAGGAAGTTTATTCCAAAGGCGGGAAAAAGAGGAATGAAAGAGTGAAGATGAGCAGTGATTCGTGATTTTGGTAGTTTTACCAGAAGGGGGTTGTTGGCGGACCTTGAGCGCCCTGTGGAAATGTGGTTGGGACAAATCGCAGAGAGAGCAGGGGGGGGGCAAGGCTGGAGAGGAGTCGGTAGAAGACAGAAAGACCACCGACCAACCTGTGGTGATTGAGTGAGAGGCCCAAAGACTCAGCTTCATTGCGGGAGATGCCAATGATCTTAAAAGCCCTGGTTTCGACAGCGTGAAGTCGAGAAAGGTGGGAGGCAGGAGCACCAGCCCAGAGGGGAGAGCAGTACTCCATCAGGCTACGGACAAAAGCTTTGTAAGTGGTCAGGAGCTCAAGAGGGCCGAGGAAGGACTTTGCACGACGGAGGATCCCCAGCCCGCGACTGGCTTTTGAGGCAAGGTTGGAAATGTGACTTTCCCAGGAAAGGTCATGGCAGATAGTGAGACCCAGAAGCTTGAAAGAAAAGACTTCTTCCAGAGGATTGTTGAGAAAGTGGATGGGGGGTTTTGTAAACGGTCCTTTCGAAGAGACATAGTGAGAGTGTGAGATTTGTCTGGATTGAAAGACATGTTCCACTTGTTGGACCAGTTTGTGATTTTATCCAGATCTGCAGTGAGCGAAGAAGCTGCTGCTTGCCGGTCTGAGGGATGACAGATGGTACGGCAGAGGGTGGAGTCGTCGGCAAAGAGAAATAGAGGATTTTCCAGAGAGTCCGAGAGATCATTGATGAAAACCAGAAAAAGAACAGGGCCCAGAACGCTACCTTGAGGAACTCCAGCCTGCACAGGAAGAGGGGATGAAAGAACTCCATTTAGGGCCACACGTTGACTGCGACAGGAGAGGAAGTCTGCGAGCCATGAGTGGAGATGGCCTTGAATACCATGGGAAGAGAGTTTGGTGAGTCGGGCAGGGTGCCAGACTGTGTCAAAAGCACGTGATATGTCCAGGGATACGGCTCGGATTTCCTGTCTGGCATTGAGGACCTCCATCCATTGATGGGAGAGCAGTAGCAGCATATCCAGGGTAGAGTGACCTGGTCTGAAACCAAATTGATGATTGGAAATCAAGCCATTGGAGAAGAGGAAGGATTTCATGTCTGAAAGCGATGATGGATTCCATAACCTTGCTGATGATTGGGAGAAGGCTGATTGGTCTGTAGTTACAGGGATCTGTTTTTGCACCTTTTTTATGCAGGGCAGTGATGTTAGCAGATTTCCAAGCAGATGGCAGATGACCTTGGGAAAATGAGAGGGTGAATAGAACAGAGAGAGGGTGAGCAAGAGCAGAAGAGCAGGCTTTGAGGACACGTGGGCTGATGCCGTCTGGACCGGGTTGCAGAATCTGACTCGAGGTTTGAAAGCAAGCTCTCCACCTTGTCAGGAGAAAAGGATACAGAGTCCAGGGACAGTTGGGTGCGACTGGGTAAGGTGGGTAGAGATAGTGATGGGTTTAGGACACAAGATTTAGCTGCAAACACCGAGTTTAGACATTCAGCTTTATCACGTGTGGAATCAGCAGTGCGGCCATTTGAGGTAAGGGAGGGGATGGAGGGGGAACATACACCAGAAACAGATTTGATTAAACGCCACCAGCATTTTGAGGAGGGAGAGAGGTTTGAGAGTTCAGACTTGAGATGAGAAAGATGTTGTTTTCTGGCTCTCCTGAGGGTAGATACACACTTGTTCCGAGCTTTGTGGAAAGAACTGAGATTGCCCTCAGTTGGGTTTGCTTTCCATGAGGCAAAGGCAAGTTGTTTCAGGACAACTGCCTCGCCACAAGCTTCAGTAAACCAAGGGCGGGAGGAAGGGTAAGACAACTGAACACGAGAGGGGATAAATCTGTGCATGAGGGAGAGCAAGTTTCTTTGAAAGAATTCCCAGGATGAGTTGATGTTTGAGAAAGTAGTGATAGGAGACCAGTCTGTAAGTTTGATGGCTGCTCGGAGACCCTGCCAGTCGGCTTGAGTGAAATGCCAGACTCGACGGCGGTGAGGTGGTTCTCTGATAACAGCCAGAGAGATGTCCACTTTAATAAGGACGTGGTCAGAAGAACCGATTGGAGCGAAGGAAGAGCAGCAGATATTGTCAGGGGAAATTTGTCAAAATCAGATCCAGAAGAGATGGAGTACCATTGGTTGAGATCCGGGTCGGGAAGTTGACCGATTGAGTCAGTCCCAATGAGTCACAGAAAGCTTTTGCTGATGTCCCATGGCAGGTGAGAGAGGTACCCACACCTAGCCAACTGGCGTGATGACAATTGAAGTCGCCACATAAGAGGAAGAGAGAGTTTGGATGAGAAGATAGAAGATGGTCCATGTTTTCGGAGAGTGAGGTGTAGATGGAGTCATCACTGTTCGGTGGACGGTACAGTACACATATAAACATGAGGTGGGAGTGGAGGGGAAGCCGAAGCCAGAGGTATTCCTGGGGGTGTGGGGGAGTGAGGGCAGTGCAGGGAGAGTGAGGAATAGAGTCTTTGATGAAGAGAGCAACACCTCCACCAGGACGAGGCTCAGGGACCGTAAGAGGGAGTAACCAGGGAGAGATACTTGGGAGTCAGACACGTCTTGGGAGAGGAAAGTTTCTGTTAGGCAGATAATGTCTGGTTTGTCAGTGGCAACCTGCATGGAAAGATCTGAAAGGTTTGAGCGAAGGCCCCGGATATTTGAGGTCCACACTTTTAATGAAGAGGTAGGGGAGGAGGCTTTGGGTGCAGGAGGTGGAGGGGGCGGGGGAGGGTAGGACGAGGGACGAGGGGGGGAGGTAAGGAGGGTTGCTGAAGGAGTGTGGGGTATTGCAGAATAGCGAGGGAGGGGGCCGAATGAGGAGTAGAAAAGGCTCTGTGGTGCTGGGAGAGAGGGGGACAAGAGACAAGGAAGATGGCAGTTGAGGATTTGAGGAGGTAGAGTGAAGAGATGGAGGTGAGAGGGCAGTGGATGAGAGGGGGGGGCAACTTAGAGAAGGATGAGTGAGGGGGATGAAAGGTGGGAGAAAGGTGAGGGGGGGATTTTTGAAAGAGGTGAGAGGGAGGCTTGGAGGAGAAGAGTGGGATGGTTGCTTTGAGAGTGAGAGTGAGGTGAGGGGGTGAGTTGGCACTGAAGTTGGAAAAAAAGAATGGTTGATGGAAACCGAGCATCCATCCCAAACTGTGTTTTTTAAAAGTTTTAGGTCAGAGATGAGATTTAACACAATTCTTGATGGATGCAACGAAGGCGACCAGAGCATGGAGAGAAGAAGCGCTGTAATAGTTGGATTTTTTAGGCAAGGAATGAAGGAGAGGTCGAAATGAGAGCAGTCTGTTAAAATAGCAGAAGAGTAGTGCATTGTGAAACAGTAAAGAGTACCACATGTGTGAGAGAGGAAGATGAAGCATTATAAGATCGTTTTTGTTGTTAATATTAATGTATGAGAGAGTTCAACAGATTAGGTCGTGGAAGTGTAAAAAAAAAAGAAATCGAGGAAGACGAGGAGGAAGTTAAGAGGAAGAAGAAGTAGCAGAATCGGGAGAAGGTGAGCGTGTTGTTGTTGTTGTTGTTGTTGGGTATATATATATATATATATATTTTTTTTTTTTGAGATAAGAAAGAGATTAGTTGGGAGAATGGGGGATGTTTGGAAAGTGGGGAGGATGAAAATTGAAGGTAATGGGGAGGATAGAAATTGAAGGTAATGGGGAGAAAAAACAAACAAACAAACAAAAAAAAAACGATCGAACACCGAGTGGAACCGGTAGGCCTCAAGCCTAGGACTAGGCCTCAAACACCAGGTAAGAACGTCGACATAAATATTCACAAAATAGCACAATTTTTGAAACAAAACCGAACTAGGAACACACATTAACATGTAGGTGAGAAAATTAAACAGTTAAAACGGGACAAATAACAACCGGAACTTAACTTTGAGAACGTCAGCAGGGAGCCCCGAAGGAGACCTCTTGCCGCTCAAAAAAAAATAGAAAAATTTAATGATGAATGCAACATGCATTGCATATGTTGCATAATCGACACCTCAATAAATTGAAAAGTCAATATATGGAACTTCAACACAAGACGAGACCATCAGGCTCATCAATCCTGAGCGATCATGCAAAAGTCTTCGTACTCCCTCATCCCCACTACTTCTAGATGCCTATCCAACTCCATTTTAAAGCAATCCACCGACTCCACTGCCACTACCCTTGCAGGCAGACCATTTGATGCATTCTCCACTCAGAACCCTGCTTTACTGCTGTTCTTTACTCTTAAACTGTGACCCCTTGTCCTGTCAGTACCCATTCTGCCAAAAAATTATTCTGCACTTATTTTGTCGATACCCTGAACATCATCTTAAACAACATATCGATCAGATCCATTCATAATTGTCTCCCGTCTGTTTCAGCTGATCCTCATCGCTTAATCTAGATAGGCCAAGAATAAATATTGTTGCGAATTTCGGTCCGCCCGGCGTGCGATCGGCCACGTAACTCGAATCGCGACCGCGTAGCCCACCGGAACGGACAATTCAGTCGTGACCCTCCTTGGAACTACCGCCAGGAGCTAGTCACGGGTGGGTCTTTCGACTTCACCACAATCGTGCCAATCGGCCACCCGCGTAGGATAGGGTTGTTCGCCAAACTCGACCTACCTAAGTACCTGCGCGAGTAGTTAACCGGGCGATCGTGCCTCACCGCTGGCCGGCCTAGGACACGAACCGCTTAAGCGGTCCGTTCCGTGCTTCAGTGATAACCGAGCGGTGTTATCGCCAACCCCGACGGATGTGATTCTATTTACTGGGTGCTTACACCCTTTTACCAATTCCTTCCGTTATGCAAGATGGAACTTTCAAACAAGGGAAAGGACGCAACGAAATGGGGAACAGGTCAACAAGCACATTTATTTCACACTCAGACAAGGCACGTATTTACAGCCATACAGTAAGTCATGCACGTATGTACAGTCAAGCAAGCAAATGAAGAATTTACTACGAATAAAATGTCTATATTTCACACGCACACTTAGACAATTCTACTTATAAGACGGCGCCACCACATGCACTTACACAAAAGCAAAGAAAAGCCACCCTCACAGACAAGGGTGGCAGACAGGTCCGTGGACCAAATGTACGTGGAACCTGGATGAGTGGCCAGGTACATGAGACCGAAGGGTCTTACCCGCGCCCTCCTGGCGCGATGGAGGGCAAGCCGCAATGTCAGCATAGCCGCGCCTGACTTCGTGCCCCTGGTGTGGCCGGTGAGCTCCATCCAGCGTTCTCCACGCAGGCACGTGTTTCACAGTCGGCACCACGGTTGGGGAGGGGAACGGCCGGGGTTACCGGCGCTCTCTCAGCGCGGATGGGGGGGGGGCAGATTGTTGATGCCCGGTATGGGAAGGGTTGTTGATGCCCGGTATGGGGAGGGATGTTGAGGCTCTTTTAGCAATGTCGATGCCCTTCTGGCGAGACGGGGGTTATCGGCGCTCTCTCAGCGCGAAGCTCGGTTTGGGAGAGGGGAACTGCTGCCGCTCCCTTCAGCGAGTTGGCGCTCTGGACCGAAAACTCCTCCTGGCTGTGGCCTCCACAACACCCCTTCTCCGGCGGTGGTCCCCACTCAGCCCTCTGGCTTGCCTCTAGAGCCCTTCTCCGTGTCCCTGCTCCACTCAGCAACTCGCCCTCCTCGCCCCTCAACTTCGACCTGAGCTTCGTTCCGAAGATGCTTCCTCTCCATCGACCGTCTCCCGTCTGCCCCCGTCTGTCGCGAGCTCCGTTGTGCTCGCCCTTATATAGGCTGGGGGAGTGGAAAAATCCAACCCCCGACCTATGACCTTCAACCTCTGGAAAGTGTACCTGGTTGAAATCACCAGGGCCTTGCCCTGTCAGCGTGACCCCTCCCCCGGCAAAGCTGACGTAGGAATCACCAAAGCCTCGCCCTGTCAGCATGACCCCTGACCCGGCAAAGCGTACGTGGTTGAAATCACCAAAGCCTCGCCCTGTCAGCTCAGCTTTACCCCTTCG
The DNA here is from genome assembly GCF_056783735.1 of Eptatretus burgeri. Taxonomy (NCBI): domain Eukaryota; kingdom Metazoa; phylum Chordata; class Myxini; order Myxiniformes; family Myxinidae; genus Eptatretus; species Eptatretus burgeri. The sequence continues at coordinate 29,591,028 of NC_140963.1, forward strand.
AGCTAATGGTGGTGTAATGCACCAAGCTCCGTCCGCCCGCGCGGCTTCGTCCCGCCCGACCAGCCGATGTGTGTTTGCGTGTTTCGGGGCTTCGTCCCGACGTGCCGATGGGTGTAATGCATTGCGTCCGTCCGCCACGCGGCTCCCTTTCGCCCGACCAGCCGATGTGTGTATGCGGGTTTCGCCGGGGCTTCTGTCCCGCCGAACCGATGCGTGTACGGCATGGTATCCATCCGCCACGCGGCGTCGTTTCGCCCGACCAGCCGATGTGTGTATGCGGGTTTCGCCGGGGCTTCTGTCCCGCCGAACCGATGCGTGTAATGCATCGAGTCCGTCCGTGAAGGAGTTCATATGCAAATTTGAGGATCACATCGGGTTTGGAGGAGGGGTGACACCACCTGATGCTTAGCCATTGGACGGATGAAAAGTGGGCGTGTATGATTCCTGATCCGATTTCTCCTTCAAAAGGATCCCATTCACGACCAATGGCACGACGTTCGGTAACGTGTTCTATTTCTCTGTTCAAATCATGTCTGGACGTGGTAAAAATCACCGAAAGACTTTGGACAGCGCGACTTCGGTGTTGACTCCGGGACGAAGGCGATTTCTTGTTTGCGGGTGGTGTTTGTTGATGGTAGTGATGGGAGAAAGGCGAAGGTGGTGGGGGTTTGGCTGGGGTTGTTAGGGGGTGTTCTGGGTGGTGGCGATTTGGTTGTTGGGGGATGATTGGTCTAAAATAATGATAGAGAAAAGAAAAACGGCTATCTCAAAGGATCACAGCCCTGAGAACACGGAAATTCCCTCTAAACAACGGTGAGGAAATCTAACTACACATATACTTAGCGTCATAACTGATCTGAGGACCTTCATGGTGTAGTGCCAATTTCCACGGCCGCAACACTATGCTGCACACCCTTTATGGCAACTATGTACTGCATCAGATGTAGTGAAGAAAACTGTACACAAAACTTGCAATGAAACCGCTTTCCCTCAATTGATAACCCAATAATTCGTATCTCACCTCCATGTCCTCTGAATATATTCTTCCCACATCGTTGACACTCAGATACACCACAACCCATGTTCTTGCAAATGTCAACCAATAGTCCATCAATGTCCCTCACCCCTGCTGTTTGAAACAACACAAAATCCTATATTGTTTTCGATCCCTGCTACAAAATGAAGAGCCCACATACCCAAGAACCTCATCCCTGACAACAACGATCTCCCTGGCCTCCCACCCATCTTCATCCAAGGATCACCACCACATGCACCCACCGTACTGCACCATAATCCTCATGCGCACCCCCATCAGAACCCACATCCGCAGCGTCCCAATTTCGACTCCACCAACCACAACCCCACCGCCAGCACCCTCACTTGAAACACCCCCAATGTTGTCATTAGTTACCGCTCCCCTTCCCGCACACTCCGCAACCCCACCATCTCCCACACTCCAACCGGTACCTAACGCACCAAGACTGATGTCCACACCCGTCATGCTGATGAAAGCTGTTGTGTGCTTGATAACCCCTCCCTCGACCATGTGCCCAACCACTTCAGGAGCATCCATGCCCTCCAGGCCCAGACGTGTCAGTGGAGAAAACCATGGACCCCTCACGCTAGTCTTCAATCAGATGCCCGAGTTTCCAGCAAACAAGGCTGGTGCCAAAAACTCCCCCATCAGGCCACCAAACCCACCAGTCAGGACAAGAGCCAGATCACCACCCCGGGCGACTCCTGAAGAAGACTTCATGCTTGGACACACTGTTGGGCCCAAATGGAATCCATGTTGAAGCGCCACATATGCGTAGGCTAGACCAACGGCAAACGTGCTGCCGACCCTCCCTCCCTCTCCCTCTCGAGCCCAGGAGCCACCGGCTGATTCGGTGGTTCCATCTCTGTGACAGGACTTGGCAAGTGCTTTCTTGTCTCATGGAGGCTGTTTTGGCACTGCCAAATAATTGTTAATTTTGCACAATACAATATTTTGTTTGTTCTTTCATATGTCGAACACCAACTTTGTTTTTCTATCTTGGAAAGCTTTTTGAGATACAAAATGCGAAATAATGTTGTCTGCATCATGTCTAAACAACAATATTTTTCTCCGTCCAGGGCTGATGAAATTCCGCTTAAAATCCTGGCGCACAACAACTTTGTGGGTCGCCTCATTGGGAAAGAAGGGAAGAACCTGAAGAAGATCGAGCAAGATACAAACACCAAAATCACCATCTCTCCGTATGTGCTGCTCCCTTTTCTTGCTCACAGCTTTCAAAAAAGAAATGGAGTGAGGAATGTTTTCATGCAAGGTGATGCAAACTTTAATAACTCCCCCATCAAAGGTGGACGGACGTTATGTTTTCACTCCGTCTGTGTCTGTCTGTCTGTCTGTCTGTCTTTGAGCAGGATATCTCAAAACGTTGTGGACGGATTTGTATGATATATGGTGCAGAGGTTGGGTGTGTGACAAGGACGAATTGGTTCGATTTTGATGACAATCCAGATGCGATAATATTTTAACTTTTTGAAGTGATTCTTCACCATTGAGCAATGGGGCCAAAATTATATATATATATATATATATATATATATATATATATATATATATATATATATATATATATATATATATATATATATATATGTATATGTATATGTATATGTACGCACGCACGCACGCACGTTGTCAGATTGTCAGATATCTCACAGTTGTCAGATTCGGACGTCACTTGGATGAGTTAAGTAGGTGACGAGAACAAGCTGATGAGATTTTGGTTCAGGTGCTGATGCAGATCTGGCCTTATCGTTGGAATACAAAACTTAAACTGTTCAGACTGGCAGAGGTATGCACGATTGTGCCGTTCTAGTTACAAATGTAAAACTTCATTGTTTGAGGCAACAGGGTAGAGAATAGAAAATGAGTGTTGAAGGATTAAGAATATGATGGGTACAGTTGGAAGTAAATGTTTTTCTTTTTTTTATGTGTCCTGTTTGTACATGTTTGGTAGCTTTAAAGATCAATGCTTGTTCAATTGAAGGTTGTGTTCTTCAGGCTCCAAGATTTGACGATCTACAATCATGAGCGGACGATCACAGTGAAGGGTTCTATTGATGATTGTTGCTGTGGTGAGGCTGACATTATGAAGAGGCTCCGTGAAGCTTATGAGAACGACATGGCCGACTTCAATGTGCGTTTTCATGTTCTGGATTAAACACATTCTCTGCAGCTTTGCAATTACAATTTTACTTATCATCTCCTCGTCCTAAATTTCTTAATGTAACCTTTTCAGTCATTTGTTTTGTGACGGTTCAGTTGGTTATGTGTGTGTGCTTATCTATTGCTAAGTCTTGTTTCCTTACTTCTTCCATGCTGCCATGTATATCTTTATGCTTCTGTCCTTTTTAAAAAGCCTTATATGTGATAATTATGCAGATATCCTTGTCTGTCTCTTTCCACATCAATTGTAACTTGAATTATGAGAAATTGTTGGTTGTGGAGTGCAACACACATGTTTTTGTGTAGATTCCTGCTTTTTAAATTGTGCGACCTTCAAAATATATTTTTTGTTTTTTTAACTTTGGTTGAAAAGTAGTTTGTAGTGTATTTTATTTGATCCATTTTTCATTGTCAAGTCTACCTCAGTGTTAATTGTTGATGCGAGTGATAGTAGTTGATGCTAATGCTGGTTTGTTGTTGCAGCAACAGGGCAATTTGATTCCAGGCTTAAATTTGAATGCATTAGGCCTCTTCCCATCTTCCATGCCCAGAGTTGCACCTTTTGGCATGCGTGGGTCCTCTAGCAGCTACATGCCTTTCCTGGTGAGATTCATAGATGGATTTGTATTCACTGCAGCTGAGCACAGTCTTGCTAAAGTTTATTCAAAAATCATGTACATTCAAATCTTGAGGTTTCCTTTCCAGTTGGTTGGAGAGCTTAATCTAGTGCTTGTGTTTGTAGGTGTGATGTTTAATAATTGCCTAAAATTGAATAACCAAAGGTTATTTCAGTTGTGGAGAAGATTATGGAGACATAGATATGGATCAGATTGGGGAAACATTTTGATTGATTTAAATCAATTAAAGATGTCAGTATGTCAGCATGGATCAAGGTATGTCATGCTTAACAAATTCGTTTGAGTTATTTGATGCAGTTTCTGTTTGGATGTATGAGGGAAGTGCAGTAGATGTAGTGTATCTATCCTTTCAGAAGCCATTTGGTAAGGTACCACAGAGTTAGCCAAGTTGTGGGCTTGTGTAGTGGATGGTCGGGTAGCCAACTGGATCAGAAACTGGCTTTGTGATCAGAAGCAACGAGTGGCTGTGAGTGGGAAGATGGTTGTGAGGTTGCAAGTAGTAGAGTAGGTTGCAAGTAGTAGATCAGTACTAAGACCTTTGGGGTATTCATAATTTTCATCATTGATTTTGACAGAGGGTTTGAGTCAGCTTTCCAAGTTTTCAGATGACCCAAAGATTGGAGGTAAGGTCGATAGCAGAGATGGTTATGATGAGATTCAGGAAAGTCTAGATACTTTCATAGATTTGGCAGAACATTGGCAGATGTAGTTGAACATAAAGAAATGCTGTGGTTGGGTAAAAATAATGAAAATGGAGAATATATCATGCAAGGGGCATTCTTAGAGCATATGCCACACAGGATCTGGGGGTGGTAATAAATGCAGGTTGTTGGGGAGGGAGGGGGGTAGCAGAATGCAAATGTGGGTCTGGGTAGGGGTGGTAAGCAGACAGCTCAGTGGCAGACTGCCAGAGGTAAAGCTAATGGGATTTTATGTTTTTTTTTTTTTTAATCAAAGGAGGAAGTGTTAATGCTGTCCAGGAATTTAGTCAGGCCTCACCACAAATATTGTGTGCAGTTTTGGTTGTAACATCTGAGGAAGAACATAGCTGCCAATAGAGTGTTCAGTGTAGAGTGACTGGATTAATTTTGAAGCTACCGAGACCAAGCTGAGGAGCGGCTGAAGGAGGCAGGACTTCAGACATCAGAAAGGAGGTGATTACGAGGGGATCTGATGGAGATGTTTAAGATGATGAAGGGTACAGACAAAATAAGTGCAGAAGAGTTTTTCAGCAGAATGGACAGTGATATGACCAGGGGTCACAGCCTAAGAGTGGAGAGGAGAGTGAGGATAGCAGCAATGCAAGAGGTCTTTTACTCGGTGTAGTTAGTGTTTGGAATTGTCTCCCTGGAAAGGTTGTGGCAGCAGAAGTAGTGAATATATTTGAACTCGGATTAAATAGGTAACTATAAGCATTGAGGATGGAGTGATACATGAATATTTGCAGGACTAAGTTGGCAGCGATTGTAATGTATGTGATAGGGTCTCGTCAAATACTGTATGCGGTCAGTGTTTGTTCATTCCTCACCCTTTTATCCCCCCTCTCCTCCCATACATACATATGTATATACACACCATCCCAGTAATGTCCCTGTGCCTGCCCACTGTCCTCCTCCCCTTCCCCCCTCATCTGTGGAATTGAGTCGACAAAATGATTGCTCGAATTAATTGGTGGCTGTGAATTTATGGAGTACATGGATGATGGGCCAATTGGCCTCCCCCATGTGAATGTTCCAAGTATTTGCTTGTAATAGGCCGTGCTTGTGTGTGCCCATGTGTGAGCCATGGTAACCTCACCGTGTGACTGTGCGCCTTGTGATACAGAGCCAACAGTCACATATGGGCAGTGGATATGGCACGGCGGGTGCCGGCATGATGGTACAGCACCCCGGTGTAAGTGCACTTTTTGTGCTACCTGCCTTTGCAATCCTAGTGCTGTTGCCCTTGCATACAGGGCCTATTTTACTTCTTCCTTTCCTCCTTACACTTTCTGTCAAGTGCCGAAGGTCCCCAATGGAATGGTTTCTTCGATTGACAACTGATGAACTCATTTTTCCCCAAGTTACATTTAAAGGTCATCCAGTTGACATCAGGAGTTTAATTAAAAGCCACATCTGTTGGGCAGTCGATCTCATCGAAAAAAATGTAAAAAAAAAGAATCTTTTTTTTAGATTTGTTCTACCCTTATTATCAGTATTTAAAATGGCGATTTCAGTTAATACAATGGCGATTTCGATGAAACTTGGTTGGTCGGTTCATACCATGACCTAGTTGTGTGCAAATGAGAACTGTTGCTATGGACACCACCGTTGCCTAGCAACGGGACTTTGACATTTTTGAAAAATCATAAAAAAATTATTTTTGCGAAAATCAAAAATCGGCCCACGAGCGACTGGGCAGTACATTCAGCCATATTGTCAAAAACTTCCAGCCGGATCCTATGAAAACTGTCGGAGAAGATAGACTTTGAATGAACCCTGGTCGAAAACAATAAAAAAAACGAAGTTCGTTATATCTGAGAGACTATGAGTCAGATATACATGAAACTAGTATGGTAGGTTCATGGTATGTCTTAGTTATGTGTGAGAAAGAACCGTTGCTATGGACCCCTCCGTTGCCACGCAACGGCCAACTACCTATGTCCGCCTACCGGCTTGTTTTGATATAAACTTGTGCTTGAGGAAATTGTTAAAATCTTGTGCTCTTATCTATTCCTCATTGCCATCTCATATTATCCTTTCTTCCTATATCTGATCTTTTCTATTCTTCCTCTGTCTTCTCACCTATCCACCCAGACTCTTCCACATTGACCTAATTTTTTTTATTTAATAAAAATAATATATAATATATATATATATATATATATATATATATATATATATATATATATATATATATATATATATATATATATATATATATATATATATATATATATATATATACACACACATACACACACACAATGTCGAGGATTGTAGAAGCGCTAACACACAGAACCTACATCAAGGGGAGCACAAACCAGTGGGGAACAGAGACTTCAGGATATCTGTGAAAGGGAAAGGAATGGGGTGGGGTACATGGGGTAAACAAGATGGACACTACAGGGACTTTCATGAAGGAAAGCAGAGAATTTGAAGGAGGTTTGTTTGGGGTGGATTAACAGGGGAAGAAAAGTTCATAGTTTTGGATGGGGGAAGATGAGAGAGGGATGGTGGTGAACAGCTGTTTTGAAGACCTGGAGGGAAGAGTGGGATTGAAGTGTGTGCGGGAGTTTGTTCCAGAGGTGGGGAAAAAAGAGGAATGAAAGAGTGAAGGTGAGCAGATTCTTGATGTTGGTAGTTTCACCAGAAAGGGTTGCTGGCGGACCTTGAGCGCCTTGCGGAAATATGGGGGGGTCAGGTCAGGTGTGGGAGCATGTGCCAGAGCAGTGCGTCGCTGCGTCCACTTTCCGCCGGTACTCCAGGGGCCTCCGTCTGTCCACCCCCCAGGCAGATGCCTGGCCCATTCCCATCTCCTTGAGATGCCAATCAACCTGCTGCAACCGCGAGGCACATGGTCGGCACATTGGCCTCTTCCACTCAGGAAACTCCTTCGCTGAGAGAATCTGGTGAGCAGGATCAGCGTCAGAAAAACGAGCCACATGTTCATACAGCCGCAGCTGATGCTCACTGACTATGCAGGTAACAAATCTCATTTGCGTCTCTCTCAGCAACCGCTCGTGGACACAAAGTCCGACCATCGACAGCCAAGGATGCTCCGAAGAGACCCGGTACCAAAGGAATTAAGTCTCCGTCTCAGATCCTTGGTCAGAGTCCAAGTCTCGCATCCATAGAGCAAGACTGGAAGCACCAAGGACCTGAAGACTCTGACTTTCCTCCTCCCGCACATGTACCGGCAGCGCCACACCCCATTATTCAGTGAATCCATGACTCGCCAGGCTCGACCCGGACGTCTATTGACGTCTGACTCTTAGTCAGCAGAGACATGAATATCATTGCCAAGGTAAGTGAATCTCTCCACGACTTCAACATCCTCACCACAAACATACACAGACAGGACAGCAGCATCCAAGATGTCATTGAAAGCCTGGATCTTAGTTTTGACCCAAGAAGCCCGTAATCCCAGCGGCTCCGACTCCTCATTCAGCACTTCGAGGGCCCCCAAAAGGATATCTTAAGTCTCCGCAAATATGACTGCATCATCTGCGAAATGAAGGTCAGAGATCTTGACATTCCCAAACGATGCACCGCAGCTTGATCTCTCCGCCATCTTCCCGAGAATCCAGTCCATACAAGTGCTGAAAAATGTGGGGGCCATTACACACCCCTGACAAACTCCAGTAACAACTGGAAATAAGTCAGAGATGGTACCACCACATCTCACAGCACTCTCAGTACCAGAGCAGAGTTTAGACATCAGATCGATCAGTTTTGGTGGCACCCCACGAAGACATAGAATCCTCCAGAGGGCATCCCAATTCACTGAATTGAATGCTTTACGGAGATCAACATAGGCTGCAAGCACCCCCTGCCGAAACTCTCGTCTGCGTTCGGTGAGGACCCCAAGAGCAAGGATACGGTCAATTGTTGACCTCTTTGGTGTAAAGCCTGACTGCTCTGGACGCTGGTGTTCAAGCAGATGGTGGCGAACCCTATCAAGAATTATCCGAGCAAAGACCTTTCCCGGCACTGAGAGCAGCATCACCCTTCGGTAGTTGTTGCAGTCTTGGCGATCACCCTTCCCTTTCCAGAGAGGGACAACAAGGCCCCTCTTCCAGTCAGTTGGGATGATGCCTGTTTTCCAGGCAGAGCACAGAATTGCATGCAACGACACGAGTGCAGCTTTTCCACCAGCCTTGAGAAGTTCAGCATGAATGCCACAGATCCCTGGAGCTTTACCCCATTTCAACCGGTTCACCGCAGCCTGTGTTTCCACAAGCGAAGGTGGACCACAGTTGATTGGAGGGTCAGCAACAGGGATTGCAACACCCCTGACGTCCAACTTGACAGCTGGGGAACAGCCTGGTACAACCGCTCAAAGTAACCGGCCCAGCGGTCCTTCACTTCAGACTCCTCTGTCAAGAGCCCACCACCATCTGCTCTATCTGCAGTACACCGAGGGATGGGCTTGGATGAACGCAATACGTGAATTCCCCTGTAAGCAGGATAAGAATCACTTGACCACAGGTGATGCTCTACCCCTAACAGATTCCTCGCACATAGGCCTCCTTGTCCAGCCTTAGCTCACGTACAGTTTTACGCCTCAGCTCCCTGAACAGCTCAGCTCTGCCATTCAGCCTGACCGTGCGACTCTGGTCAATGGTATCCAGTGTCCCTTGAGAGACAAAATTCTTCTTTGCCCTACGGTGAGTTCCAAGACGTCCACCGGCAACATCAAAGACGGTGGTCTTGAAGGCACTCCACAACTCTTGAGGACCTCCCAAAGCACCCAGACCCCCCCCCCCCAAATATCTACTCTGCTTGTTTGCAAACTCCTCAGCTACCCTCTCATTCTTGAGCTTGCCAACATCCAGCCTTGGCTGGGATGGTACCATTCTCCTGGATTTAAGGTGCAATTTCAGAGTTGCTGCAACAAGCCGGTGGTCAGTATTGAGCAACTGAGCACTCCGGTCGACTCTGCAGTTCTGGATCATCCTCCAGTGACCAGCAACGAGGACATGGTCAATCTCCTTTGCCACACCACCAGCGTTGGAATACCAAGTTAAGTGATGAGCTTGTGGGCGCTGAAACCATGAACTGGCCATCCTCAGTCCATGACTTCTTGCAAAGTCAAGGAACTTAGTGCTATTCTGGTTCATAGTTCCTGACCCATGGGGACCAACACACACCTCATAACTATCCCTATCAGTTCCAGTCGATGCATGGAATTCACAGTGAGATCACTCGCCTTAGTCGGAGTATAAACAGGGTCCAGGGAAATGACACCAAAGGAGTGACGAATCCTTCGTCTCATAATACGATCGTTGACCAGTGTTACCTCAATTATCATTGGAGTCAACTTATTGGACACAGCTACAGCAACTCCTTGGGAATGGTGACCATCAGAGCAACCAGACCAATAGTATGTGTAACCACCCATCATGATCTTGCCACAGTCTGATCTCCGAACCTCAGAGAGTGCTGCAATACCGATGTCCAAACGCTTGAGCTCAGATGATAACAGAGACAGGTGATCATCCTCTCTTAGGGATAGGACATTCCAGGCACCCAAGCAAAGGGACCGCCTCAGGTTAACCCAAGAAAACCGCCGTCTGGTGGACAACACTTCAGCACCACTCCGACACACTCTCCCGCAATCTGACCCAGGAATGTTACCCTGTGGTTTCCCTCCTATCATCAAAGATTGGAGGCCCCGAAGGCTTTGCCCCAATCCCGTAATCCGGTGAGCTGCCCTGTGAAGAGAAGCTGCACAGGAGGTACTCCCACGGAGTGGGTTTTCAGATTTCTTTGCGGTTTTGTGGAATGAAGGGTTTTACGGTGGCCGGAGTGCAAATCCTGCCACCAACCTCCTAATAAGAAGTTACCCAACTGCAGGAGGACGTCCGCAGACACAGTTGGGCACTAGATATGAATGGCCATTGGCTCACAAGGAGCTTCTCCGCCCTTTTACAGGTTTTGTTTTTAATCCTGCTGGGTGCCCATATCCAAACACCCTCCTCACTAACAAACCTGGTGGGGGAGACGGTTTAGTCGCTGACAACCCGACCGTGGAACAGGTTTGTACAGGTTTACATGATACCTGTAGCAAGTCAGAGATCTCATCTGGCCTGACTGACATCGGGGGGGGGGGCATTTCTCAGACAGAGCGGGGTGGGGGGGGCATTTCTCAGACAGAGCAGGGGGGAGGGGGAGAGGCTGGAGAGACTTGAAGACAGAAAGACCACTGACCTGCTTGCGGTGAGAGTGAGAGAGACCAATAGACTCAGCCTCATCATGGGAGATACCAATGATCGTAAATGCCTTGGTTTCCACAGCGTGAAGCCGAGAAAGGTGAGAGGCAGGAGCACCAACCTAGAGGGGAGAGCAGTACTCCGTCAGTCTCTGAATTCAATGAACAAGTGTTTTTGAGGTCAACATAGACCAAAAGGTCAACATTGGCAAAACCATCAGCTGGATTTCTAAAATTGTCAATCTTCCTCTGATTGACTTGAAATTTGAATAGGATTTGCATATTTGTTCATTTAATTCAATGAACATTTATTTTTAATATCAAATTTGTTTTATGGATCTCGCAAATATCATGCTGTGCATGTCATCTTTGTTTGTTTGTGAACAGGATATCTTAAAAAGTTATGGATGGATTTGGACGAAACTTGGTGGACATGTTGGGTGTGTGACGATAAATCAATTAGATTTTGGTGAAGATCCAGATCCAAATCCAGATAGTATAATTTTTCTAAGTGGTTCTCCAACATTGAGAGATGGGGCAAAAACGATATGTCGTGTTGCACAATATTTCAATAAGTTGGGATGTGTTATGACAAAACTTGGTGTACGAGTTGGGCGGGCAACAAGAACAAGCTGATTAGGTTTTGGTTAAGGTTCAGATGCAGATCCGGCCTATCATTGGGATACAAAAACGTACAATTTTTGAGCCTGGTGGAGGTATCTGCTCTACTAAGTGCCATTTTAGTTTCTTCTGTGGAAGTAGTTACTTGGGCCTTGTTTAACATGAACTTGGCAAAGCAATTTTTTCCCTTCGAATTGTCTCGGTACAAGTTGCATTCCTGGTCATGCAACTGCATTGTCCTTGAACTACACAAGAATTTGCCCATCAGTATAGTGCTTTGGCTTATAAGGTGGCTGGGAAGAGTATCCATCTATATTGCAGTAACACCCAGAATCTTGATCTTGTTGGTTCGCTGCAAATGTTCAAGTCGTGTCTGTTGTTTAAACGACCCAAAAACAGTTCTTTCACAGTTTTTCCACCATCTTTCCATCAGTCATCATACTTCATTTTTCGGTCATCTCGACCGAGATGACCGAATAAAGCCAGACCAGATGTCCGTACGTCCGTCAACAATTTTTCTTTCCGGTCTTGATGAAACTTAGTATGTGGGTAGAGGTCAATGAGTGTTGCACAACGATATAACTTTTGTCCGGGTTCAAGGTCAGGGTCAAGGTCACGTAAGTTATAAAAATCGCCATTTTCAAAACCTATCTAGTCTGCCATGCTACAAGATATTCGGCAACTGTTTATTGATTATGATAGTAAAAAAATATTATCTTGTATCTAACCGGACAGATTTTTGAATTTCCTTCCCGTTTGATCGTCACATGATCTGGAAGATGGCCAAAAACGCCGATGCGATTCGCAAAGAAGGAAGGAAGGAGAAATGAAATATAAATATAAAACACATTTTTAGCCTTTTATATTTATACATTTTCCGCCGAAGGTGCAAAAGTTTCAAAACCCGAAATGTAAACGTCGGTATTTATTTTCAAAATATAATTTTGCGCGTGCGCGCCAAAATGCCGAGTCATCTTTAACAAAACTGCGCAGTTCGAGCTGCGCAATAGAACTGCGCAGTGGTCTTTGGTCATAACTGAACATTGAGAACTTGTGGTATTATAGAGATGACCGTCACCCCCACACTGGGGTAATTTTTTATTGTTCTTATTTATATTATTATCATTATTATTATTATTTTTATTTTGAAATCTGGGCTTATGAAGGAGCTAAACAGAGGATCAAGGGGAAAACTGGGAGATGAGCATTGTGCCCAAGTGTATATTGGCAGAAAGGAAAGGAGTGGGGTTGGGAGGGAAACAGGAGGGAGTGGGCATGAGCTGACTGACGATGGGCAGCACTAAGGACTGGAGGAAGGAGTCAGTTCCACAGATGAGAGAAAAGGAGATTAAGGAATTGAGGCAAGCACTCAGCTTGTAGTTGGGGAGGGGAACCAGGTGTGGTATTCTGGAAGAACGTATGCCCGCTGGGTGGTCTGCGGAGGATTGATTAGATGAAGTGAAGCCGGAAGTGTGGCAAAATAAAAGACTCCCCCAACCTGCCTGCAGCAGGCAGAAGCAGACCATGGGACTCTCCCACCTGCGAAGCTATGCCAATAACACAGAGAGCCTTGGACTCAATTGTCTGAATGTAGCAGAATCTAGCGAATAAAGATGGGAAGCATCTGCACCAGCCCAGAGAGAAGACATGTACTTCATGTTCTTTTGGATGAAGCTCTTATACACTGTAATGAGCTCTAAATGTAGCAGAATGGAGACAGACTTGACAATAGACCACCAAGGGAGACAAGTTTGAAAGCTCATTCTTGAGATTGGACAGATGTTGTTTTCTGGCTCTCCTGAGAGTACACACACACTTGTTGCAGGCTTTGTGGAATGATCTAAGGTTGCCTTCGGTCGGATTTGCCTTCCAGGAGAAGAATACAACTTGTTTTAAACCAACTTCCTTATCAGAGGATTCAGAATACCCAGAGCGGGAGGATGGGTAAGGTAATTGAAGACTAGGTGGGATGAATCTGTGCATAAGAAAGAGAAGGTTTTTGTAGAATAATTCCCAGGCTGAATTAATATCAGCGGTGGTGTAGGTAAGAGACCAGGCATGAGGTGAAGAAAAAAAAATTACACAAACGCACAGACATGAAGCGTGAAAGTCGAATCCGCGAATGTCGGGGTTCCACGTTATTCTGATGTGGAATCGATATCGGATGCGTGTTGCTGGAAGGCCTATCATTATGAGAGAGGGCAGATTGTAAGTCCTCATAGTTGTGTGTGAGAATCAGATTCTGTGTCGTTGAAGTTTAGGAAATGTACCGGATCTCTCATGTGCAGCTTGACCCCCTATCAGAGAGCCAAGAGAGGCAGGAGATGAATCAAAAGGTTGGATGGAAAGTTGGGTATATACCAACTGCAGGAAGGAAGGATCCAGGAAGGAAGGATAAACCAAGTTGATGCCGACATAAATACACTCAAAACCGACACAATCGGACAAAGTAAGTATGGACAAGATGTGGAAACAGCTTTATAATATGATTAACAGTATAGGTAATAAATAACAGCAGCTATACAAATCTGGTATGGTAAAATTTGCTTTTGGAGAAGATCTCGTGAGAAGATCTTTAGAGATGAGAAAAACATGTGCACTTGTTAAGTTTGTCCAAGTAAACCTTTAGAATTTTCTTTCCAGGAAATAGAATTAGCATTGTCATTTGGGCTGATAGGATGGCCGAGAGATACGCACACTCGCCTCGAAGCTGTCTAGCCTGGGTTTGAATCCCGACCTAGCTATAAACTGTCACTCTGGTGTTTGACAGGCAGGGTGATTCATCAATGTGTTCACAGTCCTTGGGATGGATGTTAAATGGGTGTCCTGTCTGCCAGCATTCATTGGTGGATGTTAAAGATCCCATGGTGTCCTTTGCGAAGAGTAGGCGAGCTATCACTGGCACCCTTGCCAAATTCCTGCTATAATTAGTCGAACATCAGGTCTGGCCAGCCGGTTCGTGAAGACTCGGGCCAAGCTTCCCCTGGCCGACCCCACAAAAAGGTGGGATAATGGTGACCATTAAAGGAGAGGAAGACTTATTTGCATTGTCATTTATCATGCTATGGCAGGTATTTGCATTTGAGGTAAAGATAATTAACCTGTTCATGTCAAATACTGGTTTGTGGAAAAACAACCCTTATTCAATTTAAATTAAAATGGGTAAATAGTTTGGATGACAGTGCCATTAAAACTTCAGATCAGTTGATAAGTTTTGTTCAACAAGATTAATTATTGTTGTTATTCTGGAATATATTTGGATTACAAGAATCTTGGAAATCACTTTTCTGAAAATATACTTGTTTTAGAGAGTCAACAAATCTTGAAAAGATCCTACCTCTGATTTCTCAAACTCACAATAAAGTTCCATCGATTTATAATGTCATAAGAAGTGAAATCTAAACCGAATTGGAAAGCTTTTCCTTACTTTTTTATACCCACACATATGCTTAAGATTCTTCTTAATATGCTACCCCATTCTTTTGGTATCTGTACTGTTTCTGCTAACACTGATAAACTTAAAACGTAGTCGTATTCATTATGTTCATTAGAAATAACTCTTGAGCAGAGGAGGGAAAAATAAGCCACAATACAATTGAAAAGATCAATATATAACAACGGCGATAATTCTAATTCTGCTGCTATTTCTTCAACGTACAGAAACTTCCATGATGCTATGTATTGTCTACAAATAAATCAGTCACTTTTGTCCATCTGTAGTGCTGTTGCTGCAAAGTAAATTTTGGTAAAAGTGTCAAGCAATTCAAAATATTTAAAAATGCATTTCAATAAGATGCACGTTATCAAAGCTTTTCGACTCGCAATGCTCGGGATAAAATTGCAAGCAGATGAAGAAGAAGCAGCAAACTCTCATTTATAAGGTTACAATGTAATTTGCTCAACGTTGATTGGTTGAGAGAAAGAAAGGATGGGATTTGTGGAACCATAGAGCATCATGAATAATGATTAGGCGGAAATGAACCATCATGAACAATGATTCGGTGGAGATGAATCACCAAAGTACTGGTGGAAACGTCATGCGAATTAGCTGAGGGTGATTTGGGGTGGGTGGTTTTTTTTATGATGACTCAATGTTGACTGGTAGTGTTGTCACAGTCAATCCATCATCATCAAAATAGATATAAAGTTCTGACAAATTCTTTCTGCCTACAAAGAGTGGGATTGGTTGACCTGATTAATGTGGCCTCCATTGCACGAAGGTGACCTAAACTGCGTCCTTTACTTGGGATTTTAAACCAGCCAATACGATATTGCTCTGCACACTGAGGAGTATTCAGTAAATGATAACCAATTGCAGAGGCACAAGGAATAATTAAATTTTGTTGTACTTATCGATTGTTTAATTCAAAATATAAACAAGAAAAAAAGAGCGAGCAGATATTGCAACCCTCACCAGGACTTTTGTGTGGTGTATGTGTGGTGTATTTTTGTGGTGTTTGTATACTGGTGTGTTATGTGATTAATAAGAGACATAACTAGAACTGGCACTTTATAAACTGCTGGCAGTGATGACCGGGTACCAAGATGTTCCGCCTTGATTCAGCCCCGCTTTGATCGGACACCTGACCCTGACCCATGCCTTTTTAGGTCATCTCTTCGAGCATGACCTAATAATGTTGGTGTTGAGAGGAGAGGTGACGATCCGTTCGTCCGTCCGTCCACAATGAAGTTGAAGCGGGAGATCTGGTCATTAGTGATCCTGATAGAGGTCGATGAGACGTACACGATGGTATGACTTTAAAGGTCACCGAAGGTCAAGGTCAAGGTCACGAGGCCTTTGAAGTTGCGAAAATGACGATTTTCAAATTCTATCTCCTCCGCCATTTCTCAAGCGAGCTTGAATTTGATTGTAGCAAATGAATCTATGGGACAATATCTAAATTTTGATCGGGCTGGATTTTCGATATTCGCTTTCGTTTTCATGTCACGTGACTTCAAAGTTGGCAAAAAATGCGAAAATGACGATTTTCAAAATCTATCTCCGACTACATTTCTCAGGCAATCTTGAATTTGATTGTGGCATATGAATCTATGGGACAATATCTAAATTTTGATCGGGCCGGATTTTCGATATTCACTTTCGTTTTCGCGTCACGTGACTTCAAAGTTTGCAAAAACTGCCCTACCTTCAGGAGGCTATATATTTTCTCGCAGAGATGACTGTCACTCCCGCACGGGGGTAATGTTTTTTTATTAGTATTATTCAAATGAATTTATAATAATGGATTTAAAATAAATTAAATTCAAATCAAATGGAAGACCAAATAGCTTCAGTCCTGCATTGGAGTAATCAGAAGGAACCCGAACAAGTAAAAAGCAAAGATGAAGGCATCAGGAGGAACCTGAATATGATTCACATTTCAGCTGCTGCTACTCTACCCTCAAACCCATCCAGGCACAGCCAAGTGAGCCTTATTCAAAAAATAAAAATAAAAAAGAACCCAGATCAAGAAAATTAAATTCTGGCTGCCAGACCATGTGTCCGATCAAGTTGAAATTTAAAACATGCATATTCTCCATCACGGCTTGATCATAAATGCGAAGTTTCACGTTGGTTGATTAAGCGGTTCCAGAGAATACATTATTTAATATTTTCTTCAATCCAATATGGCTGCCAAACCATGTGATCTATCAAGTATTCCTCTACAAACGTGTACAACCATGGCATGGGGAACATTTGTGTGAAGTTCCCCTCGATCTGTACAGCCATTCTGGAAAAGATATTTCTAGGTTTTAGGGTAAATCCAATATGGCTGCCAAACCATTTAACCTATGACATCATGTGTGAACCTTTTGTTCCTCATGGATAGGTCATCCATGTAAAGTTTTGCCTCTCTGTCCAGCCACTTCAGAGAAGATTTTTGAAGGTTTAACAAAAAAAAAAAAAAGGCTGCCAAATCATATGACCGACGTCAAATTTTTTTCTGTGGACCATTTTATCCATATATGACCTCAAAAATTTTCATACTGATCAGATGTAGCGTTCTACATATGAAATTATGATGTCATAACGAAAGCATGTGATGTCATGAAAATCACACTTATTCCTCATGAGTAGTACTTGCTCTGTGCCAAGTTTTAATTTTTTTCCGTTGTGTGGTTTCAGAGATCAAGGTCCAAAGTTTTTTTTTTTTTTTCATTTTTCCAACATGGCTGCCAGACCATGTGACCGATGACATAATTATCAATAAAACATGAGTAGTCGCTCCTCTGGTGAAAACTTTGTCTCAATCCGACAAGCGGTTGCGGAGAAAAACACTAAAGTTCTGTGCGGACCAACAAACAGACCAAAATGCAATACCTTCTCCGGCAAGAGTAATAAAAAAGAACAATGTTCAACTGTCTGTACTAATCTCAAAAAGGGGGAAAATATGATAAACAATTGCTCATAGTGTAAAGCTCGGTATGTACGGTACACACTACCTTTTTTGCGGCTTTCATGAGAAATCGACATTTAAAAATGGGCGTTTTATGCATTTATTTATTTATGTTTATTATTATTTTTAATTTGATGCACTTGCTACATTTGTTCTCCAAACTGTCTATGCCAGTAAAATAGAAGTTTTCAAATTTCTGCTTCCACAACATCTCTGTTTTGGTGAGTCTTGTCATTGATAAGTTGGCAGCTGCATCTGGGATTTCAAATGTCAAAACATAATTGTTCCCGTGGCCAGGTCTGGGTTGTACAGGGGTGATGCGGTTGCTCATAGTCGTGGATTGCATTCTGCATACCATGGGCATCATGTGCATAGACATGGTCATGAAGAATGAACACTTCATTAGAGTCAATGTCACTTGACATTTTCCTTGGTGTCCTGTAGCAATTTTTGCATGAGGCTGGCTGGCTAATCAGCAGGGTATTCCCTTGACATCCCCATATATAAAGACCATGATCTTGTTGGCTGAGGGATGGGTTTGGAATTTGTGTGGCAATGATCCCTTGAGTTTTCATTTCTAGTTTGGTTTCAGGATGCCAGTGATGAAGGGATCTTTCATCACCTGTGACCAGATGAACAATGATGTTGGCTGTATCTGTGTTGACCAGTTTGAGAAGCTTGTGACATCATGTCAACTGTTGTCAATCGTGACTTCGAAGGTTTCAGGTGAACCAATCTTGCTGAGACCTTGAACACACCCAAGTGTTTTTGGATGATTGTGAAAATTCTGCCTTGAGAGATTCCAAGTTGTTTGTGTATTCCTGCAACGAAGAAGCTAAAATCCTCCTCGATGAATGCCTCAACTTAAACAATGGTTTGTTGGTTGGTCACATGTTCTGGCCATCCTGAGCAAGAGCCATCTTCAAGGGACGGGTGCGTGCCTATGATTAAAATCATCCGCCAATTTGGTTACTGATACCATATTTTTGGCTTGCACATCCACCATGAGTTTGTGGGTTCTATTTGCTGCTGACACCTTTGTCAATAACTGTGATGATACCTTAATGCTCAATTTCAGTAAGATCTATCATTATGTGATGTAGCTAATTTCTTGATGAAATTTCGAAACAAACTGTCAGATTGTTGAAACTAAAGACATGTAATCAAGCAGACATTTAAGCTTATGGGCAATAAACAGTGGATCTCAGGTACCAAATGATACCCTGTTCCTCAAAACTTTTCAATGCCCTCCATGTGAAAAGCTTTATTCCAAAATGACATCTCTACTGTGTT
>NC_140963.1:29620106-29630106 GCF_056783735.1 Eptatretus burgeri
TGGCGGACGAATCAGGATGCCAACGCATACATTGGCGAGATTCATACACAATTGCCGGATGCCTTGGAGCAGTGGAGGTGTGGTGATAACTATCTAGAGGAGTTGCAGATTGAATTGGATGAGGTACCGCGGCGCACAGACGAGGTTCAGGAGGATTTTGTGCACGGGGAGTCACAACAATTGGCTGATGCACAGGAACGAGTTCGGGGGCTGGAAGAGGACTTGACCAACGCAGACGAGGTTCATGAGGATTATGTGCACAGGGAATCACAACAATTGGCCGATGCACAGGAACAAATTCACGAGCTAGAAGAGGACTGAGCCAGCACAGGTGTGGAACTACGTGGAGAAATTATTAAAGCAGAGCGTTTTACCCATCAAGTGGTGGAAAAGTCAAGACAGTTCAAGGAACTACAGGGAGAAATGAGGAAAGTAGAGTGGAGTACCCATAAGTTGGAACAAGAGAAGAGAAACTGAACAAAAGAATAGAGGAGGAGCAAATTAGTAACTCCCAGGATAGGAAGAAATTGGAAGAAGAATGGAAAACAAAGCTGAAAAAGGAAAAACGGGAATTGCAACAACCGAAAGAAAAGGTAAGAACAGGCAATCAGATAAGAGAGAGAGTCTGGAACAGGAGATGGAAAGAGGAGAGAAAGGTCGGAGGAAAAGGAGGGAGGAATTGTTGGAAAAGTCAGCACAGTTTCGGAAATCGGAGTGCAGGGGAAATGAACTGGCACGTGAACTGGAAATTAGCGAGGAATACGGTAAGAAAATGGACGAAATGAGGGAGGAAGCTTGCAAAAGAGGTGCTGAGATGAGGAAGGAATTATGGGAAAAAGCTTCTCAGGTATGGAAACACCAAAACAAAGAGACGGAATTACAAAATGAGCTGAGGATGTTAAGAGAGGAAAGAAAGAGAACGGAGAATGAAACGTTAAGGAACCACACTGTGCAGATCGAACAGTTTGAAGCCAAAGCAAGGTTGGAGTACACGGAGATGGAAAAACTCCGGAAAGATAACGAACTAAAAAGGCTCGGAGAGGAAGAACGACTCAAATGGAAAGGAAAATGGAGCCAGGAAGTAGAACAGCACAATAATGTGGGATGTGTGGCATCACCACAGGGAGGAATGTTAGTGGTGCGGGACTTGATTGACATCATTCGTCGGATGAAACAACAATTAGAGCAAACTCTGGTGAAGGAGACATTGAGGGAGCATAAGGGGTTGTTGACGAATGAAACACATTTTGAGCAAGTCCAGCATGTGGAGCTGACAGCCCCAGAGGAGTGTGGCGAACTGATGATGAGCAACCTGCTGGAGAGAAGCGACCGGACAGAGGTGTCTCTGGATCGAAGCAGGTACGTGGGCACATGCATACATGGTGCGGACGATGAGCTGAAGGTAGAAATTGAAATTTATGTTAACTAGTGCGGGCCTGTAGGTGCGGGCCTGAAGGTGCGTGCCCGTAGGTGCGTGCCCGTAGGTGCGTGCCCGTAGGTGCGTGCCCGTTGGTGCGGGCCCGTAGGTGCAGTTTCGTTCCTTCACTCTCGTAAACGACGACTGGATTGGGGCATTATTTCAATTAGATCGGACCATCTGTATCATAAATGGCCATAACTCGGGAAACACCTGGGAAACACTCAGGTCCCCATCGTCAATTGTGACGTCATATCAAACGAAGAAGAAGAATTGTGACGCCCCCCCTCTCTCCCCCCCCTCTCTCATCCCCTCTCTCCCCCCTAGTCTTGGCGTTTCTCTCCTCCCTCCTCTCTCCTCCCTCTCTCGCTCCTCTCTCTCGCCCCCACTCTCACCCCCCTCTCACACCCCCTCTCCCCCTCTCTCACCATTCCTCTCTCGAATTGTGATGCCCCCTCTTTCTCTCTCTTGCCCCCCCAAACCTTGGGATTAATTAATAATTTGAACAATTAATTCAAACCATGGGAAAACACAGCTTTCAAACCTTGGGAAACACCTGAAACGGATGAAGAACGATATCAAACCTTGAAAAGGCACATTTTCCTCGCGTCAATTGTCCCCAGCGTCAATTGTGATGTCATAGCAAACGAAGAAGAAGAATTGTGACATCAATTAAAAAAAAATCATTAATTGTGACGTCATTTGTGACGTCACAGCACCGTGTCTTGTCATTGGTTGACAGATAAATGGCCGTAACTTGGGAACCGCTTGTCCGATTAATCTCAAACCTTGAAAAGGCACATACTAAGGTCCCCAGCGTCGATTGTGACGTCATTCGTGATGTCATAGCACCGTGTCTTGTCATTGGTTGACAGATAAATGGCCGTAACTTGGGAACCGCTTGTCCGATTAATACCAAACCTTGAAAAGACACATACTAATGTCCGAAGCGTCGATTGTGACGTCATACCAAACGAAGAAGAATTGATGTCAATCGTGCAAATAAAAAATAAAGAAATAAATAAACCTTAATTGTGACGTCATTTGTGATGTAATAGCACCGTGTTCTGTCATTGGTTGACAGATAAATGGCCTAAACTTGGGAACCGCTCGTCCGATTAATATCAAGCCTTGAAAAGGCACATCCGCGGGTCCCCAGCAATATTCCTGGCAAGTTTCAATCAGATCGGACCGTCAATCGTGCAAAAAATAAATAAATTAAAAATAAATATTAATTGTGACATCATTCGTGATATCATAGCGCTGTCTTGTCATTGGTTGACAGATAAATGGCCGTAACTTGGGAACCGCTCATCCGATTAATATCAAACCTTGAAAAGGCACATCCGCGGGTCCCCAGCAATATTCCTGGCAAGTTTCAATCAGATCGGACAGTCAATCGTGCAAAAAAAAAAAAAAAATTAAAAATAAATAAACATTAATTGTGACATCATTCGTGATGTCATGGTGCCGTGTCTTGTCATTGGTTGACAGATAAATGGCCGTAACTTGGGAACCGCTCATCCGATTAATATCAAACCTTGAAAAGGCACATCCGTGGGTCCCCAGCAATATTCCTGGCAAGTTTCAATCCGATCGGACCGGCGGTCGTCGAGAAACTGCGGTCACACACACACACACACACACACACACACACACACACACACACACACACACACACACACACACACACACACACACACACACACACATTGCTGGAATTATAGATAGATAAAGAGACTCTGTCCGATGGGGTGCACGTATGCGTGACCCCTGAATGTGTGTGTGGAGTGCCTGTGAATGAATGCTGTGAGCCCACACTCCAGATTACAGCACTGGTGTGTGCTGCCAAGGTCGAAACCGGGTACTCACCTGGCGTTCGGGAATGTAGCCCTGGAGTGTGAGGCGGTTGGTCAGTGCGCAGGTAAGGTTGAAGGTATGGAATGTCAACACATAACCTTGAAATGGGTGGAGCCTGCTGTGTGTGGGAGTCCTGAGCGTGGAATAAGTGGTGACCTAAGAAATAGGTTAGAGGAGCAAGGGGAAATAGAAATGCTACCAGGACAGGACTTGAGCCAGGGGACGGAAACCATAATGGACAGCTCCGCATGGGTTCTTACAGAGTTAGAGGTGCTGCATCCAGGAGCAGGCTTTAGAAATTGGATTTTAATTTCTCTACCAGCCTCACAGGAACTTTGGGGTAGAGCGCAGATGAGTAGTAAGTGGGACTGGCGTGTGTCACTTGGTCGTCGGACCTTTCTGAGCACACAAGTGGTTTGGCTAGCTGAGTGGGGTTTATCTGTCTTGAGAGAGTTGTGGAGAAGAGGGGGAGGCCGCCTCCCCGATTGGCGTTTACCTGATTTCCGGGAACCCTGGAGAAAAGGAGGTGGTGGACCACAACCCAAATTGAGACGTGACCCCTTTGAGCCGTGGCGGAAAGGCGGCGGGGTCATGTAATGGGTAATGAGGGATTCGTTCTCTCACTCCCCTTCCAATGAGCCAAAGAAGCGGGCCATATTGGTAGGTAAGAAATTTTGATTGGAAATTGTACCGAGAGTGATTACAAATTGAGACAAGTCTGAAGACGACGATGGTTCACGAGCGGTATTTGACGATGTAGATTGTTTCAGAAGTCAAGGATGAGACAATGTAATAATGTTTGACCAAGTTATACAAATGGTCAACATGATGTGGTATGAGTGACTGGTTATTAGCTGCAAAATGTCGAAAACCCAGTTTCGTCAACAACTTAAAAAATTTGACCTTTGCATAACCTTTAAAGGTCACAAAACAATGTTGTGGACATTAAAATAAGGAAACAGGATACGTGCTATAGCTTATTGGAGTTAGTTTGTCGAAGAAGGTCGAAAACCAGGTTCGATTCCCACAACTTTGAAAATTTGACCTTTGTGAACTTTAAAGGTCAACGAGCAAGGATTATGACCTTTGGTGCAAAACTTCCTCTGGAACATTCCAGGAACAATATAACATCATTTAGGCTATATGGCATTTTACACTCCTCGGATTATCCATACTTTGATGAAATCAGCGTAAAAACAAACTTGAAGGGGGCGCCACGGGCAAGGTGTTCGAGATAGAGAAAAATGGTTTCAAGACTTTCGGTGGGGAATGACCTCAAGATTATGCATAAAAAATAGTCATCCGAGCTCTCAAAATTTGGGCCGTCGTCTGATTTTTATGTCAAAATTTGAAATTTTCTAAGTTCATGACCTTGTGACCCTGACATTGGGACTAAAATGAAAAATCGAGCTCTGTGGGGCTATGCAGGTGCCATTGGGCGAACCAAGTACCGAAACCCCTGCTCGATTCGCCAAACCCCCTCGGAGAAGATGCAAATTGAAATCGGCTACCCCCTAAAAACACATTTTTTGGGGCGTGGCTCCGCCCATTTTCAGGAAAACACAACTAGATCATGATATAAACCTCCCACCAAAATTTCATCAGGATCGGATCAAAACCCACGGAGTTATGCTTGGGACAGACAGACAGACAGACACACACAACAATAACGAATATAGTGGTCACTTATATATTTCGTGAAAATATTTTTTCGTGAACGAATGACAGAAGGGATAAGAGTGGTACGAGTGGATTTGGGTGATTATTGGAAAACAAGAGTGGTGGAGACATTACAGGCAGAGCATTAAACACACCTGAAACAAGTGGATGACAAAGAGTGGCTTGTTTGAGAAAAGACTGAAATGCCTGGTTGGAGCCCTGCAGAGGTTCCATGGGGCTGGTGAAGAGATTTTGATGTCTCGTTTAAATTGTTGGAAATAAACGATTAGGGCAGTTTGGAGGAGGCCAGCGGACGACGGACGTAGTGACAAATTGGTTGGGGTCTGATGAAAAAGTGTACCAGTTAAATTTGATGACCAAGTGGGATCTGAAGGACTGGTGTGTTTGTTTTCACATAAAAGTGAAAGGTGTTGGATGGTGTTGTGGGCTGGGTGTGTGGCACTGTGGAATGAAGGACTAAAGTGTTTGGGTGAATGGTGTGATTGTGCAAATGAGGAGAGCGAGTGCGAACAGTGTACCGTCAGTAGGAGTCTCCTAACCAAGTTAGTGTAGGTTAGGGGAACTTAGAGGATTTGACATGGATTCTGGCTGCTGTTCCATTGTGCAGGCGGACAGTGAGGGGTAGGTGCAGGCCAAGGTATTGGGGGTACTGGCTGGTAGTGTGACATGGTATTGGAAGTTGGTGAGTCGGGAGGTAGGGCAGCAGGGCTTTGGGGGTTCCTGGCAGGTGAAGGCTCTCAGAGGTGCCAGGAGAGCACGGTAGGTACAGTGCCAGGAGAGCACAGTAGGGTTCAGTGCGAGGAGAGCATGGTAGGTTCAGTGCCAGGAGGGCACACTATGGGGGCGAGAGAGAGCCACCCATGATTTGGGAGTGCCAGAAGCAAGCTCAGGTGAACCCCGAGGTCGCTGGGTGTCCTCCACCCCCGATTGGAAGCAGGCAAAGAGGTCGAGAAGTAGTCACACTCCCCAGCCAGTGAGTTATGCCTGGCACCACCAAATGGAAAAAGACAAATAAGGGCCTTGCCCAGGTTTAATAGAATGGAACAGTGTGCCAGGTTGGGAAAAATGGGTCATTAGGATCATTCGAGCCCCAGCAGAGTTTGGTTCATTGTTTCGAGCTAAAAGTGAATGGTTAGGTTCGATGGACTCTCCTCCACACCATTTGTGTGTGACACCTGGTACCAGTAATGTTGATGGGAAAATTTGTTAACAAGGGCCAGGCTAGGTCACCCTCCCCAAGTGCCAGAGAGGCCACCAGTATGTCATGAGCACACATCCACGAAGATAACAGTTGAGTAAGAAACACACCATCCTGTCTGTAAAAGAAAAAAAAACAAAGAGAAAGGAAGGAAAAAAAAAAAAGAGAACTTAACCAAAACAAGTCAGGCAAGGAAGGTTAAGGGTACACTCCATCTCACCTGGTCTGAGGTCATCACACCCATTTGCATCCTCAAGAACGCCTCCGAACTGCATTTGCTTACCATCGATATCACCGTGCCACCATTGCTGTGTCACCTGCTGTCGAATGCAGGCCTTGTTGCTTGCTGCTGCTTGTGAGTAGGCCATATGGGCCGAAGCATTTTTGTGGGCCATTGAGGCCAAAGTGCTTTTGTGGGCCGTTGCGGCCGAAGATTCATGCCATTTTGTGGGCTCAGTGGGTCGAAGAACTCTTTGTGAGATTCGGCCACTGGGCCGACTGAACTCACCTGGTGAGAGGCCAATAAGGCCACGAAGTGAGGAAACCCTCAGGGGTGAATGGACAATACTGCCGAGAGGGGGGCGTGACGGAGCGAACACGTGAAAGAACTTTGAACCTTTGAATGTTCTGCTCCAATGCAAATGTTGATGTTCAAAGTAAAATTGAATGCCCTCCCGTTCAAATCCATTATTAGAATGTTAAGTAGTGTGCATAGAGTGTGAATTTGTTTGTTAGATTGGTGACCCGACACACTCGGATCGGGACATGCCAATCTTACTGTGACACTTTGGTTTTTGGAGTTAAGTGCTTCCCATGTTGTGGGTTGGAGTAAATGGGAGATCTGTGCTGTACGTCAGACAGGGCCATTGCCGTGGGCTGCTGCAGATGGAGGCTCGAGAGATCCTCGGGAGAAAGGTGGGGGTAGTGTTGCGGAAATGGCCCTTGATATGCTATTAAATATAGGATTAGCCCAGATCCCCCATTAAATGCATGTTTCGCCAGGCTGTTAGGTAAAATGGACGTTACATGTGTGTCGGGAGGTATAAGAGGCTATTTATTGTTCGTGCGGTGGTGGTATACCGAGAGCTTCTTCTTCCTTCCTTCCCCTCTCTGGACGAGGCCCCGCCCAGTCGGTTGAGAGGGAGTGGCCTCGAGAAGGAAGTGAAAAGGAGAAGGGAGGAGTTTGTCGGCTTTGAAAAAGGCGCGTGCCACAAAAAGAAAAGGTGGTAAAAACTGAGCGGCGAGGAGTCGGCCGGGAAGACGGTGGTGAAACTGAGCGCTGGTGTGGTGCGATCGGCTGAATAGAACTGGCGGTGTGTGAGTCAGCAGTCGGCTTTGAGGTGAAGGAGCGCCGAAACGAAGTAAAAAAAACTGCAGTCGCTTTTGAGGCGTGCTCGGGCTTCGAAGCGAGCATAAATAGGAAAGCCAGTGGTGATTCTGAAGAGAGAGAGAGAAACTGAACCTCGGCGTGCCAGGTCGGCCTTATGTGGCCTGGAGAAGTGAGCCAGGGCCGAAGGAAAGGCAGGGAAAGGACTGCATGAGGTCTGTCTGCCCTCGTCTGGATGAGAAACGACTGGTGGGAGTCGTGATCTGCTGTGTAGCGGACGGCTGTGTCTGTCTGTGATCTGCTTCGTGAAGGAGGCCTGGTGAACAGGCCAGGCCAGGCCTGGACTTGTATGCTGGACCTTGTGTGAAACCAGCTGAAACCCGCCATCGATCTGACTGCCTTGTGCCGTCGACCTTACGCGGGGTCTGAACGCACGGAGGCCGCGTTGGTAGGCGGTGCGACAAAGGAGGACGAGCGCAATTTTTTCCACGCGGCATGCTCGAGCTTGGGGCACGAATCCGTGGACATCCGCTTGTCACGAGCCACATTTGTGCTTTTGACACTTTCCACTCGTCCATGAAACATCACCAAGTACTCTGTCTTGTCTGCATGCTGTCCATGTCTTGTCTGCATGTCGTTTAAGGCTTATCTCGTTAGAGTTCCCTTCGAAACCCATAATCCGTAGCTCCCTAGTTAAGAACGGGTTATAGAGTAGTTATAACATTGTCGTGAATGTTTTGCTTGTGTCGTATTTCCCGATGTCCCCAATAAATCTGGCTGATTCGTATGAAGTTGCCACTTTGAATTGGTTCGTGCCGCATCGAGGAATGATTCGCTCGATTTGGAGATAAAAAAGGAAGATGGTTGCAGACTGGTAGACTCCGCTCGGTCTCTGACAAAACCATTCTGTAACCGGGGTCTATTTACCCAGCTGGCAAGGTACAGGTGTATTTTGGTACCGTGATTCGAGACGCGCAACCCGAGAACTGTGCCGAATCAGCTGGCGCTATAACCCCGGAGACGGCAGTGGTTGGGTGCGAAAACCCTAACTGAGTACAGACGGCGATTGACGCGCTCGTCCGAGAACCCCCCACCCACGGATCCGCAACAACATATATATATATATATATATATATATATATATATATATATATATATATATATATATATATATTGTTATATATATATATTGTTATATATATATTGTTATATATATATATTGTTATATATATATATTGTTATATATATATATATTGTTATATATATATATATTGTTATATATATATATATATTGTTATATATATATATATATATATATATATATATATATTGTTATATTGTTATATATATATATATATATATATATATATATATATATATATATATATATATATATATATATATATATATTGTTATATATATATATTGTTATATATATATATTGTTATATATATATATATATATATATTGTTGTATATATATATATATATATATATATATATATATATATATTGTTATATATATATATATTGTTATATATATATATTGTTATATATATATATATATATATTGTTATATATATATATTGTTTTATATATATTGTTATATATATATATATATATATTGTTATATATATATATATATATTGTTATATATATATATATATTGTTATATATATATATATATTGTTATATATATATATATATATATTGTATATATATATATATATATATATATATATATATAGTTATATATATATATATATATATATTGTTATATATATATATATTGTTATATATATATATATATTGTTATATATATATTGTTATATATATATATATATATATATATATATATATATATATATATATATATATATATATATATATATATATATATATATATATATATATATATATATATATATTATATATATATATATATATATATATATATATATATATATTGTTATATATATATATATATATATATATATATATATTGTTATATATATATATATATATATATATATATATATTGTTATGGTTGTGGAAATTCACCATACAGGTTCCCCAGAGGTCAGTTATTTCGGTAAGTGTGTGTTCCAGATTAGATTTCCCCACCAATGTCTAAAGGGAATTATTCGTGTGCCGGGCTGTGCATCTTTGAGTTAGTCGTTATTCTGTTCTATCTTTTATTTCAAACAAACAGCATCTCTTCAACGACACCACTACAACCATGCCACCTCCACCACCACAACAGCATCTTAGCAACCACGACATCTCAACCACCACGCCATCTCCACAAACACCGCCATAGGAGCCACATTCTCCAGAAGGACGACCCTCCTCTACAAACAAAGAGAACAACTCGACAACTCGAGCCATGATATTCTAGAACAGATAAACAGAAGTGACGGTTGGGGCGGGTCCCTCAGAACGGCGTAAGAAATGGAATGTCGGTTATCACACCAAAAGAGCCAAGCCGAACTCTCCGGGAATTTTCCCCCGCGCGCCGA
>NC_140963.1:29640106-29645106 GCF_056783735.1 Eptatretus burgeri
GCTCAGAAAGGTCCGAAGACCAAGTGACACACGCCAGTGCCGCCTGCTACGCATCTGCGCTCTACCCCAAAATTCCTATGAGGCTGATATAGAAATCAAAATCCAATTTCTAAATTGGATTTCTAAAATCCAATCTAAAACTGCTCCTGGATGCAGCACCTCCAACTCTGTAAGAACCCATGCGGAGCTATCCACTATGTTTTCTGTCCCCTGGCTCATGTTCTGTCCTTGTGGCATTTCTATTTCCCCTTGCACCTCTCACCTATTTCCAATGTCACCACTCATTCCATGCTCAGGACTCACACACAGCAGGCTGCACACATTCCAAGGTTATGCGTTGACATTCCACACCTTCAAACTTGCCTGTGTACTGACCAACCGCCTCGCACTCCAGGGTTACATTCTCGACCGCCAGGTGGGGTACCCACACACACTTCGGCCTCGGCAGCACATACCGGTGCTTTAGTCTGGACTGTGGGCTCACAGCATTCGTTCACAGGCACTCCACACACACATTCTGGGGTCACGCATACGTGCACCCCATCGGACAGAGTCTCTTCGTTTAGATAAAATTCAATTTTTCCGTAAGCTCATTGTCCGCACCATGTATGCATGTGCCCACGTACCTGCTTCGTTGCAGAGTCACCTCTGTCCGGTCGCTTCTCTCCAGCAGGTTGCTCATCATTGGTTCGCCATACTCCTCTGGGGCTGTCAGTTCCACACGCTGGACCTGCTGAAAATGTATCTCACTCGTCAACAACCCCGCATGCTCCCTTAATGTCTTAATCACCAGGGTTTGCACTAAGTGTGGTGTCATCCGACGAGTGATGTCAATCAAGTTCCGCACCACCAACATTACTCCCTGTGGTGATGTCACACATCCCATATTATTGTGCTGTTCTACTTCCTGGCTCTGTTTTCTTTTCAATTCGAGTTGTTCTTCCTCTCCGAGCCGTTTGAGTTGTTCGTTTTCTTTCCGGAGTTTTTCCATCTCCTTGGACTCCAACTTTGCTCTCTCCTTCAGTTGGTCAATTTCAAATTTATACTGTTTTTGTTTTCTACCCCACCATCTCTCATGTTCTTCATTCTCCAATCTCATCGTTTCTTTCAATTCGCTTATTTCCTTTTCCTGTTTCATTCGTCGTTCTTTCACTATCTCCACGTACTTCAACCTTGCTTTCTCCTTTAATTGTTCTTGTCCCTCTTTTTGTTTCCTCTTCCACTGTCTCTCATGCTCTTCATTCTCCAATCTCATAGTTTCCTTCAATTGGCTGATCTTTTCCCGTTTCATTCGTCGTTCTTTCACGATATCCGCGTACTTCAACCTTGCTTCCTCCTTTAGTTGTTCTTGTCCTTTTTGTTTCTTATCCCACTGTCTCTCTTGTTCTTCCTTCTCCAATCTCATTGTTTCTTTCACTTGGTTGATTTCCTTTTCCTGTCTCATTCGTTGTTCCTTCATCACTCTTTCTTGTTTCCTCTCCCACTGTCTCTCATGTTCTTCCTTCTCCAATCTCACCGTTTCCTTCAATTGGTTGATCTCCCTTTCCTGCATCATTCCTTGTTCTTTTAGTTTCTTATTCCACTGTCTCTCTTGTTCCTTATTCTCCAATCTCGTCGTTTCCTTCAGTTGGTTTATCTCCCTTTCCTGCTTCATTCGTTGTTCTTTCACTTTCTCCTCGTACTCCAACCTTGCTTTCGCCTTTAATCTGGCCTTGGCTTCTAACTGTTCGATCTGCACAGTGTGGTTCCTTTACGTTTCATTCTCCGTTCTCTTTCTTTCCTCCCTTAACATCCTCAGTTCGTTTTGTAATTCCCTCTCTATGTTTTGGTGTTTCTGTAATTCAGAAGCTTTTTTCCATAATTCCTTTACCATCTCCACCTCCCTTTCGCATGCTTCCTTCCTCAATTCGTCTGTTCTCTTACCGTATTCCTTGAGGTGTTCCTGATATTCCTTTTCTTTTTCTATCTTCCGTACTTGGCTTTCTCTTTCCTGATTGCCTGTTCTTTCCTCTTCCTTCAGTTGTCTCAATTCCAAATCGTGTTCCTGTTTTTCCTTTTGTAGCTTTGTTTTCCTTTCTTCTTCCTCCCTCATTTCCTCTTGCAGCTCTTCGAACTGTCTTGACTTTTCCAACAATTCTTCCTTCCTTTTCTCCAGATTTTTCTCTCCTCTTTTTATCTTCTGTTTTAAGCTTCCTCTTATCTGATCACCTGATCTTACCTTTTTCTTCAGTTGTTGCAATTTCAATTCGTGTTTCCATTTTCCCTTTTCCAGCTTTGTTTTCCATTCTTCTTCCAAGTTCTCCCTATCCTGGGAGTCACTAATTTGCTCGTCCTCTATTTTTTTTTTGTTCAGTGTGCTCTTCTCTTGTTCGAACTTATGGGTACTCCCCTCTACATTCCGCATTTCTCCCTGTAGTTCTTTGAACTGTCTTAACTTTTCCAACAATTCTTCCTTCCTTTGCTCCAGAGATTTCTCTCCTCTTTTTCTCTTCTGTTCTAGGCTTTCTCTTGTCTGATTGCCTGATCTCACCTCTTCCTTCAGATGTTTCAATTCCAAACCGTGTTTCCATTTTTCCTCTTCCAGCTTTGTTTCCCATTGTTCCTCCAAGTTCTTCCTATCCCGAGAGTTACTAATTTGCTCCTCCTCTTTTCTTTTATTCAGTTCGCTCGCCTTTTGTAGCAAAAACCCACGAAACCATTCTACTTTCACCGTTTCTCCATGTCGTTCCACGCCTGTGCTGGCTAAGTCCTCTTCCAGTTCCTGAATTTGTTCCTGTGCATCGGCCAATTGTTGTGCTTCCGTATGCGCATAATCCTCATGAACCCAGTCTGCATTGGCCAAGTCCTTTTGCAGCCCCCAAATTCATTCCTGTGCATTGGCCAATTGTTGTGACTCCCCATGCACACAATCCTCCTGAACCTCGTCTCCACGCGGCTGTGCCTAGTCCAATTCAATCTGAAATTCTTCTATATAGTTATCAGCACACCTTCACTGGTCCAATGCATCCGACAAGCGTCCATGAAGCTCATGAATGGATGCGTTGGCGTCCTCATTCCTCTGCCCGGCGTATACCGTGTCCACGCGGCTTGAACCGGTGGGCGAGAGCGTCCTCGTGCCTTGCCGTTTGTTGCGCTATTAATAGCAACCCGCTCACGCCTCATTCTGTGCTGAGGTGCGGCCACGCCGCCATTTTGCGACTCCGCTTTTGGTTGCCGGTAAAGTTCCTGCACTGGCCGCTCCCACTGACGACAATCCGTGGTGCGACTATCATAAAAGGAACCGTCCCGGGCAATGGATTGTACATTAAAAAATATTTCTCCCTGCCCCCGTTCGCCTTGAGCTGCCATTTTGCGTATCGGTAATAAAAAATTTATACGCTCGGAATTTAATGGGAATGGAGGGTCACTCGACACACCCTTGATCCAATTCCCGTTCATTTAGTTTGGAGGAGGGATTAATCGGAATCCCACTCCTGACACCAGTGTTGTGGATTTCCGCTACTCCGGCGTGTGGGCGACCGCTTTTAGCTAATTGAGGCCGCGCGCCCACCGACCGTGGCAATCCAGTCGCAGCTTTCGGATCAACGCCGAAATCCAGCTACGGGTGTGTTTTTAACCACACTACAACCTTGTCAATGCTCTGCCCGTGCGCTACAGGGCCGATCGCCGAATTGTCGATTTACCTAATTATTCGCGCGGTCTGACTACCGAGAGGTTGTACCTCAACGGGACCTGTCCGGAAACGAGCCGCTTATAAGCAGCCCATACTGTTTGCGATTGCCGAGCGGTTTATTATCGCCAAGCCCCGTTGGACACGATTATCTTATCGGCTATTAATAACAAACTGTTTATTCCGAACGCAGTTATGGCAGTTCAATGGAGGAAGGGACGCAACGAGCAGGTGAATATTCGAACAAAGGGGGCATTTATTGTACATGCATGCAGTCAATGAAGCAATGGGGGGGGGGGTGGGAACAGGACACGAGCAAAAAGGCCTACAGCCGTTGTCTATTATCATTTACCTGCACTTGTAACAATTCTCTACTTAAGGACAAGGCGCCAAAGACTTCCATGCAAAACTCCAGAAAAGAAAAGGCCCGGGCTCGTAAGCCTTTAATATTTGCTCGGAGCTGGGATGACCGAAGGGACTCTGGGAGACCGAGCAGGCAACCTGCCACCCTCTTGGTGACTCGCTGGGCGACCCTTGATGTCTCTGCCCGAACTCGTCTCGACTCCAACAACGCCTTCAACGGTGCCTCCAACGGCGATCCGGCTGGTAACTCCTCTCCGGCTCCGACTCGACCAACTCCAACGACGCCTTCAACTGCTCCCGCTCTCCACACCGGTTCCACCGATGTACTCACCAATTCTCTCACACCCGCCTCTCAACTGCCTTCTCGGCGTCCGACGCGGCCCTTTATCGCCCCGGGGTGTTCGCCCTCCCCCTTTCCTCCCGGCACGCGGGGCAAAATCTTTGGGATCTCTGATGGGGACGTGCTTATGCCTTTTTTTGAGGGCTCCGCCCCAACCGTCATTTCTGTTTACCCGTTCTGAGGGATATCGGGGCGGGAGTTGTTGAGATGCTGTTGTGGTGGTGAAGGTGGCGCTGTGGTGGGGATGGCGTGGTTGTTGAGATGTCATTGTGGTGGTGGAGGTGGCATGGGTGGAGTGGTGATGGCGTGGTTGTTGAGATGTCGTTTGTTTGAAAGAGATGTTGGCGGTTGTGGAGAAGGTGGTGAGGAAATGTTGTTCAAAATAAAGATAGAAAAGAATAATACTACCTCATGATTCACAGCCCGGCACACGAATAAATCCCTTTCGACATTGGTGGGGACATCTAACCTGGACACACACTTACCGGAATAACTGACCTCTGGGGAACCTGAATGGTGTTCTGTGAATTTCCACAACCGTAACTATATATATATATATATATATATATATATATATATATATATATATATATATATATATATATATATATATATATATATATATAT
>NC_140963.1:29650106-29652606 GCF_056783735.1 Eptatretus burgeri
GGGCAGTCCCGAGACCCCGCTGGCGGGACGGAGCGTCTGCCATTCCCCACAGCGCGACCTCGAGCAACAACGTTTCCCCCCCCCCTTCTATCCGTGCTGGGATAGCGCGGCAAACTCCGTCCGTAGCATCGAGCGGCTAACACGTGCCGGCGCGAGACACGCCGGAGAGGACTCGCCTACCACGCCAGGGCACGGAGTCGCGGCCAGGCGCGACTACGTCGACAGACGTGGGAGAGGGACTCGACGGCCCAAAGGGAAGTCACCATTTCTTTTCGGGGTTTTTGTATGGATCTTGTGGCGCCGTGTCTTGTAAAGTAGAACTGTTTAAGTGTTTCCGTGTGTCGGTCTTATTTGGTTGTAGCTGCATTGTTGCTTTTGCTTGGGTTGATATATGTGCATTTTGACTGTTTGGCTGTATTTGTGTGCTCTCCGTGTGTCGTGTAAATAAAGTGCTTGCATGTTGAACTGTGCCCGTTTCGCTTCGTCTTTTCTTTATTGACCCTCCATCCTGCTTCACGTAAAGGGTTCGTATTGGGCTTAATACGCCCGATAATTAATCGGAACCGTCGAGGCCGACGATAACACCGCTCGGTTATCACTGTAGCACGGAACGGACCGCTTCAGCGGTTCGTGTCCGGAGTCGGCCTGCGGCGAGGTACGATCCCCCGGTCGACCATCCGCGTAGGTACTTAGGTGGATCGAATTTGGCGAGCAACCCTATCCTGCGCGGGTGGGCAATTGGCATGGTCGTGGTGGGGTTAAACCCCCACCCGTGACTCGCTCCCGGCGTTGTTCCGAGAGGGTCACGACAGAATTGTCCGTTCCGGTGGGCGAGGAGCTTGCGGAGCGTGTAGGGACCCAGTGCGAGCAGCGGGATAGCCTCCTTCGGGAACGGAGGGAGACGCTGTGCCCCGTTGAGGCGACTCACGACCAGGTGGGTTCGGTCGTGCTTTGCGAGGTCGAGAGAAGGAGTGCTGCGAACGGGTGCACGCCGAGCTTGGGGGGGTATAGAGGCCCCGGAACCCCTTGTGGGGACACAAATCCCCAGTGTGGTTGTCCCAGTGTGTGTGGTGAAAGGTGTGAGTGTGCCCCCGTGTGTGGAAGCGACCCCGTGTGTGAGTGGTGTGGTGACGAGTGTGCCAGGATGCGTGCCTCCCACACACCGTGTGTGAGGGGAACCACATGTACGCCAGAAAGGGCATGCGTGAGTGAACGGCCGAGTGCAAGGGAGACAGCGTGTGTGAGGTCGCTGTGTGTGAGGGAGATGACTGTGGGCATGTACGAACATGCAGCCGCGTCTCCTGGTGTGAGTGTGATGGAGTGGAGTCTGAGTGTCGTAACACGCAGATGTGCGTGTGTTGAATGGAGACGACGACGGCGACAGAGAGACGGGCCGGGTAGCGGCAGTAGTTGGATTGGGGACCACGCCAGGTTCACCCAGCAGCGAGTGTGCGGTCCGTGCTGTGCAACGCACGAGGCCGCCACGTGCTCGCTTGCGGTGAAACCCGGTCCGGAAACGAGCGCGGTGAATGTTGCCGATCCCGCGACGGACAAAGTTTATGCAGGATTTCGGATTTGGACCGGACGGGTTCTCCACGCGGCCGTGTGTGTTAAGCTCCAACGGGCAGAGCACATGTGTTCGCGTGGGGAACCCCTCGAGACATGGGGCTTGTGTTTTTTTTTTAATGCGCCACTTGACGTCATGGCTGCGTGTATGGTTGGAATCCGGCAGGAGGGTGAATCCCTGCCGGATGGTGCCGTCCAAGAGGGACGAGGGACGCGAACAGCTGCCATGACGTCACGCCAAAGGTGTGCGGCTGTGAATTGCCGCGCTGGTGCGCAGGTTACGAGTTGACGCGCTGGTGCTGCGCAATAAAAATGAAAAAAAAAAAAAGAGCAAGCCTCGCTTTCGGGTGAACAGGATTCCCGGGCAAGGGGTGGAAGACCCCCTGGCCGGGCACAGGATGACACTAGTTAGGGGGAAGGGTAAATGATAGCTAGACCAGCTCCATGGGGCAGGGGTAAGTCCTCATGGGGGCCGTGGAATGGATTAGTTAGAGGGATTGTAGTCAGATTTAGGTTGGAAAAAATGATTTTTTGACATTTTGGAGACAGTGACAGACTTTGGATGTGTAGAGGGGACGTAGCTTAGCTACGTAGTGTTAAATGGAACGTGCTGTAGTTTAAGGGACGACGTGGGAGCACGAGGTAGTTAGCGGAGGTAGTGAGAAGGATGGCAGAGTTCAGCGGTGTGTGTGTTGAAGAGTTGTGAGGTGAGTCCATGATGAGTGAGTGAGGCCAGCGGGTCTGTGTGAATGGAGCGAATGGGGAATGCATGGTGCGATGAGTGATTGGGGGGAGGCGTGACTCCCGCCCAAGGGACCCCGGGGTCAGTGTAAAGTGAGGTTGTTGGGTTAGTTAAATTGACAAAATGG
Source organism: Eptatretus burgeri (assembly GCF_056783735.1). Lineage (NCBI taxonomy): Eukaryota > Metazoa > Chordata > Myxini > Myxiniformes > Myxinidae > Eptatretus > Eptatretus burgeri. The sequence continues at coordinate 29,652,542 of NC_140963.1, forward strand.
AAGTCGTTTTGCTGTTGGTGGGAGTATAGGCTCAATACCCATTTGGAGGGGTGCAGGAGCCCTGT
>NC_140963.1:29670106-29677903 GCF_056783735.1 Eptatretus burgeri
AGTTACGCAGCATAACAACTTCAAAATAATAACCTTCTTCTTCCTCATTCAATTCCTCTTGAGAAGAAATAACAATATTCATCAAAGCCTTTTCATAATCCTTTTCTTCCACCCACTCTAATTTACCATAAGGCAGAGATTGAGACATTGCCCATCCATACAAATTATTAGCATCAAAATACATCAAATAATTACTATCTTTTTCACTATCATAATTTGGAAGATATTTATTATTTGCTTTCGCATATCTTTTTGAACATACTTGTGATATTCCACCTCTCTTAGACTTCTCAATCATCAAAAGCATATCTACATCACTGATTAAATCTATATCTTGTTTTGTCATTTTCAACAATGCACTCCAAGCTCAACCAGGAGCTGTGAAATAGTGGGCAGGACTTATCCATAACAATTTTTATTATGACAGAGTGATCTAAAAGCTTCAAACACATCAGCTAACAATAAAACATGTTTTTAGATACAAATCATGATATTCTCCAAGGTTCTTTATCTTAAATATTTTCCATATTTCTTGTGCGTGTTTATATTCCTTATCACTTATCTCTTCTTCATAAAGGTTATTATAGAAACTTTCTTTTGAAGGAAGTTGTGTTTCTTGAAATCTCATAAATGAATCCATATAATCATAAGGATAAATTCCCTTACTTGTAAGAATTTTTTCTTCACTTTGAATTTCATTCCTTGTTTGAATTTCCTCTCGAGTTAGAATTCCCTCTTTAATCAGAACTTCATCTATAATCAGAATTTCCTCTTTAGTTAGAATTTCATTCATTGTTCGAATTTTCTTTATAATTAGAATTTCATCTTCAGTTAGAATTTCTTCATTAATTTCCTCATTAATTCGAATTTCCTCTTTACTTTGAATTGTCTCTTTAATCTGATTTTCCTCTTTAGTGAGAATTTCCTCTTTTGGAAAGAATGAATTAAGATTTGGAAAAGAGTCCGTGGAGCTTATATTTGATGCGAGGTAGGCTCATGGTGTTCCCATAAACTGGTAAGAATCTAGAAACCTAATACGAGTTAAAGGTTTCGTGAATATCATTTTTGTAAATGAAATATACTTTTGACTTGTATTTGTTATGGCAGAAATATTCCCTGGTGTTTTTGAAAGTTCATTTATGAATAGATGTGTATCATAGTTGGCGCTGTTGTGAAGAAAGACTGGAATAAAAGAAGGTAATTTATAATTAAGATTACAACAGGAATGAGCGGGACCTCTATATTTACCAGTAAGATGACAATGATCCCTAACTTTAGACTCCTCAATTTCCTCCTCACAAATATGACAGATATTGTTCTTTCTAAATTCTAATTTTTCTTCTTTGGTTAATTTCATCGGTTCATTTGTTTCTTTCATTAATTTAGTTAGTCTTATACAATCCTTTTCTAATCGTTTTACAAACTCTTGTGAAGCATTTTTTCCACTATAATGTTCAAGTTTATTATACTTTTCTCCAACAGATGATTTGATATAATAACAGAAACCACAAGGAATATGTTTTTGATATTTATTTGTATATGATTCTTTTAGATTAGGAGAAGCAGTATTTATCTTTTTAAGGATACACTCAAAATCAGCATATATCACAAATGGGTGCATGATAGATTTATTATAATCTTCAAAATAAATCTTTTCACCAGGTTTAGGCATTGTAATTACAGCTGATTTATGATTGCTACAATATTTTGAATGTTCTTCTAATCGTTCTTTTGTATGAAATGAATTAAGACATCGCTTACAAGGATATATTTTGTTTGCTGTTCTGAATACCTGAGTGGAGATTAATGTTGATAAATTATTGATGTATGTATAATGTGAATTCTTTCCAACACTAAAATATAAAAGATCAATGTGTGTTTCTTCATTTTTATAGTTATTTGAAAATTTTTAAGATTTGAACTTTGTTTGTATCCGTTAATCCATATACATTAATAGAAAGCTTATTCTTTTTCTCAAATGGAGGAATATCTGTTAGTGGCATTGGGAATTTAAAATCTTTAATGTCCAAGGTATTCTCATACTTCATATATTGTTTTACTCTTTCTGAATTACATTTTGGTGTATGAAAGTGAGCAAGAACAGACCAGAGAAAACATTTATTATCATTGTTCTTAATATTAACAACTGCCTTCTTTAGTTTTATTTCTTTTGGTAATTCAATATAAGAAGAAGCTTCAAGAGGGTTTGATTTTAGAATGTGTATATCTAAAAAGATGATTTTTAAAATATGAAATCCACTTCCTACCACTGTATTATCAACATCTTCCTCTTGTCTTGATAGTTCTTCATAAACCCCACTATTCAAAAAATCTTGAAATGATGTTATAAAATGAAGATCTGTTCTCATATAAGGAGTTTGTTCTTCATCTTGTCTTTTTATATTCATTTTCACTCCCATATAAAACTTTAAAGTTTTCATTTCTTTTAATCTAATAATATTTCTAATCTTTCTAATAACTTTTTCAACATCAGGTTTCACTATTTCAATTGATTCAGCTATTCAGTTGAAAAAGTTATTAGAAATAATAAATTATAGGGTTGGTATTTCTGGTAAAAGTAGGAAAAATGAGAAACACATTATTCAGGCTTTAAGTATCCTTGGTTCAGGTATTAGTTTTCTTCCAAATGACTCATCGCAATTAGTTAATAGACTGTTATTGTTGTTTGGTCGTAAGAAGGCTGGAAATAACAATTGTTTTAATGAAGCATCAACCATTTTAGACCAGTTGATGAACATGAAAATAATTAATAAATCTCAATATAAAGACATTTTATCTCGTATTAAATAAGATGAGAAGCACAATCCTGAGTTTTAATTTCACAACAAGTGACCACAAATCTTCATTCCCATACCCACTACAACTTGACCCAACAAAAGAATATGAGGCATCGTTATTGTCCATGGAAACTCATAATACCTTATTTAATATAACTGATAAAAATGACAAGTTTAGTTATAATCCCGGAAGTGGATACAAAACGATAACAGTCTCACCCGGAGCATATGAGATTTTTCAAATATCTTCCGAAATTGCTCGTCTTATGAAAGAACAGGGTGATGAACCTAAAAATATTGTTATAGACATTCAAAAACATACTTCAAAATCAACGATTAAAGTTAAAAATAACTACAAGGTTGATTTCACAATTGATAATTCATTTAGAGACTTATTGGGTTTCTCCTCAAAAAAGATTGAAACTAATGGGACGTTTTACAGTGATAATGTCATTCATATATCCTCAGGAATAAACTCTGTTTTAATTCACTGTGATTTGATTGATGGTGCTTATAATGATGGAATAAAAACAAATACAATGTTTTCATTCAGTACAGACTCAACCCCAATTGGTTATAAATTCAATATGGAACCCAAAAATTTGGTTTATCTCCCTGTGTCAGGAAAAACCATACACAGAGTAAATTTTAGGATAACCGACCAAGATAATCGTATTATATGATTTCTTTTAATGGAGAAGTTATATCCATCAGAATTCACCGACGTGAAGTTTTCCAATAAATAAATACGATGGTTATTGTGAGGAAACACGAGTTGGGAAAATATAAAATAATTACAGGGGATGGGATGTTCCTTTCCCCATACTACAAGGGTGAAGGTATTTATCTTGGTAGAGGATACTATAAACCTAAGAGACAAAGGGGTGTTGGACATCAATTTAGAGGAGATGGGATAATTGATACTCTAATGGGTATTGGTTCAACTATTCTTAAACATAAAGACCTAATTGGTTCAACTGCTTCTGCTGTGGGAAATGTAGCAGGTGCTGTAAAGAGCATAAAAGATGCCCAGAAGGAATCTCATAAATTACAAGCAATAAAAGAAATTAAGAAAGACAAAACTCAGTTGTCCCCCAAGAACGACAGAAAATAATTTGAATACTGGGATCAGGGTTTCAAAAGTTTTAACATCTTTTTTCCGAAATAAATACAAGTATGGAAGCAATTGATAGTATCTCTGATTTGGATGATACTATTATTATCTCAAACTCCACTAAAAAAGAAGACTACTTCAACGTAAATGCAATAACTGGAACAGACTGGAATACGAATGGTACAAAAAGTTTTGAAATAATTTATCAACAAACCTATTTGAATCTATCTGAAAGTTTCTTGTTGTGTAAATTTAAATTCACTAAGGCTGGGAACAACATAAACGCTACACTCGTAAATGATTTCTTCTGGAAAATGTTTGATAGTGTGCGTTTGTATATTGGAATACAAGAAGTTGAAGCGGTTGATTATGTCTCTGCTGTATCTGAAATGATGAAATTTACACTCTATACATTCAGTGATAGAATGGGAAAGGGGTCTGTCGAAGGTTTTATTCCTGATATGTCAATGGGAACAAACACAGACCCTGGATATCCTCAAAGGAAAGGAGCGTATAATGATGATACAAAAGCAGTTAATAGTTTTACTGTGGCAGTTCCTCTTAAAGGTATATTTGGATTTTGTGATCATGATAAAGTTCTGTATGGTCTTAAAATTAGATTTCAACTACAAAGGAATGATAATGAAAATAGATTGCTTTTTGGTGTTGGTCGTGCTTTTGGTGATCAGAATAAATTTGTAATTGAGGAAATGAGTTGGTATATTAGTGAATATACTCCTAATCTTAAAACAGAAGAGATGTTGAAGAGAAGACTTAACTCAAAGAAACCACTCAGTGTATCATACCTCAAAAGAAGATGTCAACACGGAAACTCAACCAAACCACTTACACGTGGAATTTGGGTGTTCTGGAAGGAAAGCCACGATATCTGTGGATCATTTTTAAAAAGCCAGATGGTGATACTGCGACTGATAAGAATAATGCATTGAGTGATAATGCGAAGGTGAAACAACTTCGCATTTCTCTAGATGGAATATTTTATCCACGAGATAGATTGGAAATTAATTGGGAAAAAAATGATTTTGCTGAAGCATACAAGTCTTACCAAAAGGTGTGTGAAAGTAATGGAAATAAAGAACCTATTTTGGATATGACAGCATTTAAAAGTTTGTATACAATCTATGCGTTTGACCTGAGCGCTAAAAAGGAAACTATAAAGTCTAATCGAGTGGATACTTCCCTTTACATTGAAAGAGGAAAGAGTGAAGAAGTTGATACATATTGTTTGCTTTTGGAAGAAACAGAATTACAGATTAATACAGATAATGGTGTGATGATTCGTCTCACATAATTTTTTGTTAAATAAATGAGTGGCAAAGTACCAACTGGGGTATATGTTAATCAAATCAATCTTCATAAACTATCATCTTGTGTTCAAAATCAAAAGCCTTGTACGATTAACGTGAATACAATTCAAAGAAAAGGAGCAGTAAGAATTGATGTTTTGCTCACAAGAGAACAGGTTAAAATCTTGAATGACACTGGCTCACTTAAAATTAAAATGACAAAACCAATGTTGAAAAAATATTCAATAAGAGAGACGAGTGGAGGATTTCTCCCATTTCTAATTCCTTTATTTGCTGGTTTAAGTGCGGTTGGAGCATTGACGGATGGTATTTCAACAGCAGTGAAAACTGCCAACGAAAGGAAGGCTCAACTCCAGGCTCAAAAAGAATTGGAAAGACATAACAAAGAGTTGGAGAAACAAATTAGTGGAAGTGGTGTAATTGTAGATTTTGCTGAAAAACTTGAAGGTCTGCCTGATAAAGCGAGATTGTTAGTTGGAGATATGCTTTCTTCTAGAGCACAAACAGGTGTAAAATTAACGAAAAGAGGTAATGGATTATATCTTTCTAATAAATAAATGAGCATTGATGAGTGGTTTAAAGAATTTGGAAAGAATACAACATCAAATTTACAACTTGTCAAATATTGTAAGAAATTAAAAATTCATAATGTGGTTATTTGTATGAGAGATGAATTTACAAATGTGCCGAAACGTACAAAGAATATTATTATGAACTTAGAAGATAATAATGGGAACGGTTCTCATTGGGTTTGTATTTTTAATAGTCAAGACAAATATTATTTTGATAGTTTTGGTCTTCCACCACCTGTTGAAGTCATAAAATTCTTCCAGAATGGTGTTTATCAAACATTTCAAGTCCAAGAATTAAATTCCAAGTGTTGTGGTCAATTATGTCTATATGTGTTATTTCAACTCAACAAAAATAATAAATTTTATGACATTATTTTTAATCTAATATAAATGACTTATGTTGGTAAAGATGGTTCTATCTTTGGTGTATCCCAAGAACTGGATATTGATTTATCAAATTATTACACAAAGGCACAGGCTGAACGACATAAATATAATATAACCAAAAATATTAACATGAAAAATGCTTATAAATTAAAAAAATTATCCAAGCCCAACTGACGCGAATGACTTGGTGAGATTAAGCGATTTATCACAATATATATCCTTAAATAAAACGGCCGTGTATTCCAAAGATGCAGAAGTGTTGATATTATCTCCAGGTCATACAGAATTCACAGTTCGAATTAACATAAATTTTTATAAAGAAGGGCGTATCGTTTGTATGACAATAGAACAATGGGGGTATGATATGAATGATTTAGGGTATAATTGGTCATTTAAAATTGACCTCGAAGATCTGGAACAATTAAATCAGTCTCGTAAGGAAGAATATTATCCACTTGGTATCGAGAATGAGTTTTGTGGAGCCACGATTAGGAAACAACAAATAAAAGAATTTAATAAGGGTAAATATAATAATGGTTTTGCCCTTGTTTATATCATGAAAACAGAAAAAACAGGATTATATATAATAATTAAGGAAATACAAAATGATTTAACTATGGGAAGATGGAGAGGTGTTTCGTGCCATAATATTATTCTCACATATACTGTATTTGTAATACATAAATGACAGCAAGAAGGCTTCAAGAAAATTATCATTTCTGTGTCCAAGCATACCTTCAAGAAAAGGGTATTCGGTATTTTAATAAATATGTTCTACAACATAAGAATGAGGTATTTTCAATAAAAGATTGGCATTATGCTGATGTTGATAAACCGACAACTTTAGATTTAATTAGAATGTTAAATAATGAAAAAATTATAAAGTTAAGAAAAGGTAAGGCTCTTTTAGAAATTCAAAAGAAATTTTATTGGTTTCCTGTTGTAAAAAAAATTATTTTGGATACAGGAATAACAAGAAATCCTGATGAATATCTGTATGATATTCTATGGGGTGTAAGCGATTCAAGGATAGTCAGGGACGAGGAAGGAGTTGAAGAGAGAGAAGAGGAGGAAAAGGAGAAGAGAGAGAAGGAGGACAGGGAGAAGAAAGAGAAGGAGGAGAAAGAGAAGAGAGAGAAGGAGGACAGGGAGAAGAAAGAGAAGAAAGAGGAGGAGAAAGAGAAGAGGGAGAAGGAGAGGGAGCAGAGGGAGGAGAGGGAGGAAAGAACGAGACTAAATAAATATCAAAATATGGAAACCAGTGAGATTAAAAAAAGATTGGTGGTATTACAGAAAATAACTCATCCCACCGAGGAGGAAAACAAAGAATTGACAAGTCTATTTGCAATACTTTCGACAAGACTATTGACATCGAGAAGATATTCATTTTAATTCAAGTTTTTCATTTTTTTTTTTTGTCACTGATACAAAATCCAACCTTGAGAGAAAAAGTTGATCGGTTCATTGTGAAGAAGATGATCAGTGCTAAATTGAAACTTGGACTTGGAAATTCAAAAAACTTATAGGCTCTAATGATGTCATTAAGACTGAAGAGCAATTAGCTGATGAATTACATAAACCAATATTCACAAAGTTTC
>NC_140963.1:29678403-29683403 GCF_056783735.1 Eptatretus burgeri
GGGCACACCAGGAAATACAGGCGCAGAATGGAGTACAAGCAGTAAGGTACACACGCGCAACTAATCACCGCAAAATAAATCAGTATTATATATCAATCAGTATTCTCACCATTCAATGAGCACCAAGTGAGCCGCCGACATAAAACGGCAATGCCCCAGGGACAAACCCCGCGGCCGAGCCGTACCGCAGCTTTATCTCTTCTGTGCTCGAGCCGGGCAACACGTGATCACACGTCACGACCTTCAATTCACCACACACATATATATATGTATATATGTATGTATATATATATATATATATATATATATATATATATATATATATATATATATATATATATATATATATATATATATATATATATATACACTTTACTTTATGTTGTTTATGTGATGTGTTGGACATTGAAAAGCAAGAGAGTTTTTGGGCTCATTGTGGTTACCTTTTGCTTGCGTGTTGGCGGTAGCACGACCTGACTCCGCATCTCAATATACACTTTATTACGGCCTTTGGAGGTATCAAAATGGCCTCGAAGGCCAACGTCTGATAGCTTAAAACTTTGTCCAGATTCTGAAGTATCTACAACCAAAATTTGTGGCCTCTCAGTGCTATGATGCAGCCATGAAAGAATCACGTGCAAATGCAAACAAATGCACAAACACTTGAAAAAAATATTTCAATTACATATCTTCAATACATTTTCCCTTTAATTTCCACTTGTGCATCATGAATCAGACATGCACAAGTTGATAAGCAAAGGATTGACTTTGTTGTGTTTTTGATTTTGATTTATTTGTTTCCCCCTTCAGGCACAAGGAAGAATTTATGGAAAGCTAAAAGAAGAGAACTTCTTTAATCCAAAGGAAGAGGTGAAACTTGACGCTCAAATTAAGGTTCCTTCAGCAGCAGCAGGAAGAGTAATTGGAAAAGGAGGCAAGACGGTAAGGCTAGGAAAAAGTCTTCTCTGAAAACCATGTTTTTTTGACTTGATTTCATCATTGTGCAACAGAATCCATTCATATTTATATATTTATATACATATTTATGTTTATATATATATATAGATTTTTATATATATATATACAGTCAAAGCTCGTTACTATGCCACCCGTCGGGACCGAGCAAAAGTGGCATAGTAGCGAGAGTGGCATAGTAACGAGATTTGGTAAAAACGGCCTTATTTTCTCAAGTTACCCATCTGTAGTTAATCTTTAGACAAAATTTATTCCAGCAAGTAAAAGGCACGACTGTTGTATAAGCTAAGCGAACGGAGAACATACACACACTAACAGAGTTCACACACTAACATATGGCATGGCGAGAAATTCACGACACACAAAGCTTTCAAGAATCGTCGGCTGGCGCATCTTCTTTCGGCGGATCTCGTGCATCTCATTGTCTAGCCGATCGCACGCTTGCATCACACCGGGCTTCCCGCTTCTCTGCTGCATGAACTTCCGGACGGTGCTACAAGCGCGCTGGGCTTCCTCAAACGGAACGATTTCCTCCTCGACAGTTACCTCGTCATCTTCGCTTCCCCCGGCTCCTCACTGCACAGAATCTCCTCCGCAATCTCCTCCAGCGTGAAATACCCGTCAGTCGCGAGGCGCTCGTCGGCTTCGAGAAAGTCAGACAGCTCGATCTCCTCGTTCTCGTGCATCTTTTCCTCGGCAGGCAGAGCTTCCCAGATGTCGGGCAGCTCCGCATCCTGTGGCTCAGTTTGGATCTCCTCTTCGATGAACTTGGCCTTCGCGAAACAGTTCCTGATCATCGACTTGCCGACCTGCTCCCAAGCACGCCGGGCGACGTGTAGAGCGTCGAGCAACGTGAACTTGAACTCCTTTCCCTCGTCTATGGCCTCAAGCCGGCGGCATAGCAGGAGCTTCTTGTAGTGGCGCTTGAGGTTCTCTATGATTCCCTGATCCATTGGTTGCGAATTGGCTGTCGTGTTGGGTGGGAAGAAGACCAGTTGGATGTTATTCAGCTCGAGCTCGGGAGGGTGGCCAGAGAAGTTATCGAGACAGACCAGCACTCTGCGTCCCTGCTGGCCGAGTCGTCCGTCCCACGCACGCAACATCTCCTCGAAAAGCTCCGCCGTCATCCACGCCTTCGAGTTCGCCTTGTACTTGACCGGGATCTCTTTGTTCTTGAAGGCACGGGGTTTCTTGGAATTGCCAATCACCAGAAGAGGGAACATCTCCCTGCCGCTCATGTTTGCCCCAACCAGAAGAGTGATCCTTTGCTTGCTTTTCTTTCCTCCAGTACACCGCTCTCCCCTGAAAGCCATGGTCTTGTTCTCGGAAGCAGCTGCCAGAAGAGTCCAGTCTCGTCCAGGTTGAAGACGTCGGCCTGCGGAGAACTGCCCGAGTAAGGGCCGGAGAACCTGTTGTTGCCAGTCAAGAAGGGATTGGGAATGGACGGCTCGAGATTCGCCCTGCACTGTCTTGAACGTGATGCCGTGGCGCTTCTTGAAATTGCCCAATCAACCGTCGCTCGCGATGAAGTCTGGGATGTGCATCAGCTCGGCCAGTTTCATCGCCTTCTCCTTGATCAGATCGCTGCTGACAGGCACATTCTGTCCTCTTGATTGCTTCAGCCACATGAGCACTCCCTCATCAAGCTTCGGGTCGTGAGCCTGCGTCAACTTCATGCGCTTCGATGGAAATCCAGCTTTGATTGCAGCCTCGATTGCATCCTTCTTGTTGAGAATGCCCTTCACGGTGGTTCTCTTAACTTCGACGCCCCATTTCTTGCTAATCTCCCTGGCCAACTTGGACTGATTCGGCTCCTTCTTCGCGGCATCGATGATCTCCTTCTTCTCCTTCAACGTAAAGTCGGTTCACTTGCGTTTCTGAGCTGACATTATGGGCTGAATTTGAAAAAAAAATGATATCACTGTTATACGTGTGCCTGCGTGTCTGTGTGTGTGCTCGCGCTTTTTTGTGTCTCGTTGTGCGTGTTGTGATTGGCTTGTTGTGGCTGGCATCGGGGAGAAGAATCGCGTGTTTTGACACAGTCTGACTATGCGCGTACGTATTGAGTTATGTTGTGCGCAGCTGGACTGTAGTTCGGCACTTCGCCTTTGGACGAGAGTGTGATAATCGAGCACTGCGCAATACAGACTTTTTCACGACTCGTGCCTTTTAACAGTCACACAGTAGTGGCATGGTAGCGAGAGTAGGGGGAGGCATAGTAAATTTATTTTGTATTGAATTTTGTCGGGACCGAGCAAAAGTGGTATAATAGCGAGAGTGGCATAGAAGCGAGGTGGCATAGTAACGAGCTTTGACTGTATATATATATATATATATATATATATCTATATATATATCTAGATATATATATATATATATATATATATATATATATATATATATATATATATATATATATATATATATATATATATATATATATATATATATATATATATATATATATATATATATATATATATATATATATATATATATATATATATATATATATATATATATATATATATATATATATATATATATATTGACGTCCACGGGACTTGAACAGTCCCGCCAACGTAGAATGAGCCGAAACGATGGAGGCTGTTTATTTATTTATAACCCAAACATGGCGGTTCTAATCGCTCTACCGCAAATGGGATGAGGAAGGTGGCACGAGTCACTTTTCACTGAGTTGATGATGTTTATTTGTTTTTATTATTACCAGAAATAACAAGACTCGGCAAGAAGAGGGATCCGGGGCGATTCGACGGGATGGTGTGGGATCGGGCGTGGGGAAAAACACAGACAATTCCAATGAATATAGAGATCTCAAACCCTCCAAGGCGCCAAGCACACACACACACACACACACACACACACACACACACACACACACACACACACACACACACACACACACACACACACACACACACACACACACACACACACACACAACGTAGCTATTTCTGGTGGTCAGGCTGGACCGTGGTGTGGACGCAACTGTCCCTGGCTTGGCGTCGGACGAGCTGGCCTTGCTCTCGTCAGGGGGGCAGGAGAAACCGTGGTGCTGTCGACCTCCTGGTCTTGGCCCAAGTCTGCTCACGGCCGCCAGGGAACCAGCTCTGGCGCCAAGTTGCGAGCAGGAGAGGGAGGCAGGTCCGCCCGCCGTTCGACCCCGTACTCCGAGTCAGCAGAACCCCAGAGCCAACCAAGGTGAGGCACGAGGCTCAGCAAGGCTCCAAGACATGATCAAGAACACGATCGAATCAGCACAACAACAAGGATGCTCCCCGCGCAACAGCCTCCCCACCAAAAAAAACCACGATCTTTTGGTTGTAATCTTCTTCCTCTTCCTTTTCGACCCCGAACAGAACCTTTTTATCCTTGGTCCTCGTCACTTCAATCGAGCCGTTTATTGGCCCACCGCCATCGCCTTCCGCCAATCGTGATCACCGGGCGGAGCCATCCGCTGCACTGTCCTGTGACGTCACGGCCAGTCTTCAGAGAATACCAAAAGGGGTTTACGCAGACACACTTACCCTATCCCGTGTCCCTATCTAATTACGTGACATTTATCATTTCCCCCTTGAAGAAATGAACATTTACTAGACAACTTATCACCACTGAATTGCTACTTATTACATCGAGATCCTGGTAAACTCGAATAGCATGGCATACCTAATTAAACATCCTAATTACCCTTTGAATGCATACCCCCCCCTCAAACGTAACAATATATATATATATATATATATATATATATATATATATATATATATATATATATATATATATATATATACACACTAGTGCGGGCCCGTAGGTGCGTGCCCGTACGTGCAGCTTCGTTCCTTCGCTCTCGTAAACGACGACTGGATTGGGGCATTGTTTCAATTCAATCAGACCAACTGTATCATCAATGGCCATAACCTGGGAAATACCTGGGAAACATATTCAGGTCCCCAGCGTCAATTGTGACGTCATATCAAACGAAGAAGAAGAAGAATTGTGACGCC
>NC_140963.1:29688403-29725903 GCF_056783735.1 Eptatretus burgeri
ACGGCGGAGGTGTTGGCAGCGGTTTGACCACAGCAACCACAGCAGGCTTCCCCAGGACCGTCTCCGGTTTTGTTGTTTTCTTTGCTGCAGAAGAACAATGTCTCACGCACTCCCTGATTAGATTTTTAATACAAGTGATGACAACAATCACTGCTATGAAGATCATGAGCCCTATAAACAACCAATGGATTATCCAGGCTCCCCAACTCCCCAATATTCCCTTCAACCAAGATCCCATTGACCATCCCTTGTTAAAATCATGATATTTTGCACCTTCAGCTTTAATTTTTTTTAGCCAAATTATCAATTTCTTCTGAATTATCTGGAATGTATGTGCAGCATTCCACACCTATAACCGCACACGTCCCTCCTTTTTCTGCTAAAAGCATATCCAGAGCAATGCGGTTTTGCATCACGGTTGTCCGTATAGCTACCAGCTCGGCACTCGTTTTGTGAAATCCTTCGCTGGTGGTATTAGTAAGCTTTTCCAAAGATGCTGCCAAATTGATAATTTCCCTTGCACTCTTGCATGCTCCATAAAAGGGGAATGCAATCATGAAAAACCTCTCAACTTCTGAAATGGCTCTTTTCGATCTGACCTGTGGTACAAAGGGTGATTGGTCAGTGATCCGAATCCTGGGTAGTATAAATCCCAAAAAACATGATCCCCTCCATCCCACTGGTAGCCATGAGTATGCCTTATACCCACACACAAAATATGTACCATTTAGGGGTGCCTGAGGTTCAAGAAGGTTATTTACTTCGATTTTTACAGGTATGGTTGTTCCATTAATTCGCCCTTTTATGGTCACCATTTCATCCCCATGTCTAGCATAGTACTGGCATGTTGATTCTCCTAAATGGGGTCCCCCCTTGTCCTCTAACTAGACAAATCAATCCAATTTGTTTGTGCATGAGCTGAAAATGTGGGGGGTACTTTTCTAATCCCTCCCCCTTCTTCAATCCATCATAATTCGTTACTTTTATTGCTCTTGCCAGGCCCTGTCCCACAGCCTTTTGCTTAATAGTACTGTACTTAGGGTAATACCAATGCTCATAGTTCGTGCAATTATAACCCCCCTTCTCCCAATTACTTTTTATTTGTGTTATTCTACCTTCCACTGATGCCTTCTCTACTTTAGTTAAAACTGGTCTATCTTGTCTACGGACTATGTACCCACACATGTTCTCCCCTGGAGTGGAACTGCAAACAAGGGTAATCCGTGTTTTCCCATATACGCCTTCCTAATGCAATTGATCCCAATGTTTACCTTTTTCTTCCCTGTGCACCCTGTCACAACCCATTCCTTGTTTCCCCTACCATTGACCTACCAAACATTCTGATCTCTATGACATTCCCAAAATGTCCTCACTATCTGTTATTGTCCATATTATCACGATTATACACACGCTAATCAAACACTGCCACATCTGTCATAAACCTCCAGTAACATTTCTTTCTCTTTTCGATTTCCTGTATCCTTTTGCAATGAGATGCGTGAATCCATGATTGGCTTACCTTTTCTTGACAGCTCCTTGGGTAACCAATAATACCTGAAAAAGTCCAGTCCACTGCATCTTTAGGACGTTCCTCCATTCGAACACCCTGTTGTCAAACTCTTTCACAATATTTATTCGCATCACAAGAGTTAATATTCATTTATACATGTCCATATATTTTACAGACATTCTACCAATAATTACATGTACTGTTTGGTCGTGCCCTTAAATTGGTGACCAGGATCCCAGAGCCCTGAGCTCAACTTTCATTTACCACTGAACGAACCCCAGAGGGCTACCTCAGCCAGTCACTCATTTAAGACTGGCAAAAAAAAAAATGAACATCAGTACACTGGTAATAGGGACACCACATCAGCAGCACAGTCATGCTCCAACCAGTGATGCACCCAACAGCCCAAAGGCAGCACACACCACAAACATTTGATAACACATAGCTGCTTCCAAAACTTTCGATTTTACAAATTTTCGATTTTCTCCCACCTCTGCAAGTTCTTGAGTGTAACATATTCTCAGCACCTCCTTCTACATCATCCCCCTTTTGTTCGTGCAGCTCATTTTTATGAGCCAAAGCGAGCAAAACCTTTTGGGTAACCACTTTGTTGTGGGGGCTGGGTATCAACAGCAAGCACGACCGCTCGAGGGAGCAGTAGAGTCAGTTCCACCGACCGCACCCTTCTTTCCCATTCATAAGTTGGTCGTCATCAGAGAGCGTACATAGCCCCACGGTCTACCATTATGAAAATACAATGCACAGAGAACCTTCCCAGGTACGGTGGCTGCTATGATATGAAAAACGCGTTTTTAAAATACCAACCGATGCTGACGTCAGAAGACAACAAATTCAGATCTCAACGTAAACAAAGATGTGAATTCTGCCTGTCTGAACCGACCCATGGGTTCACACCACTACCTTCACCACAGATGCATGTGCTCACCTGCACCCACTATTTGCTCACCCACTGACCCAGATGATCCTGATGGTGCAATTATCCCAATCGCCCCTTGGCGTCCTGGTGTTGCAGACTCCCCGTCTCCAGCATTGCCCTGAGGGCCAATCATGACCACTTGGGCCTGGAGGTCCGATAGGACCTGAACCACTAACAGTTCCACTGCCTCCCGCTTCTCCAGGTGGTCCAGACAACCCAGTGGCTCCCTGGGCACCATCATGAAGCCCATAAGAAGCACATAAGGACAGAGTCATTAGAATATAAAATAAATGGAAATTTATACACAAGCACCCATATAGGTGCCGCTTAAGGACTGGCCCTCACCAGACACACACCCCCCCCAAAAAAGGGACCCCGTTGGGTCGTTATTGATACTCCCCCCTCGGAGGGAAGGTGAGCTGGAGGTGAGAAGCTTCCTTGGACCTTCCTGCCTCGTGCAATCCTTGACAATCCGGCTCGATGGTACTCGAACCTGCAACTCGATAGCGCTGCAAGCACCAGGTAGTTAGGTAGCGTTGATTGCTAATGGAACTCCCCCACAGGCGCTTGGCACGTATGCTCATCGGAAAGGCCAATGGTGGAAGGTAGCCAGGGAGGATGTCGTTGTTGTAGTTTTTTTTTCTTCATATGTGCTCAATATATTACTATCGATTTACCTATTCTTGACTAGCCTACTTTGCGACATTAAATATCCTCTTATTTCCACAGTTCCCCTACATTGTGCCATCTGTACAGTATACACATATCAGGAATATGCTTTCACCCTCGGCTAGATTGCATACCGCAATTAGCACAGAATCACTTTCCAAGATGTTATTCTCAGTGTACACTACATACCCTGACAGTTATGTCCAGTATCGGACATCTTTCGATTACCACATTTTACTCTAACAGTGAGTCAACCAACACTGCCTAATCAGATATCATCCATTCATCCATTTGGACCACACTTCTACAAAGCATTTGGTGCTGCCCAAAATAAAATAAAGTATTTTCCTCTGTTCCCGGCTGAGTTGTGTATGTAATTATGTCCACAGCCACAGTTGCGATTTTAACTCATTCTTCATTCAAACATGTCATGGTAATTGTTTTTAAAATCTGCCAAATTCTCAATTATCTTTTACATGAGCCTAAAGTAAATCCCAACACACACTCCGCACCTCACTTGCACGATTCGTATTTCCTCTTTCAAACCGTCAGAGCACAATGTCTATTGTTTGTGGCTCTTGGCGACTCCTGACTCTCAGTATCCCTGTTTCCTGAGGTTGACTCAGCCTGTCATTCCTCCCAGGTCGGTGAGATTATTTATTCCAATGTGTGTATCGGTGGAGGGACACTGCATCATTTGCACTGACACGTCCTTGTGACAATTGATACTAATCTGTCGCCACGTACTGCACACAACTGATGACTCGAGTCCCGACCCATGCCCATCATGACAGCAGCTGTGCCCCTGCACGTTCGAGCAGCAATTTTGTAGCTTAATGTTCAGGGTGCCTGGAATAACTTGCCAACTCTTCACAAAAAGCATCGTGGGATCTTTAATGTTCACGAACCGATGTTAGCAAACTTTGCAGTGCATGTGAAACACCAGGGTGGCAGTTTTAGAGCTGCGTTGAGATTTGAACCGAGGATGCACAGCTCAAAGGGCAGCCATACCTCCAGACTCTTCGGAGGTGCAGGGGGCTGTAGGGGGTTGGCACATTGTGGAATTTACTCAGGTCCAGCACACAATGGTCTTGTCCATTTGCACATGTGTACTTGCAAACTTACAAGGCCAGGATGAAGTGGTTCGAAAATTTACACAGCACCCTCGGCACGGCCGATTTCAATGCGGCCCAGATGTTGACCACACTCGTGCTTCGTGCTCCATCTCGCACACCGTACAGCCCTCCCTCCTTCGAGGGCTCCACACACGGCTTACTTCGTACATTCAACCACAGATGCCAACCACAATTTATTGTAAAACCGAGCTCCTCAAAATAATGATGCACCAACCGTGTTGATAATTTTCCTGCCTCACTCGGTTAAAAAAGATATTTCTTTTCCAAAGCTTCTCCCCGTGTTCAGGCAAACTTCACGCAGCCCGACTCTCCCAAGCAAAAATCGCGCACAGCCCGCACTTCACAGCAGGGCACCAACACATTGAGCACGATAACCGCTTTTATGGTCAATTTTAATCCAAATAATTTATCCTGACAGATCGAGGCTCATATAAGGACAACAAACATGCTCCTCTGTCCGCTTTCATACAAAAAAAACTTGATTGCGCCAGGCAGAGGATTAATGCTCCGTGACAAGGTCCGCAATGGACGCGTGTTCAAAGACCACTGGTCATCTCCCCCAAAACCATTTCTGCAGCTTGCCTAATGTCTTTGTCCTGGTTCTTGGATGTCACTGTTTCATTCACCGACGAGTGAAGACACAGCACGCCTCTGGGCACAGCATGTGCACTTCGACACAGCTCGCCCCCACCTTTTATCCTACCCCTCCTTTCTTCGCACATTGGTCCCGCGTCTCTCCCCATCTCCACATCCACAACAAACTGCGGACATACGTTCGACCCACACATTAAAACGTATACAAATTAATTTAAACACATTTCAGAACTATTTGACTCTATATTAAATTACCTTTTATTTATATCCAACCGCGATTAAATAATTCCCAATTCAATTCGTGTTGTATGGACTCCTGGACTTGGAGATCACAATCAAGGCTTTATTCGGCACATCTGCCACAAATTCTCCCGTTGACTCGTTTTTGAGTCGTTAAAAAAAAATAAAAAAACTCTCAAAGAGGAACACGACCCCCACCTTTACCCTTCAGGCAAGACGCACACATTCCTCCACTTCACAATGGGGGCATCCTTCCCTCTGTGGGTTATCATTCCCACCCACCTTCCATTTCCACACATCGTTTTCACGAGCAGCCTGGCTTCGTCCGCTGTTCTTTCAGAACTTCGCTTTAAATTTCCAATTATTATCACATCAGAACTAATCTCAATTCCTGTTCTTTTAATGGATATTTTACCGATTTTGAGTTGGCTGCACTGTAACCTTCCCTTCCGCCTGCGTTTTTCCGCCACCTCCTCACCGGGAAGGCAAAAGTCGTGGCCAGCGACCTCGTACCTTCCAGGTTTGGACACAACCTCGACGGATTAAGGAAACCCTCAGATGGGTAACCTGGTATTCTCTCTTGATTTCCTTGCTCTGTGCACTGCAGTTGCACAGGTGGGGCAAGGTGTTTTCTCAACTTATTCTTTTAATCTTAACACTTACAACTTTTCTTTTTCTTTTTCCAATATTATTTATTTGTCATGCTTCTTCCCTACACATCTTACAAGCTTCAAGTTTGGTTCGGGCTTATTCACAAATGCATATCTTAACGAATCTTTATTCTAGGAATGCATATGGGTACTTTTATATTCATTCATAGCATGATTCCAATTGATCACATTACCTTGGTCCATAATTTCCGTGACAGCTTTATTTTCCCACTTTCCCTGAATCATTTCTAGAGTATTCTTGGACTGGTCAGTGTTTTGCCTGGGGTGGTCTTGGGTTGGGTTGAGTGTCTTTCACACCTTTCCACGAACCCTCACACTCCCTTGCACACCTTGCACGTCCTCAATCTCCCACAGAAATACCTTGTCTCTTGGAGATTTCTCAGATTACCCTCCCGGGCTTATACCTTACAATCTCCCCTTTAGACACTGTTCTCCAGGGATTTCTTAGATGAGCCTGTAAGCATCAGCTGCAACCCCCCCTGCGAACACTTAACCCCCCGGGGGTACCCTTGTTTTTGATGCGCACAAAGCTCCCTCTTTTCTCGTTCTTTTAAGATAAGTACAGATCACAAAGAGCAACGAACTTGTATGTCCCAGTGCGAGAAAAAGAGACAGTTCTTACCTTATCTTTAAGCCGGCCGGCTGCTGTCCTCTTTTTGTCTCACCAAGCAAGAAGTTCCCCTCTTTTGCTCTGTTTTTACCCCCTTGCCAACTACGCCAAAATGTCGAGATCAGGGTCTGCAATCAAGCAATGACTACACCAATCGTCGTAGAGAAGAGGTTTAATGCGCATCAAAAGTGTATACACGAGAGTAGAAAGGCACAGAATACCTACAGTATACCAGCCCAGTCAAAACTCTGGCCCCCAAGCAGTTTGGTTTACTTTATATATACTTTTCCTGCTCATCTGGTTTCTTTGAAAGTAACAACACCCCAGCAAATATTCTCTCCTGGCCTGACAAAGCATTTATCTTTTCACAAGCAAGAAGATCTGTTATTGATCAGGCAGATCTTTATCACAATATATATTATCGTCTCATTCTACTACAAGATGTTCCCTTTTGAACTATACCAAGACAGTGCTGATTTATGATTGGGCTTCTCTGAGCCCAAGGCTCAAAGAATGTTGTTACAAGGGCCAACAAGAAAGCCAGATGTTCAGCTGCACGACAAAGAGACAGAGACAGAGACAGAGAAAGAGACACAGACAGAGAGTGAGAGTGAGAGTGAGAGAGAGAGAGCCGACTGGCTTTGATTACCAACAGTCAAAAATGGTAGCTTACTGAGAGCATTTTAAATGCTTTGGCTTCCTCAATTAAATGCTACATTCAATTTTAAGAAAAGGTAATCCTGTTAATTTGGCTGCTTTCATCTTGGGAGCTGTTCAACAGCTCCACATATATATGTATATATATATGTATATATATATGTATATAATGTAATTCTGAAGCATGCACTGTCAAAGTACCTCTCAATGTATGTGCATCACATATATATATATATACATATATATATATATATATATATATATATATATATATATATATATATATATATATATATATATATATATATATATATATATATATATATATATATATATATATATATATATATATATATATATATATATATATATATATATATATATATATATATATATATATATATATATATATATATATATATATATATATATATATATATATATATATATATATATATATATATATATATATATATATATATATATATATATATATATATATATATATATATATACACATATATATGTATATATATATATATGTATATATATATATATATATACATACATATATATGTATATACATATATATGTATATATATATATATATACATACATATATATGTATATATATATATATGTATATATATATATGTGATGCACATACATTGAGAGGTACTTTGACAGTGCATGCTTCAGAATTACATTCAATAAGAAATAGATTCATTGTGACGAGTGTGGAGATCTCTAAAACAACATTTTGTTGATGAAATGACTGGCAAGGATTCATGTCTGCATATCCATTCTTTTGATGCTCACAAAACTTTAGACAAATTCATTGTGTGGATTGCAGTTGGATAAAAGCTGTCGTGCAAGCAATTACAGTTGATCTTGATGGAACGATAATGTTGACCAGAGCGGAGAAGTTCAAAAATGTGCGCTGTGTGAAAATCATCTCGGATGATAGCTTTTACTCTTTTCGTAACTCGACTTGAGTGCAGGCTCTTGATGGAAGGTAGATCGCATCCAATTTCATGAAGCAGTTTTTACTATCCTATTGCCAGGATTTGTCGTCCCATGTCGAACTGCCATACCAGACATTGAAAGACAATATCAGTACACACACTATCGAAGTTGAACAACCTTCGAAGAAAGAACAACCATTGCAGTGCCTTCATCACACAGTGATTGGTGTTTATCTCACACTTAAGATCTAATGAAGGGGTAGGGGGGGGGGCGGGCGGGTGGTGTGGCAAATTTGGGGTCCCATGGGTGTGGCATGTTAATTTTTGGCAACCCTTGTAAATGTATTCTCCTGGGTCCTCGTACCTGGAAAAAATTATTTTTCCA
Organism: Eptatretus burgeri; assembly: GCF_056783735.1. Taxonomy (NCBI): domain Eukaryota; kingdom Metazoa; phylum Chordata; class Myxini; order Myxiniformes; family Myxinidae; genus Eptatretus; species Eptatretus burgeri. Next base: position 29,696,778 of record NC_140963.1, read on the forward strand.
TTTTTTTCTGTTCACCTTTAATGACCTTGACCCTAGGTAAAAGTTGAAATGTCATTTTAGCCAAAATTCAGCTTTTCCATGATTTCCACTTTTAGTTTCTTGCCTAAACAATATGTTTATGCCAGAATATGGAATACATGCAACCTTCATGAAATATGTATGTTCTTTTCAGTTAAAGATGAATAAAAATGATGTTTTTAAAGGCATACTGTCCAAAAATGTGTGTTTATAACATAAAATATCAAGAATACAGGATGATCTGTGCTGATCTAGATCTAACAAATACTAAAATTGTTTATAATTATAAGAGTTGCATTTCTGTGGCGTGGACGAGACAACAAGGAATTATCCTTCGTCTGAAAAATGTCAAGTCTTCTACAAACCCTCTGACATACGAGGATGACGACCTGGTGAATATCACCACCAAAGTCATCATGTCAGAGGAAGTGCGGAAAAATATCTCCACACAATGTGAAATTGGCCAGGAGTACGCTTCCTTTGTTTAAGAACGCATCATTAGTGACAAGGTCCACCTCTGGGCAAGAATAAAAAGGTTCAGCTGAAAATATGGGCAAGCGCAAGAAAGGTCGTGAAGCATAAACTGCTTGATCAAGTAGTGGAGCTGAAGGATGACAGGGCACTGTTTGCCCATATGCAAATTGTTGCCAGGTCCTGATCAGAGTTGAATGACAAGGAAGCCATTGGTCAGTATGAATTCATCTCACTCCCACAAGCTTTGTACTCCATGACTGGCGTGCTTCTACCATCCATTGACAAAAGCAAACTCATGGCCATACTGGAAGTTTCCCCCAAAGAATGTTTCAGTCAATGATGTTCAACTTCCGCAGAAGGAGGTCACCATCATAGATGGTATTGCTGTGGTGCATGCAATAGGCAAACCATGCCAGCATGGATTAAAAAAAAAATGAGCAGAGCTGGCCAATCATTTCACTGCTACACTGGACAGCAAGGCCAATGACTGTGAGGTGAATGGAGTGTTTGATCGCTACGATGTCTTGCAACACTGAAGGAAGCCACAAGAGTGAGGCGCAAACTTGGAAAGCCAGCCATCGTCTATTGTGTGGAAGACAACACACTTGTCGAGAAGGTATCAGCAAAACAGTTCCTTTCAAGTTCAAAGATGAAAGTCCAACTAACTCTGTACCACACAAAGAAAGCCTTGCACCACTTTAAGAAGACAACCAAGACCTTGATTGTCACGTCAAGGAAAGACATGATGTCCAACAGTGTTGACGTACAGCACCTCTGCAGCAAGCAAGAAGAAACGGACACTAGAATCATCCTACACAGTCTAAATGCTGTAAACTGCATCTGGGGACTGAATGTGCAATTCCGTAGCTCCTCAGAAATCCTAGTTCTGATTATCAGATGTTATCCACGACTATGCAAAGACACATGCTTTGTCACGGACAGGGAACAATAAACGAGTCATCTTGGTGTCACTTGTATTCCATGCACTGGGTGAGGCAAAGGGTGGTGCACTGCCAGGCTTCCATGCTTTCTCTGGAGCAGATCAAACTGGAAAGTTTGCTGCCAAGGGCAAGCTTAGCTGCTGGCAGATACTGAAGAAGTCTTCCCTGATGTGGTATCTTCATTTGCTGCCCTTGGGAAACGCAATGAGTCATCACCAGAAACAACTGCAGGTCTGGAAAAGTTTGTCAGCTATATGAGCTCGGGATATCCATTTCTGATGTCGGTGACCTCCATTGGAGATTGTTCACAAATAAATGATCAGAAGCCCAAAAGTTGCCACCCACTCGAGGAGCTTCAAAAGAAGCTATTATACACGTGCACATTACCAAGCATTGGTGTAGTTCTAAGATTATATATGGGCCTAACTTACAGCTCCCACCAGTAACAGAGTATGGATGGAAAGTGTAAGGTCATGGACTAGTCGCCATCCCAACAATGCAGCTTCCTGCCCCATATGCAATCATACACCGAATAAAGTGTGGCTGTAACAAGATGAGATGCCTCTCCCACTGCTTCTGCAGATCACAGAATATGAACTTCACAAAGATTTGTGTGTGTGGTGCAGGTTTTAGAGTTTGCACCAATATTTTTCGTGGACATGCTTATCGGACTGATGATGATTTGGAGAATCATGCAGATTCTTTGCTGTGAATAAACAGTACATTAATGCTGGCCCAGTTTCAGGACACATATGTGTGTAGGCCTACTGTCACAGAAAGGGTTGATGAAGTAAGTTAACCAGCAAGAGCATAAATCTCTGAAGATACTTACAGTATGTCGACCATATCCTCTCACAGACATGTCGTTTAGGCTCGAAACTAAAAAGAAATAATGGAAAAACAGAATTTTGGCTGAAAACGGTGCTTCCCCTTTGACCGTGGGTCAAGGTCATCACAGATCAACAGAAAAAAGGCAACATCATTTTTCGAGTTCTGACTACCCAAGAGAATACATTTATAATGGTTGCCAAAATTAACATTCCATGCCCATGGAAATGTATTACATTGTCTATGTATGCCTAAAAATTTAAAAGAGGTGACTATTTCAACTTCAGTGTCTTGAATAACTTGAGGTTGAATGGGAGATTTGTTTCCCCACAAGTCAGCAATAATTTCCTTTGTTGAGATTGTTTAGAGAACACCATTCAACAAGTTTTTCCATTTGATTACGGTAATCACTTTCATCACTGTTGAGAATTATTCAAAATTGGGGGCCAGTAAAAATAGTCATGGGCATGGAGAGAATTAAATGAATTGATTATTAAATATGTAACAAGCAGAAAGTTTCACACTAATGTTGGCATTGCAGTTATAATGAGATAAAATAAGTTTATAAGTTCACTTTCAATCATAACTATGAGTCAAAATAGTGCGTGCTTGTCAGGAGACATATTCTGGTCCCTCAGACTGGGTTTTATCCACATTAGAGAGTGCTTCTTTTTAACTTTTACAATAGGTGAGCAAAAGCTTAGGAGCCATTGAACCAACCAATTATTGTGCCGCTTGAACCACAAATTGATTGTCCGAAGGAATTTTCTTTCGTTTTCGTGAGTGAATCAGTTGTGAAATCTTAAATGAACTTCAGCTGGTTGTCAGACCACTCATGGTAGACTTCACTCTCACTGCACTGATATATTGATGTTGTCTTGCCTATGAAATTCAGATCTAGTAATTTTGTAATGAACATCACTCCCTTTTGGCTCCCTGCAGGTAAATGAGCTTCAAAATCTGACGTGTGCAGAAGTGGTTGTTCCTCGAGATCAAACTCCTGATGAGAATGATCAAATTGTTGTTAAAATCAATGGTCATTTTTTTGCAAGCCAGGTAAGTCTCATCATCATTGCATTTGATTGGTTTATTGATCACAGTTGGTGATATGATGGATCGGGGGTGTTTGGCGTGTATCATCCAAGGATGTAACATGACAAACGATTGGTGGGTGCAACAGTGATCAGATCGAGTAATTCAACATTTTATTTTGAAAACTTAATGAGGGTTTCCGTTAAATTGGTTGTATACCCGGAGACACTTCTTTCTCTCAAACTCTTTGAATGTGAAGAACAGAGTATATTTGCAAGGTGAAGCATATATTGGACTTTATGATGATATGAGTTTGTCTTTTTGCTGGGGTTTCACTATCTATTTTTCTTTTAACTTTCAAATACTGTTCACTCTATATTCGTGTTCATGCATGATGAATCATCATGATCACAAGGCATACCTTAGAGACTATAGGCCATGGGCCAGATATGGTCCACGTGCACCCCCCCCCCCACAACCCTTCGACCCCATATTTTTCTGAAGCCTTAGGGTCCCCTGAGCATGAATTCAACTGGTAACAGTGAAAAAACTGGGACTCACTATCCATTTTCCAACCATATCTGACGGTACCCTCAAAATGTCAACTTTTCCTCAGTTTCGCACGTAAAAAATCCCCTGACTGATAAGATCTCTGCAGTTGCCCAATAAGCATTAATATTAACAAATTATATATCAAATGAAAGATTATCACATGGAATTTTTCAAAATAGAGTTATCTGTCAAATTTAATAGCGTTATGTTTGTCCCAAGAAGTGATGAAGAGAAGTACCTCGCCTTTCCTTTTGACAACTCAGATATCTGAAATAATAACGTATATTCATGCTCATTTTACCTGACACAAACAAATAAATATTTCTATGATACCACAAATTTTACTACCTTTCTATTGATACCAAAATTGTCCCACACCAACTCAAGATGTACCAGGTATTACGTCTTAAACATAAGTACATCACTGTTGCAACACCCAACATGTAGTCGCCAGTAAGATGTAAGACTGAGAAAATATTCCTTACTTCACATAAAGAATATAAATGATAAGTTTATTTTAGAAAAACAATTGAAACTTATTATGTCATGTCCACAAAATGTCATTGTGCATGGATTTCGCATAATATTCATTATCGCTGTCGTCATCACTCTCCAATGCCTGCTCTATATCATCAAATGCATCCATATCTGAATCCTCATCAGAGTCAGTGTCGTCAGGTGTGACTTCAGCAATGTCAGCCAGTTGCCGTGGGAGGACATCTCCTTCATACCATAGAGGAGGGGTCGTGAACGTGTGGCTCGCGAGCCAGGTGTGGCTCTTTTGATGATTGCATCTGGCTCGCAGATAAAATTGGAGTTTTAAACTTTGAAAGTCCAATATTTCTCGCGGAAGCTTTACCTATAGTTTGAATGGTGTCGTGCTTCATTCACGTGCAGGGCTGAACTTGGTAGAAGGAGAGAAGAAAAAACGCCTCCGAATGGGCTGAAGCGGTTTTTGTTTCGTCCAGTCATGCGGCCGAGGCGACTCGTGATTTCGGTTCCTCCAATGACGTGCCGCCGCCGAGACGCGTAGCGGAATTCATCTCGACCAATCACGCGCCACCGCTGAGGCGACATTATCCCAGAGTCGGCCGGCCGTGCCGCACCTCTCGAGTATATAAGCCCGTGCGCAGGCCAGCCAGACTCACTATTTGCCAAGCCTCAGTTGGGTCAACATCTCCCTCTCTCATTTGCTCAAAGCTAACCCTTCGACGAAGAAGATGGCGAAAAGAAAAAAAGATGAGGAGTATCGTACATTTCAGGACGAATGGGCTGAAGAATTCGCCTTTGTGGAGAGAGCAGGTTCTGTGGTGTGTCTAATTTGCAATGACAAAATTGCATCGATGAAACGGTCGAATATAAAGTGGCACTTCGACACACGCCATGCTACCTTTCCATCAAAATACCCTGCGGGAGACAGCAGAAAGAAAGCGTGCCAAGAGCTACTGAGCAGGGTGCAAACCAGCCAGCAGCAACTCCGCGTATGGACCCGGCAAGGTGACTATAATTCCGCTAGCTTTGCTGGATCTTTAGCAATAGTGAGGAACGGAAAACCATTCACAGATGGTGAGTATGCTAAAACGTTCATGCTGGATGTAGCCAATGAACTTTTTGATGATCTTCCGAACAAAGACATGATAATCATACGGATACAAGACATGCCTCTGTCGGCAAGAACTGTTCATGATCGTACCATCATGATGGCAAACCAAGTGGAGGAAACGCAAGTGAAGGACATAAATACAGCGCCGTTCTTTTCCCTGGCTTTGGATGAGTCAACAGACGTATGCCATTTGTCGCAGTTCATTGTGATTGCAAGATATGCTGCTGGTGATACACTGCATGAAGAAAGTCTTGCTGTTCTGCCAATAAAAGGGTCCACAAGAGGTGAGTATTTATTCAAGTCTTTCATGAAGTTCGCTCAAGAAAAAAATCTACCTATGGATAAACTTATCTCAGTGTGTACTGATGGTGCTCCGTGTATGGTGGGGAAAAACAAAGGATTTGTGGCGCTTCTCCGTGAACATGAAAATAGACCCATCCTAAGTTTCCATTGCATTCTACACCAGGAGGCACTTTGTGCTCAGATGTGTGATGGGCAGCTTGGCGAAGTGATGTCGCTGGTCATTCGTGTGATCAACTTTATTGTTGCCCGAGCCTTAAATGCTCGCCAGTTTAAAACACTGCTGGATGAAGTTGGAAATAACTATCATGGTCTGCTTTTGCACAGCAATGTGCGTTGGTTGTCAAGAGGGAAGGTGCTTAGCCGTTTTGCGGCTTTCCTGAACGAAATCCGGACTTTCCTTGAAATGAAAGGGATTGAGCATCCTGAGCTAGCCGAAACTGAGTGGCTCCTCAAGTTTTACTATCTCGTGGATATGACTGAACATCTGAACCAGCTCAACGTGAAAATGCAAGGCATTGGAAATACAGTGTTATCCCTTCAACAAGCCGTGTTTGCTTTTGAAAACAAGCTGGAGCTCTTTATCATGGATCTTGAAACAGGTCGTTTACTACATTTTGAAAAACTGAGACAATTTAAAGATGCATGCACAGCAAGTGAGCCCACTCAAAACTTTGATCTCCACCAGTTAGCGAGCTTCACATCCAGTCTCCTACAATCATTCAAAGCACACTTTGGAGAATTTCGTGAGCACACTCGTCTTTTTAAGTTCATCACCCATCCAAACGAGTGTTCACTGAACACAGCCGACCTGAGTTACATTCCTGGTGTCTCCGTCAGAGATTTTGAAGCAGAAGTGGCTGACCTGAAGGCCTCAGACATGTGGGTGAATAAGTTCAAGTCACTGAATGAAGATTTGGAAAGAATCGCACGACAGAAAGCGGAGTTGGCGAGCAAGCACATGTGGACAGAAATGAAAAAAACTTCAACCCGAAGACCAGCTGATTATCAAAACTTGGAACGCGCTTCCTGTCACATACTACACACTGCAGCGTGTGAGTATTGCTGTATTGACCTTGTTTGGATCTACGTATGCATGTGAGCAGTCATTCTCACATCTTAAAAACATCAAGTCCAACCTACGATCACGTCTAACGGATGAAAGCCTCAACGCTTGCATGAAGCTTAACCTCACCAAGTACCAACCAGACTACAAAGCCATCAGCAAATCCATGCAGCACCAGAAGTCCCATTAATGGTGAGTATTATAACAACATTATTTAAAAGAATAAATTCAGAGGCTTATTATACTCACATTTAGTTAAATTCAGTCTTAAAATGTATTATATGGCTCTCACTGAAATAGATTTCCAAATATTTTGCTTTCATGGCTCTCTGAGTCAAAAACGTTCCCGACCCCTGCCATAGAGGATCAAGGTTACCATTCTTTTCCTCCCAACCATGTCCCTGACTGGCCTTTGGAATCTGTGGTTGTGGAATATGCGCGGTCTTCCAAATCCGTACTTGGTGGTTTACTCTCTGAATGTGCTGGGTAAGAGCTCGCTTACAAGGTGGTAAGTTAGCCATATCCACATTCCCTGAAGGCACAAGACGACTTTGCCTGGCACAGAGCTCGTTTATACGAATGAGTTGCAGATCATCAACTTTTGACACCTTTGACGCTCTTCCGTACATGGCACACGTGAAGGTGTCCAACTCAGCAATGAGCTCATCAGGAATATCCCAAGCATCGCCCAGTTTCTCCAGAGTAGAGATATATTTTGGAAAGCGCAGAAGAGTTTTCACAGGTTTAAGTTTGCCAATTCCTCGAAAGGCACGAGTGGTGTCACAGCCACTATAAGCATGGAGTGCCATGAGAGCTGTGCACTTTTCCTGGCCAAAATCTGTAGCTAGTTCACTGACATTTACCATCCTCTGCTTGTTGCCTTTGCCTGTGTCAAACAGGACAGTTGTACCATGAACAGAGGCAGCATAGTGTAATAGGATGAAAAAAAAAGGATGAAAAATACATCTGAGTCTGGACTTTTGACTCGGACAAATTGATCGTTTCTGAGTCAAGCATACTGAACATACAGTATCGTATGAGAGTCAGTTTCTTCCTGGGTTGATTTCAGCAGTGGTAGCTCCTCTCTAATTCTTGTTTGGCCATCAGCAGATGTGAGCAAATATGCGATGCCCTCACATACAAAGATCACTCACCTTCCATGCAACCTTGATGCATAGTTATCACCACTCCAGAGTCTAAGCAGAAGTTTGATGAGCTGTATCTTGTTCTCATCATTTGACAGGAACAATTTCCAATCAGGTGGTCTCTTCATGGCTTCACCTGTATGTAAAAGCTTTTGTCCACAGCCCCGACGTCGCCTCTCCATCGACTTCACTGAATCAGGCAAATATTGATCAGTGCGAAATACCACATCTACTGTTTTTCCAATGATGTCAAACACTTTGTAAGATATCTGACTAAAATGACTTGGTATTTCTTTCAGGTAATAGAAGCAAGCATTGCCATCATACAGAGTCAATGTTTCATTGGTTGGTGGTACATCAGCATCATTACAAACCTTGATCAGGTTTTGAAATGCCTTTGCTTTGTCAGTCTTAGCAAAATATCCATAAGCTGTAGCGATGCTGTATGGTACGGGAGTTAATGGATATGTCAACAGTTCTTTCATATCGACTTGTAAGCCCTGGTTTTGTGACTTTACAAAGAGTTGAAAGGCTACATTACCCTGTTGCTTGTACTGTATTACCTTATTCTTGGTTGTCTTCATCTTAGATACCTTGTTCATGTCACTCAGAGTTTTGAGGTTCAGTCTCTTCACAGGCTCAAAGAAATCTTTACTATTCTTCAGTCGAGCTTCAATAAATTCATCTCGTGCTTTTTCACAACCAGCTTCAGCCTTTAGAACATCGTCTGAAATAGCATCAGATGCAGCACTTCCTGATGAGAGTATCAACAATTGATCATTTGTCTCTATATTGAAGGACTAAGAAATCTTCTGATGGCATCTTTGGCCCTTTTCACCAACTTCTCTCCTTTTGTGACCTCTGTCGGACATGTATCACGATACTTTGTTCCCTCTCCACTGTCCAGCATGTGAGCCATTCCAAGTGCAGCATCAACATAAAGAGACCTTGCATGTGTTGTCCTAACCCATCTCTGGTAGGCCTGGTAGTTGGTGAGTGGTCCAGATGTACCTGCTGCACTGGTTCCAGCACCACCATGTGACTTAGCGTACCTAATGAAGGTCTCCTCCATGGTTTTATCCACTGCACAACGATTGCCAGGGATAAAGGAGCGTGTGACACTGATAGCTCCTCTCTTGATCAGTGATACTGCCCCTGGGTGTGAGTTGTCTATATTAGCTATGAACACAGAGAAATATGTCAGATACCTTGCATAGTTCTGTCTACCGAAACTGAAGAAGAGAGACGTCATGCGACTGATGGATGCAGCATACAAAAGAAAGTTGTTTGTCTTTACGGCTTCAAGGTGTGATAGAATTAAACAGACATGGTCCATGTATGACAACCACAGCTGGGCAGTCTTCCCCAAACGTCCATTTGCGACTCCTTTTTTGAATTCTGCATACTGCTCTATGAATTGGACAATGGAATTGTCCATCAAGACAGCACTCAAAGTATCTTGGCTGTGGGAATCTACTAGGGCACGTAGCTTATCTGATGATTCATCAGAGAAAGACGAGAACAGATCATCAGTGCTTTTATCTTTGAGGTACTCCTCTATGAGCAATCTTTCAAGACATTCCAACATAATATTGTGACAATGTAGGGCTCTGTCGTAGTTCTTCCCGGACATCACACCACCCAAAGATCCTCCACTGATTAGTCCTGCTTCTGGGAGACCATCTGCTAACCCAGACCCAGCCATCTTTTTGGCAATCATCTTCATATAAGTGCATACGAGGTGGAATGTGCCAATTGGAATTATGTGGCTCTCATACTTGTCTGGTGAGTTCCACACTAATGGGTAGGCCTTCATGCACACTACCAAGTCAAATGTAGTAATGACATAAGGCTGTCCAACTTCTCTGGTGGCCTCTTCAGCAGCACGCAAGCATTCTTGTACAGTTTTGTACTCCGTTATGGGATGGTTAATGACTGGAATGTGGATATGGCTAACTTACCACCTTGTAAGCGAGCTCTTACCGAGCACATTCGGAGAGTAATCCACCAAGTACGGATTTGGAAGACTGCTCATATTCCACAACCACAGATTCTGAAGGCCAGTCAGGGACATGGTTGGGAGGAAAAGGATGGTAACCTTGATCCTCTGTGGTATGAAGGAGATGTCCTCCCACGGCAACTGGCTGACATTGCTGAAGTCACACCTGACGACACTGACTCTGATGAGGATTCAGATATGGATGCATTTGATGATATAGAGCAGGCATTGGAGAGTGATGACAATAGCGATATTGAATATTATGCGTAATCCATGCACAATGACATTTTGTAGACATGACATACTAAGTTTGAATTGTTTTTCTAAAATAAACATAATTTATATTCTTTATGTGAAGTAAGGCATATTTTCTCAGTCTTACGTCTTACTGGTGACTACTTGTTGGGTGTTGCAACAGTGATGTACTTATGTTTAAGACGTAATACCTGGTACATCTTTAATTGGTGTGGGACAATTTTGGTATCAATAGAAAGGTAGTAAAATTTGTGATATCATAGAAATATTTATTTGTTTGTGTCAGGTAAAATGAGTATGAATATACGTTATTATTTCAGATATCTGAGTTGTCAAAAGGAAAGGCGAGGTACTCCTCTTCATCACTTCTTGGGACAAACATAACGCTATTAAATTTGACAGATGACTCTATTTTGAAAATCTGCATGTGATAATCTTTTATTTGATATATAATTTGTTAATATTAATGCTTATTGGGCAACTGCAGAGATCTTATCAGTGAGGGGATTTTTTATGTGTGAAACTGAGGAAAAGTTGACATTTTGAGGGTACTGTCAGATATGGTTGGAAAATGGATAGTGAGTCCCAGTTTATTCACTGTTACCAGTTGAATTCATGGTCATAGGACTTTAAGGCTTCAGAAAAATATGGGGTCGAAGGGTTGTGGGGGGGGGGGGGTGCACGTGGACCATATCTGGCCCATGGCCTACTAGGGATACACAAGTCTCCCTAAAGGCATAATGCAAGAACCAATTATTTATTGTCATGCTGGTTGTGTTGATCAACCTTTTTTTGCTGTATCTTCATGTGTGCTTCAGCCATGTGCATAATGCTACCTGTTGAGCTGCTTCGTCTTTCGTATGAAGCACGTGGCTGCGATTTGCCATAATTTGCTCGGAGTGTCGCTGATGCAGTACCCCCTGTAGGTGAGAGCAGGTATTTGGAATTTGACAAGAGTGCCGGTAATGGCTCACTTACTCTTCACGAAAAACACCGTGGGGTCTTTAACGTCCACCAACTAATGCCGGCAGACGGGATGCCCAGTTTATCGGAGTGATGGCACACATGTTGATTAATCACTCTGCATGTGATACAACAGAATAGACGACGTATTTCTGAGAAATGTGCATCCTAAAATCACTTTTTAGTTAAAGTTGGGAACATGACTTTTTAACATAATTAAGATATGCTGAATTAGAAGAGCCCTGTTCCCAAGCTGAATTTTGAGTTTTTGACCATCTAATTACCATAAACAAAATGGCTGCCAAATTGTCAATTTTGGGCACTTTCTTGGGACAGGCACGACTATACCATTTAAATAAATAAATGTACATTGTTCACATGTACGCATCTTAGAAATGTCCCTTGAGCAATGGATCAAAGCTACAGGCTAATAAAATTCGTAACTTGCCAAAAATCCATTATTATGCTAATTAGCTACTGCCATTAACAAAAAATCTATTTTCTGCTGTAACTTTGTTACTATGCATGCAAACCTGACAAATGAGATGTCTAGACCTACATTTTGAGGGTCAAGAAAAATGAGTAAGACATATTTGAAGCATTTTAATTAATGGTTACCGATGTTTATTAATGAAATGTAGAAGTTAAAGTTTCTAGTCTGTAATCATAAAAACTAAACAAAGTTCTATCGTGCTGCTACGTGAACAAATTTCAGTTAGCATAAACAGTTTTCAGGAATGCCTAACATCTTTTAGGAAAATCACATTGTATTCAGGCAAGGAGTCTGATCATCAATCTGTTGCTGGCATGCACACATTGATGTGCATCGTAATCCTGAATTCCGGCATGTGCAGCGTCGAGTCTTGCATTGTTTCCGACATGCACAGGCTACCATCTCAAGGCAACTGTCTGGAATGGGACTCAATGCCAACAGTATGGGTTGCAGTCTTGATTCCCCAAGTCTCCATCCCATTTCAGAGGGCGCAGGGAGTTCAAGTGTGGGGCAGTGGGAATTTCTCCATATCGCTTGATAGTGTACTCTCATCAAATGGAAACGGAGCGCATCACTTGTTGGGGCGATGCCTTATGGTTTTCCCGTCTTGGAGAACAATAAATGCTGTGCTGCATCAACAGTTTGTTGTGTGCACATTGTATATTCTGCAGACAAAGGTTTCTGAAGATTTGATGGTTTCCTCTGTGAGTTCACCAATGCCCAAGTTCTTCAGCAATTCATGGTGTTCTTCGAAGACCTTCCATTATGATCGTTTGGTGTGATTCGTGATGTCGGAGGTGGTGTCACACCCAGTCAATGTGTGATATGCAAGCAAGGATGCTGCTGAGCCTCTTGGTAGTTTGTTGAAAACTGCATCAATGGGTATATACCGCCGTTTCTTAGATGTGCCCGACATCATCCAGAGATGCTCGCATTGCATACGTCGAAAATGGTATACCAGAAGCAGGAGAACATCAGTGTCCCTGGAAGACACAACAACTGTATTAAACTGGCTGTGGACGGCATGCAGCACCAATCTTGTGTCGGCTTCTTCATGTGTGGATTTCAGAGGTGTCAAATCGGTTGTACCTTTTGATGACTTGACCTCGAGTTCCTCTCTAAATCCCCCGGCAACTACAATTTCTTTATCCTTAGGCACCTGCAAACACAGTTCCTCAGACAAGAAATGTGCTCGATCTGCTTTATTATCAGCGAGTGACAGAAAATTTGACCAGTTCTTTGGAAGAGGTACATCACGACCTTCCACAAGCCTTCTGATTGGCTGTGCTGCTTTACTGCGCCACACTCTGGTTGTACCCTTGATTGTTTCTTCCCTGTATCTGTCAAACACAATATCAATTCTTTGATATTTGGAACCTGCTTTTAGCACAGTTTTCACATACGTGTTGGCCAGATCTCCAAAGGTTACAGCATCATCAGGCTTTCCAAGAGCTACTACCAATGCTTGTCCATCAATGATAAGGCAAATTGACGTGTATTGAATTTGAATTGTCTCAGGACAGTCTATGTCTTATGTTATCACGTTGGCAAGTAATGACTTGTTTCCAGTGCGTAGTGTACCATTCATTTCGGCAAGGGATACAGGGACCGGAAGAAGCTCATGTTTGAGTACAGATGGCAAATGAACTGGCCGACCCGCCTCATAGTATAGGCAGTAATTAGACGTCGGAGGACATTTCTGTCTGTCTTCAGAACAATTTTCTTGTCTTTGTCCTTTGTGTGTTTAACCACTTTGTATAAAGTGGCAAATGTTGGGGCGTTATTCCTGCGCAGATGGTCATGGATTGAAACATGTGGCTTATCACATTGCTCAGCCACTATCAATCTGTCCTGAACAAATGTCTTGACTTCTTCTTGTACAAGCTCCTTGGCACATAGTAATCATTCTTGAATTGACTCTGTTGCTAGGTCTTTCGTAGCAAGGTTTTGCAACGTACCTGGATGTGATACAGATGAGAACACGCTGAATCCCTGGAAAGTGGAAAGTAAAGAATTCTCGTCATCATGGTCTCTCGTTTGTCGTGATTTGCTTGCTTCGTTGTGAAAGTCTGTTCTCCCACGGTGGAGACTGTACATTCCATGGGTTTGTTCTGCTATGTGAGATCTCAGGTTAAAGTAGAGTGTCCACCTACACAGAGCTGATGTCGTCTTGGTGATACCAATGATACCACCTCCTTTCTTGCCTGTGTCATTTATCCATTCCATGGCCTGGTCAGGATCTACTTGGCTGAACTTGTGAGCAGATCTCTTGACTACAAAATTGCCTCTTTGGAACTCTGTTAAAACAGGTTCTGGAAGCTGATGCATCTCCACTAGATACACTGGACCCCATCGTGCATAGTTCAGGTGGTCATACCGCTTGAAGTAGGGCAACATCAGACTGAAAGAGTAAAGATTGTGATCCCAGATGCCATCACGCTGAGCTCGAGTGTATTGCAGAAGTACTGTATAGCGACCATGTCCATATATTGCCACCAGAAGCTGAAGTTCACATCATCAGATCTACTCTCAACAAAATCATCCAGGAGCTTCCTGAACTTTTCCTGATCCAGAAATGTTATCAGTTCTGGAATCTTTTGCGGGTCGTCATCAGAAGCCATCCTGGAAATGCAAGCATGGCCGTCCTTGTCCGCCTCTGCAACAAAGGAGAGAAGGCTTGGCATCAGGCGACGCCACAGAGCTTGCAAAGTCAGTTTGTGTGCCCTTATCGCTTTGTTGTATGCCTTTCCTGCCAGAACAAGTTCTACAGTGCCTTGCCCGAGCAGTCTACTCTCCACCCACACTTCAGCTTTCTGGAAACATTAATATGATCTCCTATGGCCTTGAGGAAGTTCATAGATACGTAAAGGCCACCTAGCTGAGGTATTAACTTATCCTGGTATTCTGGAACAGACCACTTTAGCTCCATAAGTCTACAGTACAGCGCTTGGTCGACTGTGAGGACTGTATGTTCCTTTCCAAAATGTGAAGATTTTGCCATGCATCTCTTCACGGCAGTATTCAAAGTATCCACCTCATGAGTAGGACCAAGGATTATAGGCAAATATCCTACTGCTGTCTGTTCTGGTTCCTCTGATGGCAATGACTGATTGAATAGTGTCCAAGAAGGTTTTATCTCTGAATTTTGACTGTGCAGGAAGAAAGCTAGGTCTGTAGCTTTTGCTTGTCTTGCATACTCATTGTCCTCCTCAGATTTGCTGAAGCAGGCTTCGTCGACGGGTGCTGTGAATACTGGCTTGCATTTTCCATGAGTTATACTGACAGGATGCAGCTCCTCCACGCCATTTGGCACAATCAAAGTATGTCTTGTGGATCGCTCGAGATTTTTAAGAGAAGCATCAGTTGTTTGGCCTCGTTGCCATGCTGCCATTTGAGTTGCATGGAAGGTATTCTTTCCATCAAGTGTTTCATCAAGGATGTCAATGTTATCACAAGTGTTGTGGATTAATTTATTTGCCTCAATGTTTGGTGGAATGATGGCACCAGTTGCTTTGTCCAATTATTTGAGAGTGCTCTCAGCCAAGGAAGTGTCGACTTGCAACACCTGTTCGTAACTCAGACAATGCCCTGCCTTGTTGAACAATCGTACTAGGTCTTTTGACCGCGTCGCTTGATGAAGAGTACTTGCAAGACCAACATGTTTTGGAGTCCATTTTTTGCCACCACTGACGCAGTAGACAAGCTCTTGTGCCACACTCAGAACTCTGCTTCGGACATGTTCTTCATTGTTCCCAGGGCTATCATCTTCAAGGGATGCCTGGCCATCGACGATCAGTCTCAGTCGCATATATAAACTCTCGGGAATGCATGCTATAGCATCTTCTTCACTGACAGAGAACCTTTTTTTTCCTGGAGTTTCCATCATGTCTCCATGGACTTTCATAGCGACATGAACAAGTGAAAGGAAAATGTAATCCTGAGGCTCATACTTAGGAAAGGCTAACTTTTCCTCACTCTCCTCTGTGTCTGCTTTCATCTGCAAAACTGCTGTTGGCTGGTACTTGGTGGGAATCAATACGGTTTTTCGTTCTGATATACAACTGTCAAGAGGTTGAAAGAAATTGAAAATGTCCCCAAGCTGTGACTGCAACTTTTCCTTGAATGTTCCTCTTCTGCTTTGATAGGACAGCTGAATCATGGTTGAAGATTCCTCAGCTAGCTCCTTATACCTTTCCCATACATCATCCAGAAGAATCACATGTCCTTTGTCAGCTGATTGATGGAGCTCTTGGCAAAGCCATATCATAGCAAGGTCTGTATTTGCTGACTCCTGCTTTATTTTGGAGGTAGACCTGTTAAATGCGCTAAGACAAGACAGATGATTTGGCTTCAGCTGCAATTAGGTCAATCACTCCTGCCAGTCGAAGGCCAACTTTGTAGTCAAGATGTGAGGCTTGAATTATTTGATCACTCATTGCTTAGTCATGACGGAGATCAGTCGTGCCTTCTTATTTGCAGTTTGACAGAAAATGCAAAGGTTCCAGTTGACTGGCTGCACACCTTTTCGCAATGAACGCCTGTTACCACCTGGAACACCTGAACTGCAACCTGCTCCCTCTGTTGAATACTCTGTCTGGGTCCTCTGAAGACGTTCTATTTTACTCTTGTCCGTAAAGTGGGCAGAGCACATTCTGTGCCACACAAGAGATACGGCTGTGACAGAATCTAATGCATTCTCAAGACGATCAATTAAGTCTATATTTTTGGAGTCCCTCAGCTTCTTTCTGCTACAGGCTGCATTCCTGAGTGTTGCGAGTCCATGTTCAGTTGCTTGAATCAGGTTTTTTTCTGGCTTTATGCTTTTGGCAGAAAATGCACAGGCTGTAGTCTACAGGTGACGGCCTCTTAAAGCTAATCACGGGATCCATTGTAGCCTGCAAACAAGAATGAATCATTAGTATAGGCCTACACACGCCCTTAACAACTTAACAGTTAACTTAACAACTTAACAGTTGTTCACAAGTAAAATAGATTCGCATTGTGCTGGTATAGTACTGCCTGTCCCAAGAAAGTGCCCAAAATTGTCAATTTGGCAGCCATTTTGTTTATGCTAATTAGATGGTCAAAAACTCAAAATTCAGCTTGGGAACAGGGCTAGTCGAATTCAGCATACCTTAATTATGTTAAAAAGTCATGTTCCCAACTTTTACTAAAAAATGCTTCTGGAGCCTTATACAGGGCCCTTTTCGAGAAATAATTCTAGTCGAGAAAGACAGTTTATAGCTGGGTCGACATTTGAACCCAGGCTGGACAGCACAGAGGCTGGTGTGTATGTATACCTCTCGGCTATCCTGCTGGCCTTGTTGTCAAGCTTGTTGGAAAACAAGTTGATTACCCATAACATACAAACAACATTAACTTCCCTGTACAAAGCTTCTGGGTCCACGGACTAAACTTATAATTGTCATTTTCTGTCGATGCCATTGTCTGTTGATGCAAATGTCCATGGACTGTGGGTGGATAAAATGAAAAGGGTGAACAGTATATAAACAGCATCATATGTTACCGCATTGAACGTATCTCGTGCATGTGGCTTTTTCTTCTGTGTGTTTTGAGCTCACGCCAGGCTGGTAAGCCGCCCATGTAATCGATTTGTTTGTTTGATCAGCTCGCTTTCAATTATCTCTAAATTGCTCTCCAAAGGAATCCTTGCCTTGTACTGGCTTTCATTTTGCTCACATTATTACCCTCGTCAAAGGAGGGGGTATTGCATTTGGGTCCATTTTGTTTGTTTGTTTGTTTGTTTGTCTGTCTGTCTGTCTACACAGAACGTTTGTGTTTTTTTTCTGCGACCATGTGTCGGATTGAGACAAATTTTTTAACATCGGTGCGACTACTCATGTGGAATGTTTTAATCATAATCATGATGTCATAGGTCACGTGGTGTGGAATCCATCTTGGAAAAACGGGAAAACTTTGGACCTCTATCTCTAAAACCGCACCAAGGGAAAAAAATTAAACTTTGCACACGGCAAGTACTCATGAGGAAAAGTGTGATTTCTGGTTTTTTTTAATGACGCCATTGGTTTCCTTCGTTATGACATCATAATTGCATATGTAGAATGCTGCATCTTGGGAGAATTTTTGAGTGTCATCTAGGAAAAAAAATGGTCCACAGAAAAAAAAAAAAAAGATGAGGTCATCAGTCACGTGATTCGGCAGCCATATTGTTTTTTTTTTAACCTTCAAAAATCTTCTCTGAAGTGGTTGAACAGATCGAGGTGAAACTTTACACATCTGACCGCCCATCCATGAGGAGCATAAGGTTCACACATATGACGTCATAGGTCACATAGTTTGGCAGCTATATTGGATTTACCCTAAAACATATAAAAATCTTCCTTTCCAGAACGGCTTGACAGATCGAGGAGAAACTTCACACAAATGTTCCCCAAGCCTTGGGTGTTCAAATTTGTTAAGTAATAATTGAAAGGTCACATGGTTTGGCAGCCATATTGGATGGAAGAAAAATATTAAATAATATTTTCTCTAGAACCGCTTGATAAAATGACATGAAACTTCACAATTATGATCTTGTAGTGATTGAGAATACATTTTAAATTTCAACTTGATCGGACACATGGTCTTGTCGCCAGAATTATTTGTTTTTCTTTTAATCTGGTAACATTTTTTTTTAACTAAAACAAGACTAATTTGGCTGTGCCTGGATGGGTTTCAGTGTAGAGGAGTCGCAGCTGAAATGTCAATCCTATTCAGGTTCCTCCTGATGACTTCATCTTTGCTTTTTGCTTGCTCGGGTTCCTTCTGATTACTCCAATGCAGGACTGTACCTATTTGGTCTTCCATTTGATTTGAATTGAATTAATTTTCATCCAATTCTAAATTCAATTGAATAATAATAGATGTCATGGGTAAGGGTCAGGTGTCTCTCATTAATTACATAACACACCAGTACACAAATGCCACAAAACAAGTTCTGGTGAGGGTCTGCGATCTCTGATTGCTCTTTTTCTTGTTTCCTTTTCCTTTTGTTTCCTTTTTCTTGTGGTTGGGCAAAGCACTGGATATTCTAAATCTTGGGGCAAAGTAGATGTGGCACAGTACTACATTTCAGCAAACATGTTGGGATGCCATGCTTGATGACAGGCATAGAACAATGTTTTCCCATTGGACAAATTTATTACCTTTTCTAGTTTGTAGAATGCTTTTCTTTATGGCAATCAAAAAATATTGTTTGCTGATGTTAAAATGAGGCCATTTTAATTTCTTGAACATGCTTTGATATAGCTACTCCGAAAGTAAGTTCATTGCAGTGAGTTACTGCCATTATTGAGATCATTGGCATAGCCCATGACGCTAATTGTACACAAACGCTTGTTTGAAAGAAGTGTGGCTGAAATTTTTGTTTCCATCTTTGTTTGTCGTTCCCATGTTAAAAATGGCCAGGTGTTAGGAATCTTCTTTATTTATCAGTTAACTTTCTCACCTTTTATCCTCATTCCCACACCCTCACATACTTTGGACAGACTGCCCAAAGGAAGATCCGAGAGATTCTCAGTCAGTTCCGGCAGCAGCAGCAACGACAGCAGACGCCTGAGAAGCCCGGACAGGGCCGACTAAAGTAACTGCCTGTTGGAAGCAAGTAAAAGACGTCCTGAAGTCCCAAAGCTGCTGGAAATGCTATCTTGCAACGAACAAGGAATATTGGTCTTTTGTTTTTTTAACAGAAAAATTGAATGTTTATTTGTAAACAGTTTTTTATTGTTAGGAAAGAAACAAAACAAACAAAAAAAATTCCCTGAATGTTGAGCTTGGGGGTCCTGCTCAGTATTCTTCTTCTTCTTCCTATTTTCTCCCTCGTTTCCTTTTCCAACAACCCTTGTTTGGTTTTGCAGCCAAGCTTTTCCTGAATGTATTGACATTCGCTGTTAACAGCATTTTCGAAACTTTAATCCTTTGAAGAGAGAGAAAAAAAAACACGATTTGTTTTGTGGGTTTTTTATTGATAAAGAACAGACTTGGGCAGAGGTGAAATACTGCCTGGGAGATTGTAATTTGCTCCGGTTAGTTTTCTTTGCTGCCTAAGGGCATAAAAACGAGAGAGCTGATACAGAACTACCTCAGGCATTCGGTACCTCAGCGTTCCTTTGTTCAGTTTGAGATTTTGTATGCTTTATAAATTGATAGTCTTGGAGCATTTTATTTTTTTATAAAAAAGTAAAATGTGATCTGGCAGTTAGCGGGTGCTGGGTCGTGCATGCTGAGATGTACATTTCCTGCTCCGTGCTGCAACAGCCAAATTTAGTTGCTCGAGAATGTGTGGCAGTGGCTTCTGGATATCCAAACCTGTAAGCCAAGCCAAGAAAGGCACAGTTGCAGGTGTGGGTAGGGGGATGGGTGAGGGGGGAGGGGGTCGAAGCAGCATAAACGATTTTTTTTAAAAACGAGTGAGACAGCTTTGCTGATAAAAGTACTTCTGTAGTCCATTCCAAAACTGCTTCACCAGGTTACATTGAGCGACTCATTTCTGATTGGGCTGCACCATAGCTCTTGGACAAAGTGGTGGGTGGGGAGAAGTTGTTTCACTCAGTGACTATCATCTATGTCAAGACCCACCTGAGATTTATCTCGCAGTGTTTTCTTCCTTCATCTCTTCCTCTAACCACTCTGCATGTCGACATCATTTTTCTCCCTTTAACTTTCCCCTCTACTCCCCCCCCCCCAACCTTCCAAAACGCTGTCTTTAACCACTTCTCCCACTGTCTCCCTCTTGAAGCAAATACCCCGCCCCCCAGCCCACCATCCCCAAAGTTTGTACAACAATGCCTCTTCCCACATCTCTTTGCACCCTCACCCTCTACCTATTTGCCTTGTCCCTTAAATTTCTGTTCACCTGCTTCTCTCTCAAATCCTCTATCAACCTCCCTCCCCCCCATCTCTCTCATCCCCCATCAGCTCTTGCTCTCTTTCTCTCTCTCTTGAATCCCCAATTGTACATTTGTTGCTCTTTAATTCCTCTTCATCCACTTATCACTCTCAAATCCCCACCCCTGCCCACTTGTCTCTAATTCCTCCTCTTCCACGTCTCTCCAATTCCCCACCACTGGTCTCTCTCTAATTCCTCCTCAACCATCTTTCTCTGTCATCCCCCACTTTCACTTTCACTTTCACATTGGTTTCTTTGTTCACCATCTGTTTTCTTCACCATCTGTTGTCTGCACCCCCTCCATTCCCCTCACACATGCATCCCATCCCCTCTCCACTTTTCATATTCACCCATTCCAACCATTTAAATTCAGGCCTGGTCATCTCCTTCTCCTCCTCTAACACCCTCATCACTTCCCTGCATCTTTTGCATCCCACCCTTCCCGCTCCACACCCTGGGTATATTCTGCTTGTCCCTACGCTTTCCCCATTTCCGTTTCTGCTCCTCAAGTGTCTGCTACACTGTCTACCCTTTGCCTAGTTCTGCTGCATGTTTCCCACAATTTTCTGTCTTCTGTGCCCCCACTCCCTTTCGGCTGTTATATTTTCCCCAATTCTGACCCCCATCCTTCCGGAATCATGTTTTTTTTTTTAAGTCTGTAACAGGAAATCGATGATTGAATTGTATACTATTTCATGGATTGCATCAAGAAACTTTGACCTGAAGTGATCATATCTCCCTCTTCGTTGAGGTCTTCTTTTAACACCAGCAACTTGCTTTCATCAAGCTGCGATGTGGCAAGCGACTTGCTTGCTACTGGCTTCCTTATTGTAGAAAGGATTTATCAATGCTTTTTTTTCGTGCAGTGAAAATTTTTTGAGGACAGGTGGCACACCTATTACGCCCTATGCAGTTCTTGAGGATATATCTGGTCAAATTTGATTATGGGTTAAGGATAAGTGTAAACTAACAAGGCATTTTAACTACACAGCAGTGCCTAATACAATAGAATGTTGCCTTCCACTGTCAGAGGTAATGACTGATTCTGGTACTGCATGACGGGAAAAAATTGGAAGTGAAATGGTGAGACGGTGAAGGCCGTGAGTCGTGGGTTTTGGGACACTGTCCCTCGTGCCACTTTGGCCTCCGTGGGCAACCAGATGCAGTTAAGTAATATCTGGGCCACTGTTTTCTTTTGTGCACATTTTGCTTTTCACGTTTTGTGTAATGAAAGCAATTCTATAAAAATGGTACTTTGATTAAAAAGTTCTCCCACCCCCCCCCCTCCACCCTCTTGGGATAAAGTACCAGATGCAAAGCTGGTGACACACCTGGACGCAGAGGCTATTTTGTGCTTCATCTTCACCTTATTTTTGTTTTGCTTAACCCTGACTTTATCTCATGACAGAGTGGCAAGTTGCTTGGGATTTTTTTTTTAACCAAACTGCTTCAGCAGAACCGACGCTTCGTATTGAGCATATCACACAGACAAACATTCTTGATTTGCAAAGTCATGCAGAGAAAAGCAGCCCTTCATCCGAATTGTGCTTTTTAGGCATTCGAGAGAAAAGTATGACCAAAATGGTTTGGGATGTTGCATGCGAATATACATTTTCTTTCTTTCAATGTGTGTCCTTTTAGCATTTGTTATTTTGTTTTATTTCAACATCATGTTTGGATAAAGAAGATGAAGTTTTTGTTTTAGCATTGTGTGGTTTCAGCAAAATGTGCATAAATGAAGTTTCTCTTTCTACACACACAGAGCCGAGCCATCGTACACCACCATGGCACCTGAAATCCCTCGCCTTTCATGAGCAACTAACCTGCGAATATGGCAGCATGTTTAAAACTGTATGTTTTATTGTAGGTTTTGGTGTTTCCTTCTTGTTTTTTTTTTTTTTCACATGCGTTTAATCAACTACCTCCTCAGTGGGCGACATGCAGTTTGTGCCGCTCCACCTCATCGTTATGATCTTTTTATTTTTTAAATACTGACATTTATTTGGCAATAGTAATCGAAGTACTCATAGTGGTATTAGCATATGAAGGTTGGGCTTTAGCCTTTTTTTTTGTTTTATTAATAAGGAATAGCAGTGTTTTTGAAAGCTTTAACTTTGGATGGGAAATTGAGGTAAATTTTTTAATTGCTGATCCACGGAGAAAATTCGGTTCAACACGGGACTTTCAAAATGATGCTGTAGCCCCACAATGCATCGGCGTGCATGCACAGAACCCCTTGGAAAAATATATCGTGCATACGAGATAATGATTGATATGTTGGCCTGTACGTATCAAATGTATTGTGTGAATTCGTATTCGACATCTTTCTTCAACACCGAGGTTTACCATCAATTTATTTAGCTACTAAAGCTCACCAAGCTCATTTACTCATCAAATGCATTGTGCTAGAATTATAGTGCAGGCGTCATTGATGGAGTGATATTGAATGAAGCTTAGAACTGCTGAAAGGAAAAAAATAATAATAATCACCTTCACAAGCCCTTAAGTGATCAGCTCTTGTATTTAAAAAATATATCTTGACATGATCCCCTCCCCCCCTCCCATACCCCACTCAAAAAAAATGAAATTAGAAGTACAATAGGCCTAGATTAATTATAGAAATGAAAGTTACCACATACAATGATTTTTTTTAAAGGTTAATTTTCTAACCTCTAACCCTCTGAGGACGTGTGGGCTGCTCCAAATCAACTTGTTCAACCCCTGGCAAGTCATGGAAATGTAACAATCCCTCCCCATCCACCGTTGGCATAGCATGAGAGTGCTCCGCCATTGGTGTTGATTGACTTTGCCAGGAGCGAAGCATTGTGATTACGTTCACTAGTTCTTCAGCAAGTAGACCAGATATTTGTGCTGTTTCTTTACCTGCTTGAAGTCTAATAGGAGTGCTTTAAACACACGGTGGTTTTGTAGCCACGAGACTCCAATCATTCCACGAGAATAGTTCAGGATTTGGATGATTCCAAGAGGGCCCCACTTCCGTTTGTGTCTTTCTCAACGAAGTGACGGGTGAACACTCATGTTGAGGTTAGGCTGCTAGTCATCGAGCATTCGCACTCTCCTTATCCACTACATCCACTCGGTGGTATTCACAGGAAATGGTAGGAACCTCTCACAGGAAAGGAAATGGTGTAGGAGGTAACACCTCTCATCCACAGATTTTTCTTCTCCCCCCCCCCAGGTTTTCACGAGTCCAATTTGCATTGCAAAGTACATTTGTGGTTAACCAATCGTGGAATGTCCCCCAGTTTGACTCCTTCGTTTTAATGCTACAAATTGTCTTTAAAAGACCATTTGATTTTGCCCAAGCAACAGCACGTTCAAAGTGCCCTCATCAGCGGAAGTGAGTCGGTGAAAATGAACGTACTGCGCATGCGGCGTGAAAGGCATTGATGGGTGTTCCCGAGACATTTTCAAAGTCCCGTATTTTAAAGCTCACTTTCTTTCAACTTATTTCTTCCTCTGTATAACTACTCTAGAGGTAACGAAACGGAATAGAATTTTTTTTCTCTTAAATTCATGATTCCTCTTGAGCAAACAAACAAATGCCATTACCTATGGAGTTACCTTATTTTGTCTTTTTGCCTAATCTAACGCTTGCGAAATAACAATTTACGTTAACTTATTAACTCGCTTCTTTCTTACACAGTGATTGTCATGTATTTCCGTAGCTAGCCGGATGAAGTTTGCTGGGCAGTTTTGCTTTATCCCTTTTCGGCTCTGTGTGTGTAGAAATTAGTCGAAAACATAGTTATCAACGTTGCTTCTCTTTTTCACGAATGGATATACCAATTGCCCAGCTCCAACTTTGTTTTTCAGTTGTTTTTTTTTAAAAACTAGATTGTGCTTTGATTTCTCTTGTTTTTTTCTTTTTGCCTCCCCATTTAGTATAACTATCATTCCTAATGCTTCATTCTCGAGGGGGGTGTAATGCCAAGCTGAGACTGGTGAAAAGAAATCAAACTTATCACTCTGTTTGCCAATCACAGTGGCACATAATTCATACCGTGTCTTTCATCGGATTGCAGTGAACTCCACTCAATAAAGTGAAGAATTACCAGTGATTAAAGTCTCATGTGTTAATTCTATTGGTATCTTCGATGATATCACCTGAATTGATGTTTTTTTCTGCATCACTTGTGAATATATCCTTCAACATCACTATCCTATTTTATTTTATTTTTAAGCATTATCAGAACATTGCTGCCTGCCATTGAGAGGGTACAACAAAGAGCAAATAGATTTATCTTGGGCTTAGTGAAACTAATCTATGAGGAGCAGCTGAAAGAGAAAGTACTTTATACATTAGAAAGGAGGTGGTTACATAGGGAACATGATCGGGATGTTTAAGATAATGAAGGGTGTAGACAAAATTAGTGCAGAATAATTTTTCACAGAACGGACACTGACGGGGACAAGGGGTCATAGTTTAACCGTAAAAAAAAGCAGGGATGGGAGTAAGGCAGGGGCCTTTCACTCAGTGGTGAATCCATGGAATGGTCTCCCTGCAATGGTAGTGGCAGTGGAGTCAGTAGATGGTTTTAAAATTGATTTAGATATCTGGAAGTAGTGAGGTTGTGTCCTGAGATGTCTTGATTATGCAGGCTTGATGAGCCTAATGGCCTCTTCTATTGAAGTTCCTTCTAAATATTGTACCCGATGACACTAAGCTAAAACTTGTTGGAATCGCTCCTTAGTACGAGCCATAGATCATCAAGTGGTCTGACCTGATGCTACGAGTACTATGTGGGAAAAGTTCCCGCATCTTTTGCTTGGATTCTAATCATTTTCATTTGCGGGGAAAAGAATATGCCTCCACAAGGTATGATTTTGACACCAATTTAACCCATAAGGAATAACCACACACTCGGGAATGGAAAAGTTATTTTTTTTATTTTAATCCCTTATTCTTCTGGAGCACAAATGCATATGCAGCCTGTATGAAGATAAGAATGCTAAGTCTATAAACAGAGAACTGCCTTATCCTTATCTAAACCCACAAGCAGAGAGGAACACATGGAAAGAAGGATGGTGGAGGAAAGCAAAGAAAGAATGGTCGGGAAGGTGGTAAAAAAGAAAGGAGGAGATGAGGTGAGGATGAAGAGCCAGAGCACAATGTATGAGCCAGACTCAGATTGTGCCCTCTGTACCTGTGTTCTCCAAGATGTATCCTGGCCTGTGGAAGTGTACGATTATTTTTGGGTCTCACTTCACCCTTTGCTCCACTTGCTGAGGCTCTTCCAGGTTCTCTTAGAACACGCTGGCCCTCTGCTCCGGATTGCACACTCTCTGTCCCTTGGCTCTGGGTTGCACGCTGTCTGCTGCAGGCTCTTGGTGTCCATTGGCTCTGGGCTGTGCACTGCCTCGCTTGGTTCCAGGCTGCATGAGAGGTGTCCTCCATCTTCTCTGTGAGTTCTGTCGGTACAGTGAGTGAGTTGCTTCCCTCTCTACTTTTTTTTTTCTTCCAAGTTTCACAAGAGCCTCTCATGATTCCATCCTGTGTGCACTCTCCCTCACTCCCTCTCTATTCTTCCCTTCATACTGCATGAGCTCTATCCGCCACATTTATACATGCAGAACTTTTATTCCCTACTTCATACAAACACGATGCTGAGTCTACTGTGACCCTCTTTCCCTCTCCACATTGTCATTTCACTATTTTACTTTATTTTGATGTTTGGATAGAGTTGGGTTTGTAGTTTGCATTTGCAAAGAGCAAATGTTTACTGTGGAACCAGCTTGATATTTACAATTTGTTATGCTTCTGACAAATTCAAACTCCTGCTTTTCTTAATTTCTGGTTGGCCATTTGGAATTTTCCTTCTGTAAAGCTTTATAGTTCTGCAAAAATCACATCATATCACATGATCAACATAATTTTCATCTTTAATTGTGGGGGTGGGTGGGGGAGTGATACCCAATTTGAATTGCATAAATCCTAAGGAGAATCACTACTCTATCATGAGGATGGTCCCAGTTCAGGGGGCATGAGATAAGAGGGGTGGGAGTGGGAAGGACAAAACAGTGGGGAATAGAGACATTAGGAAATCTGTGGAAGGGAGAGGGATGGGGTAGGGAACATGGGGTATACAAGATGGATATTACAGGGACTGTCAGGAAGGAAAGCAGGGAATTTGTTGAAGGAGGTGGGTTTGGGGTGGATTAACGGGATAGAAAAGATCGAGGATTTGAATGGGGGGCAATAAGAGGCGGTGGTAAACAGCTATTTTGAAGGCTTGGAGGGAATAATGGGATCGAACAGAGTGAGGGAGTTTATTCCAAAGGCGGGAAAAAAAACAGAGGAATGAAAGAGTGAAGGTGAGCAGTGATTCGTGATTTTGGTAGTTTTACCAGAAGGGGTTGTTGGCGGACCTTGAGTACCCTGCGGAAATATGGTGGGGACAAATCACAAACAGAGCGGGGGTGGGGGTGGGGCGAGACCGGAGAGGAGACGGTAGAAGACAGAAAGACCACCGGACTGCCTGAGGTGAGAGAGTGGTTTGTCATAAAGTGCTACCATCAATGTATATTCTTTCTTTTTTTCATTGTTAGAAAACTGCAGGGAGGTAGTTTTGTAACAAGGAAATGTTTGTCACAATTAAAAGGTGGTATGAAAGGGTGACAAAAGGATTAACTTTTTAAAGTTGTAATGTACCATCCATCCATTGGAACTATACTTTGCACAGAGCGTCACTGCTGTCAAAACAGTCTCCTGGGCTATTGATGCACAATCCTGGACGGGTCACCACTCTGACGTAGGATACTCAAATGGTTTAATCATCCCAGCAAGCTGGTACTCATTTTACCGACCACTGAAGGAAGACAAGCTCAGTCCACCCCACCTGGTATTAATTCAACGGTCGAGCAGGATTTTAACTCTGGACCGTAGGATCCCAAGCCTGCTATCCTAACCATGAAGCCATCACCAGGCATCTCGTCATATACCAAAAGCTATATATTTTATGAAAACATGTATGTAAAGGTTTAAGGTGCCAAGAGTTGCAGGATTTAATATTTTTCTTTTGTTCTGGAAATCACAAAAGACGAGACCGTGCTTCGTGAAAAAGGGGTTTCATTCCGACGTTTGTTTATACCACAGAATTTTATCGGCTGAGAAAGTTAACAAATCTGTGGTCAAAATGGTAAAGGGAAGGAAAAGCAACTTTCACGGGTCAGGAGATGAGATGTCAAAAAGAGGATGGCAAGGAAACGGCCAGAAGATCTATGGCGATGTGAGATAAGATTTACGCAAATTAAGTAAACAGCTCAACATGTACTGTCACAGGAAATGAAGATGTACACCAAATAAAACAGTGAAAACTTAGTGATACATTCTTGAGATGTCTCTATCACCAGACATTACAGGAAAAAGCATATCGGTAAAATGATTTAAGCAATAAATGGCAAGCAGCCTTGTTTCTATCCACATCGAAGATTGCAAACCATTGAAAACATGTAACCGCTTGTCACACACTTGTCACAGCTCACACGCTTCATTTACCTTGTGGCAAAGTTCTTTTGGTTTCATTGTGGTCAACGTTTTTCAACTGGGGTGGGGGTAAGTGGGATCGTGATATAAAACTGATATACTGTACATGTGGGCTTGAAAGATTCATTTACTTTTTTTTCATTTTGGAGCAAAGGTCATTTTGATCAGCACAGTAGACACAGATGTGGTCATCATGATTGGCATATACTTCCAACTGATAAGGCTGCACTTCAGTTTTCAGCTATGGGTAGCATTTGACAAAGGAAAGAACTTTTGCTACTTTGATATCAATTTCATCTGCTCCATGCTCAGGGAAGAAAGGTCCTGTGCCCTTCCACTTTTTTCATGCCTTTAGTGGGTCAGATATGACCTCTCAGTTTTTAGGTAAAGCCAATAAATCATGCTGGAAAGCTCAGAAGTCATTTCCACCAGTGACAGAGGCATTCATGCATCCTACCGTCAACCTGTTTGAGCCGATTTGTGTCAATTAACGATACTTCAAACTCAAAAGACCAACGAAGGGAACTGTTTCCACGAAAGATTGCAATGAAGCAAAACCTGCCACCAACACAGGCTGCTTTGTTTGAACATACAAATAAAAGTATTTGTCAGGTTAGTATCTGGCAGAGATGCTTGGAAGCTAAGCAGTACTTGCCTCGTCCAGAGAGATTTGCATGGATTAAAAAGGACAGTCAATGGGAACTTCTATGGACCACATTGTCGAGTCGAGCTAGGTGTGAGGCAGGAGCACCACCCAAAGGGGGGGAGCAGTACTCCATCAGACTGCGGATGAAAGCTTTGTACGTGGTCAAGAGCTCAGATGTGCCATGGCTGGACTTTGCACGATGGAGGATGCCCAGTTGGTGACTGGCTTTGGAGGCCAGCTGGGAGATTTGGATTTCCCAGGAAAAATTGTGGCAGATAGTGAGACTCAAAATCTTGAATGAAAGGACTTCTTCAAGAGGATTGTTCAGAAAGTAGATGGAAATGGGGAGGGAGTTGGGGAGCGAGGTGGTTCCAGACGGTCCTTTCGGACTGACAT
>NC_140963.1:29745903-29750903 GCF_056783735.1 Eptatretus burgeri
GGGGGGCAAAACGTAGCGTTGGCGAAGTTATACGCTCTACCGAGTGCCCGTTCTTGTTTTCCTTATATTTTCATTCTTTATTTTATTTTACCTTCGCCTGCGAATTCTGCTCTGACAGGTCTTTGCTTCCTTTGTTTTCAGCTATGGCGAAGTTGTTTGCAGAAAAGCGTTTACGAGTCACTTAATCGCAAAAATGCGGTGATAGTCCACCCGACGGAGTTCGGGTCGAGGACGTTGTGACGGGCTTGGGAGAACTCGTTGGTTTCGAAAATGTGTTCGCAGCTTCAAAGATGAACCAACGAGTTGTTGTTTTTCTTTCCGAGGAGCGCTATGTCGCTCAGGCGGTTGAAACCGGTTTGTCTTTACCGCCAGATATTTTCGTTTACGTTAGTATGTTGGACTCACCGGCGATGAAAATGACTTTATCTAATTTGCCACCTTTCGTTAAAAGCGAACAGATCTTGTCCGTTTTAAAATAGTTTGGCACGGTGGTGTCAAAAATCTCCATGTGTCCTTTTCGTTTGCGTTCGGATTCCACAGTCCGCCATATCATGACCTTCCGGCGACACTGTTACATGGTGTTAAAAAACAACGCTCAATGCCTCAGCTACGTTGGTAGTTGAAAATCGAAATTACCCAATGTACATTGCAACAGAGACAATTGTGTGTTTCACGTGTGGTGCCTTCGGACATTTAAAAGGTGCTTGCCCGAAGTATATATCCGGTGGCACATCTAGACAGTGAGGAAGAAACGCCGATCCTAGTGGCACATCTAGAGTCGATATTAGTAATAATAATGGCGCGTCTGCAACGGGAGATCGACTTTCACATTCGAGCGCGGAAATCGATAATTCCCCGGCTGATGACGCGGGTTTTATCACCGTGTCCTCCAAGAGGAATTATAAAAGAGGAAGAGCTGTTCGAAAAAGATAGCGTCGTCGAATGAATGCAATGTTTCTATCCCAGAAACAGAAGCTCCTGCAGCTGGTCCTCTGCTGCAGAATAGGTTCAGTGTGTTGGCTGAAAAGGGAGGAGACGTTTCCGTTCATTCCTCCCACGAACAAGGACCGAGCGCAATGCCCCAAGATGTTGTGGTCACCACCCCGGTCACTGACATTAAAATCAAGAACCACAAACCTGCTCTCGCCGCGCGCCCTGCTGAGGACGAAGTGTCTGAGGTAATGGAGGAGGAAGAAGTAACAGCCCCAGAGGGAGAGTGCGAAGCCTCCGATACAAAAACGGTAATCCCTGTTACGGTCTTTAAAACTCCCGCTGTGGAAACAGCTACATCTTTAGCAGAAGACGATTTTCCCGTTGTGAGAGCATCGACTTGAGTGTGTGAGGAGAAAAATAAAAACCATTCGGATTACGACTCAGATGGGGCCTCGTCGTTTGCCTCTAGTGCTGGTAGCGAGGTCTGGAATGACCCAGCAATAGCCAAGGAACTGGAGGGTGATGATGATTTATCACCCATGGAAATTCTCAAGTTTCTTCAGGAGACTTTTCGAAAGAATAACGTTAAGATTATAAACTTCTTCCCGAACCTGTCTGGCTTTATAACCTCTTCAAGACGTCTCCTCCTCAAGGCTGAACAACTTGGTGTGACTGAGTCACAAGTATTTCGCCTTAGGAAGTGTGTATTGAAAGCTCGGGAAGAGCTCCAAGCACAACCCAACTTCCCTTCACCTGATAATCCTTCCCGACCTACACCATGGCCTTTTCTATTGTAACTTTAAATATAAATGGAGGACGTTCACTCCTGCGCAAAGCTCAGGTAAAGTTGCTTGTCGAGCAAAAACATTTTGATGTTGTTCTTTTGCAAGAGACAAGATGTAGCTCTTCGTGCCCGAGCGAATGGACTCGCATCATGAAAGGACAATGGTTCTTTCGTAGCTTGACCTGTCCTAGTGCTGGAGTGGCTATTTATTTAAATCCTTCTTTCTGTCCTGAAAATGTCATTTTCAAGGAGTTTATTAAAGGGCATTTAGCTTCAGTTAATTTCCTTTATAATGGTTATAAACACACTTTAATAAATGTATATTCACCCAGTACGAGCACAGAAAGACGAGTTTTCTTTCCACAGTTAGAAATGTTCCTCACACACCTTGTTTTTGCTGGTCTTGTTTGTCTGTGTAGGGACTTTAATTGCACATTGTATCCCACCCTTGATCGTCATGGAGAAGAGCCCCACCCACCAAGTACGGCACCCTTAAAGAGGGCTTTGTCCAAATTCTCCCTTATGGATGTATGGAGACTCCAGAACCCACCTGCACGACAATACACGTGGTGCCGATGTGCAAATGGCCGGCTATCTCTTGCAAGGATAGACAGATTTTACATCAATAACGACTCTTTAAATGTCATCGACCATGTTGAGATCACCCCAAGTGGCTTTTCGGACCATCACATGGTTGTTCTTCATATACTTTCCCCGGTTCAAAATCGTGGCACTGCCCATTGGACTTTCAATGCGAGTCTTCTGCAAGATGACGCTTTTCCTGTCGCCTTCCGAGCCTTTTGGGAAGTTTTACAACTGCGGAATCCTTCCTACTCCTGCCTCGCACAATGGTGGGACAATGCGAAAACCCATATCAGGACCTTTTGCCAGCAATATAGCTCCTTTTGTACCAAGAATGAATCTGCGCTGCAATCTCTAATTATGAAAGAAATATTGTCTCTCCAGTCAAGCCTTCAAACTCCCAGTGCTGAAAGGACTAGTTCTCTACTAACAACGAAGAAAGCCCTCCTCGCTCAACTCTGTACAAAACAAGCCAGAGGGGCTCTAATAAGGCTGCGAATGGAGAACTACAGCTTTATCGATACTCCTTCCAAGTTTTTTTTTTTGCGGTAGAAGCGCAAAAAAAGAGAAACCAGCAAATAACTTCGTTGCGGGCACCAGGAAGCAGAGCAATACACGATCCAAAAGACATGAGGAGCTTGACCAAACAATATTTTTCTGACTTGTATTGTGCCAGAAACACGAAGGAAGACATGATTCGTTCCTTAACCACCTCTTTGCCCACCTTGTCTGAATCTGCATGTCAAAAACTTGACAAGGAAGTGACTCTTGACGAACTTTCTATTGCTTTGCAACTTTGCCCACAGGTAAAGCTTCTGGACTTGATGGAATCCCTGCAGAGTTTTACAAAGCCTTCTGGGATTTGTTGGCACCTGAGCTGCTTGACCTCCTGGTTGATAGCCTACGGTCAGGCTTGTTACCACTTAGCTGTCGCAGGGCCACACTCGCTCTCATACCTAAGAAAGGGGACCTCCAGCAACTTAAAAATTGGCGTCCCATTTCGCTCCTCTGCACGGACTACAAGATTTTCTCGAAAGTTCTTGCCAACCGCCTCAAACCTTTGATACACCCCGATCAATCTTATTGCATTCCTAAAAGGGCAATACACGATAGTATTTTTATTGTCCGTGACATGATCGATATTTGTATTGCTGAACATAGAAATGTTGGTCTGGTGTTTTTAGACCAAGAAAAAGCTTTCGACACAATTGATCATTGTTATCTCTTTGCTGTTTTACGGGGGTTTGGTTTTAAGGAAAATTTTACTTGCTATATCAAACTTTTGTTTAATAATATTTTTAGTGTGCTCAAAGTAAATAACATCTTAAGTCAGCCTTTCCCTGTTACCAGAGGTATCCGTCAAGGGTGCCGCCTGTCTGGCCTTCTATACTCCCTATCAATTGAACCTTGACTACATCGTTTACGCACGCGGCTACAAGGGTTTTATCCTCTGCCGTTAGAAAATCCTGTAAAAATCATTGCTTATGCGGATGATCTCTGTGCAATTGTGCACTCAGATGACGATGTTCGTACTTTGGTTGAGTCTGTCAAGGAATTTAGCCTGGTTAGCTCGACTAAAGTTAATATGGAAAAGAGCAAAGCTTTTTATTTAGGTCCACAGAATGAGACTCCCCCTCCAACCCTGCCAGGGCAGCTTGAATGGACCAATGAAGGAATACACCACCTCGGTGTCTTTCTTGAAATTCCAGTTTTTATCTCAAAAAACTGGGAATCGCTGATTACCAAAACTGAGCAGCGGTTAACAAAATGGAGGGGACTATTGAAGCAGCTTTCCTACCGGGGTCGTACTCTCGTCATTAATAATCTTGCGGCATCAATGCTATGGCATGTTTTTAAGGCACTGCAGGCCCCAGCTTTTATCCTAAGAGAACTTCAGTCTTTTTGTGGACTTTTTCTGGGGGGGGGAAAGCACTGGCTCCGGCCAGGAATACTAAGCCTACCGACTACAGAGCTTGGACAGGGGCTAATAGAGGTAACGAGCAAAGTGATGGCTTTCCGCCTCCTCTCAGCATGAAGGCTTCTATACTCCGACGTCCCATGGAAAGCCTTTGCCCATTGCTTGCTTAAGCAAGCTGGGAAACTTGGCTATGGTGACGAGCTCTTTCTTCTCAACACGAAACACGTGGATATGACATCGGTCCCCCTTTTTTACCGAAGCATGCTGGAAGCATTGCAGGCATTTTCTTTTCGCCGTGATACCAGTTCTTACTCCCTTCAGATGTTTTTAAAGGAAACAATATTTTTAAATCCTTTTTTAATGGGGTCTGTAGTGACAGATCTTTTATGCAAAAGTTTATTGATGTCGGCGTTACCAGAGTTGAACACCTCAGGAACCCCCTTGTACATAGATGGAAGCCAGCTGCTGACATTGCCGTGGCCACCAGTGTGAGGTCCATCAGAGTTATTGGCAGAATTTTCTCTGTGATCCTACGGACCTTCAAGCAAACCGGGTTAAAATGGGACCCAGACATTGAAGATGCCCTCCATCTTTCCCAATGTCCTTTCCCAAATCTGTTAATTTTATTTCAAAGTTTTATGCCCTTTAACCGGATGGAGAAATCCTCAGTGTACAATCTATGTGTTCTCACCCTTTTTCCTGACAAACCTGCAGAGCCACAAGCTCATTGGCGAGCGCTGCTTCAAGCTAACTGTTCCACTACAATAAAATGGCAGGTGATGT
>NC_140963.1:29755903-29773403 GCF_056783735.1 Eptatretus burgeri
GGAGTCAGATCGATCGAAGTTTACTCACGTACGTCAGTGCCTCTTTGCCTCTGTGCCATGCAATTGTTGACATTCTGATGTAAGCATGCTCACTTAACTAAAGATAGTGATGGATGGAGAGATTTTCTTGTGATGATGAAGATGAAGACGTCCTCACTTTTTACAAATTTGTACCAACCTTTGAAATCTTTTGAATTACTTGTTTGTATTCGAAGTTTTCTCAACACAAGATTGGGAATGTAATAAGCAAAGGGTCACATTCACAAGTCAGAGATATAAAGGAAAATAGGGAAATTATAGGGAGGAAAATCATCTGCCTCCTTCCTTCCTTTTATCCATCGTTCCAACATGGCAAATGCTGGCAACTGATGATGACCTGGTTGGAATGAAAATAAAAGAAAACGTCCTTGTGCATTACAGACCACATTATGTGTCTCTAAATCTGATAGCGTTCATGGTCAGATTGGAAGTCCATACCGGACCTCGTAGTTCATCTTCAAATCTCTGATTACACAAGGACATTGGATATAGGCAAGCTTGGTGTTGGTTTAGTGGTTTGCAGCTGGCTTGCGATCTTAGGATCCTGAGTTTGAGCCCCGTAGGCTGCTGAATTAACATCAGGCGGGGTTGACTCTGCCTGTCATCCTTCCATGGTCAGCGAAATGCGTACCAATGTACTGGTATAGGGGCACAGCATCAGCCGCACAGATGCACCCCAACAAAATGATAGCTACCCGATATCCAATATGCAATTTGCAAGAAGAAGAAGAAGATTGGCATATGAGGAGACTATTTGACCCATCATGCTGGCAGTTCATCCACATCCAATCGATTCAATCTCTCATTCTATTCATCGTCTATAGTACCAACTCGTGCTGGCAGGATGACTTAGAGGTACATACACTGGCCCCTTAAGGTCGAAGTCACATTTGCCACGGCGGCCGTGGGGTCTACAAAATCTACGGCCACTAGCAATTATAGGGCGGCCGCAGTATTTCCACGGTCACACAATGTAGCAGTCACATATGTTTTTATTTTTCGGAGAGCCGCATGGCGTATTTATAAATTGTGGAGACTGAAAACGTGGGCGTGCCGTACGGTCTATGATTTGATGTTGCACGGTGACCTTAGGGCGTTCCTGTGGCGGCCATATAATTTTCAAGGCAGACGCAAGGTGCCCGCAAGGCGACCACAGGGGGACCGCAGGGGGGCCCAAAGGCGAACGTGCGGCAAGACGGACGGTAACGAGTGGGTTCTTTTTTTTTACCAGTTCTTTTGTTTCGGCTTGTCGAATTGCTACGGCGAATGTATAAATGAAGAAAGTTATAACTCCGCGCTCTAATTCCACGGCGACCCCTACGGCCTGTAAAATATAGCTAAACGGCGTAGGGCCACCCTGAGGCAACCGCAGAAACTCTGCGGCCGCCGCATGTTTCTGTCAATTCAGAGGGCGTACGGCCGCCATATCCTCGCCGTCGAGCAAATGTGACTTAAGCCTAAGTGTCCAGCCTGGGTTTGAATCCCGATCCAGCTCTACTTACTGTCATCCTGGTGTTTTACAGGCATGGTGATTCATCAGGGTGTGTCACCCTTTGGATGAAGGTTAATCTGGCATCCCGTCTTGCCAGCATTAGTTGGTGGACGTTAAAAATCCCATTGTGTCCTTCATAAAGAGTTGCCAAACCTTTTGCCGGTATCTTGGAAGAAATTCCAGTATAACCCTTGCTCAGGAAGTTGCTTCGGTGGCACCGACGCTCTGTGAAGAGGATGGTATATCAGAAAGAGAGAGTACTAACCATAGACTCCTGTAGAGAAGGACTGGAACCTCACGATCTCGGGGTTTGTAACTTGAGTCTGAAGGATTAACTTGAGTCCGGGGCTAAAATGACTTCTAGAAGGGCTAGAGACACGATCTCGGGATCCATATAGGGGTTTTTGAGGACGGTGAGTTCAATAGTGTCATTTTCAACACCACTTGAGGTCATCTTCAAGGTCAAAAGGTCATATTTCAAGGTCAAATGACTGAATTTTGGTATTTTTTGCCCGTTTTTGTGTCTAACTCATTGAGGAAAACTTTTATAAAGTCTATGACAAAACATGACATTGTGCACCTACTGCACCTACTTGCTGATTTCTATCATCGTTCACTAATGTATGTTTTGTTTGTTTCTCTTTCAGAAACTGTCCGGCTGGTGATCTCACAGGATCTTTGTGTTATTTCCTGCTTTGGTGACAATATGCCGCATTGTTGCAGCTGCTTTGGTTGTAGAGTAAACTATGATGGGACGCCTTATGTAAAGGTCATATCCTTCTCAAAAGATCCTGAGGAGAGGGAGAGATGGATATTGGCAATGCCAAATGAGAAAGAAAGCTTGAGGTGCTTAAAGGATCTTCTTCTTCTTCTTCTTTCGGCTGCTCCCGTTTGGGGTCGCCACAGCGGATCATCCGTATGATCCGCATACTGATTTGGCACATGTTTTACGCCGGATGCCCTTCCTGACGCAACCCTGGTCGCCTCTTACGACACAGGGATATGGTACACCTATTTTAACCAGGGTATACACCGGCCCAGTATACTGGTACTCATTTCGCCGACCTCGGAAGGATGACAGGCTGAGTCAACCCCCTGGTGTATTAATTCAGTGGCCCAACGGGGCTTGAACTCAGGACCTTTTGGATCCCAAGCCGCTGCCCTAACCACTGCGCCAACACCAGGCTCAAGGTGCTTAAAGGATATATATATATATATATATATATATATATATATATATATATATATATATATATATATATATATATATATATATATATATATATATATATATATATATATATTTGTGAGACGCATTTCAATTGTGATTGGGTGTCAGTTAGGGGTGGCAAACGACCCAAAGAACCCCCATCAATATTTCCTGGAGTACCGAAATCAGCTTTGAAGCAGGTGACCTCAGCCCCACGCCCAACATTATCTTCTACGTCAGAATCAAGAGCTAAGAAGATGCCGGCAGCTGATGAGGCTGCAGACAATATCCAAGATTTCGACCACTTCTGTGCTAAAATCAGCTCCTATTTTCCTGGCTTTAACGTCATAAAAGAACTGATGCTACTGGACAAACTGTCAAGCAGTTCTTTCATTTCCAACAAGTTCACTCACTTTTTGGATTTCTATTCTTGAATAGAGTTGAGAAAGATGGCATTGAGGTGCCCAAACGACTCTTTCCTTTGCAGAAGAACAGCCTGCCTGCATAACAGATGAGATCCATAACTGACCAGGTAAACATCTATGAATGCACAAGCAAGGAAATTCTTCAGCTTGTAATAAGCCAGCTCTGTTAGATGACTGAGGCACACAAGATTCCTCATTTCACCTTCCTTCTGTCGCAGCTGCATCTTCTGGCAGAGAAAGACTTTGACTACGTTCTTCCTGCTATATTTGCAGATGAAGCCTTGGAAAAGTTTTTCGGCCAAGCCAGGCAAAGAAGCGGTGGAAACTTCTACATTGACGTAGTTGACATTATGGCTGCAGCTAAAATTGTAAATTTGCAAACACTCATTAAGCAAGACATTATGCCCGAATCTCGTTCTCGTGTGATTGATTGCGACAAGAACTGTACAACTTCCATAAATTCAGATGAGCGAAGTGAACTCATTGACGAGATTACTCCTCAAGACACTCAGGATCTCTTGGGGGTCTGACGATGCCCTTAAGCATAAAGTAGTTTATTTGGCCGGACACCTTGTTCATCAATATGGTGATAGCACTCGTATGGAGGAGATCATTGATGATGAAGATGGTAACGAGGTGTCATCTGGGTTTCTAGATAATTTGAATAGAGGTGGATTGAGTGTGCCGACTATGTCAACCATCTTTTTTTGTACATAATGCCTATAATTTGTATGACAAGACTAAAATATGTTGCCGATTTCATTTTGCTGAGCTGTTATCCTCTGTAGATGCACCTTTAGCTAGTAGTAATGCTGCATGTACTACTTTAGCTCACATTCTATTGAAAGCTCATGTCCTCAATGTAAGTGACAAAGAAAAAGCTTTGGGATGCCTCAGGAGGCAAGAAAAGCTCTCCAACTAGTGAAAGACATAGACATAGTTGTAACAGGCATAGTGTTGTGACATGCATATAATGTTTATGTAATACGATATATGACAATAAATATCAAAGTTTGACAGCTCTACACACTTGCATCTTATTACAATCAGCCATCTCTCACCGTTTATGAGTTAGACACAAAAACGGGCAAAAATACCAAAATTCAGTAATTTGACCTTGAAATATGACCTTTTGACCTTGAAGATGACCTCAGGTGATGTTGAAAATGACACTATTGAACTCACCGTCCTCAAAAACCCCTACATGGATCCCGAGATCGGGTCTCTAGCCCTTCTAGAAGTCATTTTAGCCCCGGACTCAAGTTAATCCTTCAGACTCAAGTTACAAACCCTGAGCATGGGAGGTTCCAGTCCTTCTCTATAGGAGTGTTTGGTACTAACCAAATCTTTATCATTGACTTAATTTCACCAGTGGAAGAAGCGAGGAGCAGAGCAGTGCTACAAGAACTTCACAAGGGTGTTTTATTTGTGGGATGAAATGAGTTACAGGTGAGGAATGAACAAACACCGACAGCACATTAACCTTTTGATGGACCCTCTCAAAGGCATAACAATGACTACACATGTATAAATCATGACACAACTGTTCAATTTGGCCTGTTGTGTCCTGATCCGTTCAGTGTACTAATACTAGCTCTTCCACGAGTCTCGACTATGTATACCGGTCCAAAAAATAACAATCGCCCATTCATACACCCAAGTGCTGACCCCAACATCCCCAATGACTTGAGGTACCTTCTAATTACAGTTTAAACTTATGTACTCTTTCTTTTTTTTGCTGCCACTTCCTCTCCAGGGAGACATCCATGTGTTAAGTACTCTGAGTAAAAATCTCTGCCTTACTACAGTGTCCTTTTTATTATTCTTCTTCTTCTTTTTCTTCATCTTCTTCATCTTCTTCACCTTCTTTTCTAACCTACTAATCTTTTTTAACCCGCAACTAATCAGCCTTTAACTCCTCCATACAGATTTTTTTTTTATCACTGTCATCGTTTGTTCTGCATCCAGATCTTCCCCACTACCCTGCTGTCAATCTTGTCCCTTGCTCTTCCTTGTGCCTCAATTTTTGCATAGCAGAATGAAAAAATACTTTAGTGTGGAAAGTCGAAAACCTGTAAATGTGTTCAGGGTAGGAAGCATCCCAAAGGCTGGACATGTTGAAAGGGAATGCTGGCAGCTCCATCAGGTTTGCAGATAATCCACTACAAAGGAAAAGTGCAAATGAATAATATTGTAACAGCACACGCGGTCCTCTACTGCCTGCCATACACCCAAAAGTCACCACAACACATCATTTATTATTTATGAATAAAGTTCGCTTCAGCAGCATTTTAGTATTCTCAGTCCATCAACGACAGAGTCGTGGAATTTAATTATTTTTTTGTTTTCAGGTCGATAAATTCTTGGAGGAGAAGTAATAAGTTACTGAAAATATAGAAAAGTATAACAAAGGTGGGCAAACTAGAGTCCATCAAACACCTTACTCCTTGCAGTCTTGACAAAAAGGACACGGGACGGGTCTTTTCAACTCTCGCTTTGCGTTTCCGAGCATGATCTATGTCATCTTTGTTTGTGAATGTTTTCAGGTGCGATGGTGACCATACGAAGCTGATGGGTCAAACGGAACAGTCCAGAAGTGAACCTTCTGACAACTCTTCTCGAAGGAACTGATGATTTTGGAACGATCTTTGAGAAAAAAATATGCACTTGAACAAACATCTTTTAAGGTAAGTCATCTATGTGGTTGAATCGCAAGGCGCCACCATTTTTGTCTGAATCTCGCTGTTACTCCGCCCTCGGTGTGTGGCAAATTTGATTGGGCAAGACGGCATAATAGTTTGCCCAAGTATGACTAAACTGATGGTTTTTGGAAGTGCAAATGAGGCGATTTGTGTTCTAGTGTCCAAATTTATAATTAATTTGAAATAAAAGTTTTAAAGGCAGCAGAAACCCCCTCCCCCCACATTGATTCTGATGTTAAATATGTTAAAGTAGAAGTTGTTTGTGTCGTTTATGCCTGTTGTGTCCTTTATTAGGTCATCTCTACAGAGATGACCAAATAAAGCCGGACCAAATGTCCGTCCGTACGTCCGTCAACAATTTTTCTTTCCGATCTTGATGAAACTTAGTATGTGGGTAGAGGTCAATGAGTGTTGCACAACGATATAACTTTTGTCCGGGTTCAAGGTCAGGGACGAGGTCACGTAAGTTATAAAAATCGCCATTTTCAAAGCCTATCTAGTCTGCCATTCTACAAGATATTCGGCAACTGTTTATTGATTATGATAGTAAAAAATATTATCTTGTATCTAACTGGACAGATTTTTGAATTTCCTTCCCGTTTGATCGTCACCTGATCTGGAAGATGGCCAAAAACGCCAATGCGATTCGGAAAGAAGGAAGGAAGGAGAAATGAAATATAAATATCAAACACATTTTTAGCCTTTTATATTTATACATTTTCCGCGGAAGGTGCAAAAGTTTCAAAACCCGAAATGTAAATGTCGGCATTTATTTTCAAAATATAATTTCGTGCGCGCGCCAAAATGCCGAGTCATCTTTAACCAAACTGTGCAGTAGTCCGGTCATGGCGTCTGAGCAGTGGCCAGCGTGGTTCAGATTGACTGTGGTTTCTGGGGCGAAGGTGATTGTTAAGAAGTATGTCGGCGGTATAAATTTGAGTGACTGTATTGGTGATTTAATCACGCAACTTCTTGACAACGAATATTCTGGCCGAACGATTGCATCAATTCAGTGCATCAGCAGGGATGATTCGCAGGCTCCTCTCGATCGTGCCGATATCTAACATAATCACCGGCGGACATAGGGCTGCAGGCTGTGGGGCGAGGCCACGGATGAGGGGATGTGATAAATTATGTGACGTGCTTCGGGCTTTCTGATTAATATATCAATGAGTACATTCCATAATTAATGAATTAATAATTAATGAATCTGGCATACAAAATGTTTTTTCATACTTGACATGTTACTTTGTGCAGTGTCACGAAACTTCTGTGGAATTAATAATTAATGAATTTGCTCGCTCTAACCATTTTTCAAACCTCAATATCTCTATAAATACTTGACCAATTTTCATTCTGAAAGTTGAATTATAATCAGTGAAGAATGATCTACAGGATTATCATAATCTCCGAGAGCTAAGCCTATTTTTTTCGTTTTTTTTTCTACAACCGGAAGTGAAATGTCCCCAGAGAGTGGACGGACCGGAAAACCACGTATTGTACTTACTGGTGATTCTGATGTGTTAATCTGGGTACTAAATGAACAATACATATTTATTAATTATGTCATTAGTAGTATTATCCTAGTGTATCTCTGTGAACTATTTAAGTCTAAACGGTTAGTTTGGACTGTTTCGCGGTTACCTGAACTGAACATTGAGAACGTGTTGTATTAGAGATGACCCACACGGGGGTAATTTTTCGTGCCTGTTTGTGTCCTTTACGACATCCCTAAAAACAGTCTGTTTCCTGTTTGGAATGATTTTCAATTTTGTTTGCCAGGCTGACAGATATATTGAAGCAATTGTTATACTGTGAGTTTGCAAGCACACTCGGGGTGAGACTCCGTACAATTTGCCAAATTCAGAGCAAAAGTTTTGCTAAACTGCAGATTCTTGTTCTGATTTGTGTTCCGATTAGTGTTCTATAGTGTTAAAAATATATAACTAAATTGAAATGAAGTAGTTCCTCGATCATCGACTGACGTTTGTCAGACAGACAGACTGAGTGAATCATTTTGCACATGCAGTGAAACTAAAAGTTCAGAGATAAATATTTGATTTGTTGAGCTGCCTTCTTGAATAAACTTGAGAAATGATTTCAAGATGTCGAGAGTATTTGGCTCATGGTTTCAGCAAAATTCACATTCCTGTGCTCCCTCCTATTATACTGTTAACTCATTGATACATTGACGAGTGAACATTTGTTCAGCAGCACACTCAACCTCAGCATGAAGGAACTTAGGGTGACTGGCAAGTTATGAACAAAATCGCCACTCTCTTGGCATTACTCAAGCAGATCCACATGGAAACGAGAGTCCAGGACAACTGGGGACAGGTGACACTATAGAACAAGAGTCAGGAGTTTGTAAGGTAGAGGAAGACCCACTATGTGTTGACAGTTTTATTTCCTTCGCAGGTTGGTGAACAGAGTTGTTAGCACCATATCTCACATTGTATATCAAAAGAATCTTGTGAAGGAATTGCTCAGTGCATTTTTGAATGTGAACACTTAAATGTCTTCCAAGAATAGAACAAAAACAAAAAGTGGGACTGGCACAAATGATGTTTCGGAGGTTTATCTTGGACAGGATGGACACCAGGCAGAAATTCAATTGTTCGACTTCACAGATAATTTGAAAAGGCAGGGCACTCTTCTTGAGACAAACACGCTTTGGTTACCACCATTATGCAGAAAGGGTTGGAGCATTTGAACTGTAGTAAATCACAGTTCTAGCAGACCAACCAAAAATAAAACCAAAATGAACATGTTCATTACAAATACATCTCCAAAAATGATTTTTCATATTTAAGGAAAACATTGTATTTAATGAAAACATTCTTGCTTTACAAACATTAAAAGTTTTAAATTACGACGATGTTTCACAAGCGGTATTTGCAATGTAGATTGTTTCAGAAGTCAAGGATGAGACAATGTGATAATTTTTGACCAAGTTATAAAAATGATCAACATGATGTGGTACGAGTAACAGGTTATTAGCTGCAAAATGTCGAAAACCCGGTTTCGTTCAACAACTTTCAAAATTTGACCTTTGCATAACCTTTAAAGGTCACAAAACAATGTTATAGACATTAAAATAGGGAAACAGGATACGTGCTATCGCTTATTGGAGTTAGTTCATCGAAGAAGGTCGAAAACCCGGTTCGATTCCCACAACTTTGAAAATTTGACCTTTGTGAACTTTAAAGGTCAAAGGTCAAGGATTATGACCTTTGGTGTAAAACTTCCTCTGGAACATTCCAGGAACAATATAACATCATATAGGCTATCTGGCATTTCGCACTCCTCGGATTATTATCCATACTTTGATGAAATCAGCGTAAAAACAAACTTGAAGGGGGCGCCACGGGCAAGGTGTTCAAGATAGAGAAAAATGGTGTCAAGACTTTAGGTGGGGAATGACCTCAAGGTTATGCAGACAAAATATTGTCATCCTAGCTCTCAAAGTTTGGGCAGTCGTATGATTTTCATGTCAAAATTCGCAATTTTCTTAGTTTGTGACCTTGACTTTGGGACGAAAATGAAAAATCGAACTCTGTGGGGCTATGCAGGTGCCATTGGGCTAACCAAATGCCAAAAACCCCTGCCAGATTCGACAAACCCCCTCAGAGAAGATGGATTTTTATGTCAAAATTCGCAATTTTGTAAGTTCGTGACCTTGACCTTGGGACGAAAATGAAAAATCGAGCTCTGTGGGGCTATGCAGATGCCATTGGGTTAACCAAATACCGAAACCCCTGCCAGATTCGACAAACCCCCTCGGAGAAGATATAAATTGAAATCTGCTACCCCTTAAAAACACATGTTTTTTGGGCGTGGCTCTGTCCATAATGGGCGCACCACGCCCATTCTCAGGAAAACACAACGAGATCATGATATAAACCTCCCACCAAAATTTTATCAGGATCGGATCAAAACCCACAGAGCTATGCTCGGGACAGACAGACAGAGAGACAGACAAGCCGGTAGGCAGACATTGGTAGTCGACTACCCAATAGAACCTGATGCGATGGGCCCGTTTGATGGGGAATGACCTGAGGATTAAGCACAAGAAAATTCATGATTCTAGCTTCAAGGGTTAATGCTGCAGATTGTTTTTTCGTTAAAATACCCCCACATTTAGAGGTTTTTCAGCCATTGCTAGGCAACGGAGGGGTCCATAGCAACGGTTCTTTCTCACACATAACTAGGACATACCATGAACCTACCATACCAGTTTCATGTATATCTGACTCATGGTCTCTGAGATATAACGAACTTCGTTTTTTTTTTGTTTTCAACCAGCGTTCATTCAAAGTCTATCTTCTCCGACAGTTTTCATAGGATCCGGCTGGAACTTTTGGACAATATGGCTGAATGTACTGCCCACAGTCGCTCGTGGCCTGATTTTTGATTTTCGAAAAAATTAATTTTTTATGATATTTCGAAAATTTCAGTCACGTTGTTGGGCAACGGTGGTGTCCATAGCAACGGTTCTCATTTGCACACAACTAGGTCATGATATGAACCTACCAACCAAGTTTCATCGAAATCGCCATTGTATTAACGGAAATTGCCATTTTAAATACTGATAATAAGGGTAGAACAAATCGCAAATTTTTTTTTCGACTAGATTGACTACCCAACAGACACACACCAATAACGAATATAGTGGTCACCTACTGA
Organism: Eptatretus burgeri; assembly: GCF_056783735.1. Lineage (NCBI taxonomy): Eukaryota > Metazoa > Chordata > Myxini > Myxiniformes > Myxinidae > Eptatretus > Eptatretus burgeri. The sequence continues at coordinate 29,766,458 of NC_140963.1, forward strand.
CTCGTGAACCAATTGTAAGTATTTGTCTTCAGTTTGGGATTCTTCTGGGATATACCTATATATATATATATATATATATATATATATATATATATATATAGGTATATATATATATATATATATATATATATATATATATATATATATATATATATATATATATATATATATATATATATATATATATATATATATATATATATATATATATATATATATATATATATATATATATATATATATATATATATATATATATATATATATATATATATATATATATATATATATATATATATATATATATATATATATATATATATATATATATATATATATATATATATATATATATATATATATATATATATATATATATATATATACCTATATATATATATATATATATATATATATATATATATATATATATATATATATATATATATATATATATATATATATATATATATATATATATATATATATATATATATATATATATATATATATATATATATATGTATATATATATATATATGTATATATATATATATATGTATATATATACATATATATGTATATATATACATATATATGTATATATATACATATATATATATATATATATATATATATATATATATATATATATATATATATATATATATATATATATATATATATATATATATATATATATACACATATATATGTATGTATATATATATTTATATATATATACATATATATATATATATATATATATGTATATATATATATATATATATATAGGTATATATATATATATATATATATATATTTATATATAGGTATATATATATATATATATATATATATATATATATATGTATATATGTATATATATGTATATATATATATATATAGGTATATATATAGGTATAGATATATATATATATATATATAGGTATATATATAGGTATATATATATATATATATATATATATATATATAGGTATATATATAGGTATATATATAGGTATATATAGGTATATATATAGGTATATATATAGGTATATATATATATATATATATATATATATATATATATATATATAGGTATATATATAGGTATATATATAGGTATATATATAGGTACATATATATAGGTATATATATATAGGTATATATATATAGGTATATATATATATATATATATATATAGGTATATATATATATATATATATATATATATATATATATATATATATAGGTATATATATAGGTATATATATATAGGTATATATATATATATATATATATAGGTATATATATACCTATGTATACCTATATATACCTATATATATATATATATATATATATATATATATATATATATATTGTTGCGGTCTTCGCGCCCGCCGGCGTGCTGACGGCCACGTAACTCGAATCGCGGCACGTCGCCCACCGGACGGACAATCCAGTCGTGACCCTCTCGGACTAACGCCGGGAACCAGTCACGGGTGGACCTTTCGGTCTCACCGCGATCGAGCCAATCAGCCCCCGCGTGGGATAGGGTTGCTCGCCAAATTCGAACTACCTAAGTACCCACGCGGAGGGTAGACCGGGCGATCGCACCTCGCCGCAGGTCGACTTCGGACACGGGCCACTTAAGCGACCCGTTCCGTACTATCAGAATACCCGAGCGGTGTTATCGTCGACCTCGACGGTTCGATTAATTATCGGGCGTATTCAGCCCACTACCAACCCTTTACGTGAAGCAAGATGGGGATTCAATGGAGGAAAAGACGAAGCGAAGCGGGAAACAGTTCAACAATAAAGCACATTTATTCTCGGCACACGGGAAGCACACAAATACAATTCCACCAAATGCACACAAAAAAAAGAAAACACACTTCCATTTACACAAAAAGCAAATATAAAAGTGAAAACACAGTGCAGAGCTAATACCGACTACCGAGCACACGGCAACACTTATACAATTCTACTTCACAGACGGCGCCGACAACACATACCCAAAACCAAGGAAAAGAACATCCCCAAGAATGAGGCAGGCCTGAGGCCGAGACCGGGTCGGGCCTACCCGTCTGGTGATGAGACGCGGAGCGGCGATGGCCCCGCAACCCGCGGGCCTCGCGGACAGTGCCTGGCAGGGGGTGGGAACGGGGCCCCCTTGGTCGCACTATCTCAGCGCGGGGGGAAACAGGAGGGGGTTGCTGATGCTCGGGGTATAGAGGATCTTTATTATCCCTGGTGTGCGTCTCCACCTCGGCCAGGTCGCGCTGCCGGCCTCCCTCGGGCGTGCAGCTCCTGGCACCGACGCGAGCACCCCCTCGTCCGACTCTCTTCAGCTTCTCCAGCCACTGCAGGCCTCGGGCTCCAGACTTCCACACTCGTCCCCTCCGTTCCGACTCCTTCTCGTTCTCCTTCTCGTTCTCGTTCTCTTCTTCTCCGTTCCGACTCCTTCTCGTTCTCGTTCTCTTCTCCTTCTTCTTCTGACTGACGAACACCGTCCTTTTATCCCCCCGTAACTTCGCCTTTTACCCCCTCCCTTTGACCTTTCACCTCGCTCCCCATTGGCCCGAGAAAAAGTGGGCGTGAAGGCTTTTTGATCCACAAATTTGCACATATCGATCGTTCTGGAGGCGGGGCCAAATCGCCCCTCGCTCACCGATTGGACGGCAAAAAGTGGGCGTGTGTCGTTTTTGATCCGTTTTTGAAGCACAAAATCCGTGATTTTGTACACGCTGTTCAACGTGCGCCCTGCACGAGTCCAACACCGGTACCCACAGCGGGGCAAGAACGGTGGCGATGCTACGGTTGCGAGGTGTGACGTGAAGGTCGTGGCGGTTGTGGTGAAGCGGCGTTGTGGTTGGTGGTTGATGTTGTGGTTGTGGTGGTAATCATGGCGGTGGGTCCAAAATAAAGATAGTAAAAGAAAAACGGCTATCCTGAAGAGTCGCAGCACGTATAAATGACATGTATTCCCACTAGACAACGGGTTTGGGCCTAACTACACATGCACTTACCGAGATACCTCACCTAAGGGACCTGAATGGTGGTTTGCGAATTTGGTAACCACAACACTACCCCCTTCCCTTTTTACAGACTCGTCCCGAGTCGTCAAATTTTCGTGTGCCATCATGTGTAGTTTTCCCCTAGTACATTTTACCTACGGATCCCTGAGTGCGACATTCATGGTATTCGTGTCCCCAAAATAAATAACCTGAGGGCTGCGTAACTATCTAAACAAACTCACTCATACGGACGACTAAAATAAAATTGCCGGCGCTAAGACAAACATGCCGGGGGCGCACTCATATTTACAGTACATCTTAACCTTAACTTACAAATTTTACACTAATCCATGGCCCAGGATCATTGAACTCTGCAAAAAGAAAAGCAGTTAGCAGGGAGCCAGGCTGCCCGCATGCAGTCTCTGGCTCAAACAATGCAGGTGACAGGGAACGTGGCTGGCTGCTCACACGCAGTCCAAGGCCTTCCCTTTTGAACTGAACTCAGTGAACCACAACGGTGCTTGGGCTGCACAAACGCAGTCTCCGTGCCAGCTCAAGTGGCACACGCAATGAGCACAACGAATGAATGGATGAATGGATGGACGCAAAACACGGTGCACGGGCTGCCACTGCAGGCCCGTGTTGTAGCTGCCAACAGGGCAGTTCTCGCAGCTTGCAAACTGTTGCTTTCTAATCCTGGCGCACATGGAAATGAACAGGGGGGGGGGGGGGCAAAGCAAAATTGAACGGGGCTGGTGAACGTGGGCAGTGGGCATGGCATGGCAAAGGTAGCAGGCAAACACAGCCCGCAGAAGAAGGCCGCTGCAGGCAAATACAGCCGGCAGATGAACTGGCCGGCACAGGCCTTGAAGAAAAACAGCCAGCAGATGAACTGGCCGGCACAGGCCTTGCAGCACAGCAGCTGCAGACGATCCAGCCGGCACGGGCCTTGCAGCAAAACAACAGCTGCCGATGAAGTTGGCCGGCACAGGCCTTGCAGAAAAAAAAACAGCCAGCCGATTAAGTTGGCCAGCTTTTGCCGTTCAGTGGAGGTTGGTGGAGGGAGTGCGGTGGTGCTGGCCACTTGGAAGGCGGGCTCGGACCTACCTACCTGTCTCCCTCCCAACCTATCGCCTTTGCCTGTCACTGTACATACCCACTCCCTTAATTTGTCAAACGTCAATTTAGCCCCAACTTATTTTTTTGTTGTTTTTATTTTTACTTCCCCTCTATAAATCGTCCCCTAACCCCCTTTATCGTCCTTGTTCGGCTAACCTATCCTGTCACCTAGCCTACTCCCAACCCCTACGTTCCATTCCCGGAGGGGAATAAGGGAGAGCTAATGTCCTGTGTCGAGGCCCAACGAAGCCTCAGAATGGCCTCCCCAGAGTTCGGCGATCTATAACCAAAGTGGGTCCAGCGGCCCACAACGACAGCGAGGGGATGGATGATGCGGAGGGGTACACTTCCTAATCTACCCTATCCATTTAACTGTTAAACTACCCCGGGGCTTTCAACAAGCGCCTCTCGCTTAAAGTATTGGTTCTAACAACCCAGATTCCCGTCGCCTGTGTTGGTGTCCTCACAATTTCGGGCCTCGCCCCCCAATTTTCTCTCCGTGCCCTCACACGGTCTCCTGGCTGGGACACGTGGCTCCCTTTGGCAGGCACGACCCTCTGCCGAATCTCCCGCTATGGCACCCCCGGGCACTACACTGCCTCCGAGCCTACCAGCTCCCTAACACCGGGAGTGCCCCCATGGCACCTCCCCTGAAACGCACACGTGGCAGGCCGGCCTCCCGGGCCCCTTTCCGAGGGTCACCCGTGCCCACAACACTGCCCACGCGGCTAATGGCGCCCCGGGCCCCCGCACCAAGCAGGCGCACCCGTGCCCACTACTCTATCCCGGCCCCCCATGGGCCCTTGCCCTACCACGGCCGACTAGCCTGGTGCCCGGGGTACCCACTCAGCGATACTCACCTTTCGCAGCCATGCTCCCAAGCCCGTCAACAGGGCTCCTGCACCCCTCCAAATGGGTCTCGAGCCTACTTTCCCACCAACAACAAAACGACCTCCATTTTTCAATTTGACTAACCCAGCTAACTCACTCTACACTGACCCCGGGGTCCCTTGGGCGGGAGTCACTCCTCCCCCCAATCACTCATCGCACCATGCATTCCCCATTCACTCCACACACACAGACCCGCTGGCCTCACTCACTCAACATGTACACGTACTCACCTCACAACCCACAACTCTTCAACACACTCACCGCTGAACTCTGCCATCCTTCTATCTACATCCCCTAACTAACTCGTGCTCCCACGTCGTCCCTTAAACTATAGCACGTTCCTTTTAACACTACGTAGCTAAGCTGCGTCCCCACTACACATTCACAAGTCTGTCACTGTCTCCTAACTCATTTTATTTCCCAACCTAAATCTGGCTACAATCCCTCTAACTAATCCATTCCACGGGCCCCATGAGGACTTAACCCTGCCCCATGGAGCCGGTCTAGCTAAGCTAACCCTTCCCCCTAACTAGTTTCCATCCTGTGCCCAGGTCAAGGGGGTCTTCCACCCCTTGCCCAGGAATCCTGTGTACCCGAAAGTGAGGCTTGTTCTTCCCTTTTTTTTTTTTCTTTACATGCGCAGCGCCAGCGCGGCAACTCAGAGCTCGCGCACTTTGCACCTGTCCGTGACGTCATGCAGCTGCACGTGTTCCTCGTCCCTCCTTGGACGGGACCATCCGGCAGAGATACCCCTCCTGCCGGATTCCAACCACACGTGCAGCCATGACGTCACCGTGCGCAAAAAAAAAAACACAAGCCCCACGTCTCGAGGGGTTTCCCACGCGAACACATGTGCTTTGCCCGTTGGAGCTGAACACACACGATCGCGTGGAGAACCCGTCCGGTCCAAATCCATTTACCTGCCTAAACTTTGTCCGTCCGCGGGATCGGCAAATCCACCGCGTGCGTTTCCGGACCGGGACTTCACTCTCGCAAGCGAGCACGTGGCGGTCTCGTGCGTTGCACAGCACGAACCTCGTGCTCACTGCTGGGTGAACCCGGCACGGTCCTCGAAACAACTACAGCCGCTACTCGGCTTTCGTTCCTCCCATGTCGCCGTCGTCGCCATTCAACCCACGCACACCTGCGTGTTACGACGCACACAGTCCACTCCATCACATTCACACCGGGAGATGCGGCTGCGTGCTCCCGCATGCCAACCGACATCTCCCTCACATACCGCTCTCTCACACACACGGTCTCCCTTGCACACAGCGACCTTGCACACGGCCGTTCACTCACGCGTGCCTCACTACTCACACAAACCATACTACTCACACACGCGGGGGCACTCAACCGCTGTGCCTCATCCGCACTGGCCGTTTCATCCACACACGCGGGGGCACTAACCCGCGGTGCCTCACTCACACTGGCCGTTTCACTCACACACACGGCCTCACTCACACACGGTGCCCCATCCACACCCGGCGTGCTGGGAAGCACGCACTCTGGCACCATCGCCACCACACCACTCACACACGGGGTCGCTTCCACACACGGGGACGCACTCACACCTTGCACCACACACACAGGGACAACCACACTGGGGATTTGTGTCCCCACAAGGGTCTCCGGGGCCTCTACACCCCCCAAGCTCTCCGTGCACCCGTCCACAGCACTCGTCCCCTCAACCTCGCAAAGCACGACCGAACTCACCTGGTCGTGACTCGCCTCAAGGGGGCATACTCCCTCCCCTCGTTCCTGGAGGAGGCCATCCAGGTGCTCGCACTGGGTCCCTGCACGCTCCGCGAGCTCACCCCCATTGTCCTCCACTACCTCCGTGTGTGTGTGTGCGTCACTTACCCCGTCCAATTCACCCTCTATCTCCCGTGTCTCTCTACATTTTATTCTTTCTG
>NC_140963.1:29783403-29913403 GCF_056783735.1 Eptatretus burgeri
CCGCACGAGTCCAGCATCGGTGCCCACGAGTGGCGTGAGATGGTGTGGATGCGATGGTGGCGAGTTGTGACGGTAAAGGTCGTGGCGGTTCTGGTGAAGCGGCGTTGTGTTTGGTGGTTGTTGTGTGATGGCTGTTGAGACGTGGTTGGTGGTGGTAATAATGGCGGATGGTCCAAAATAAAGATAGTAAAAGAAAAACGGCTATCCTGAAGAGTCGCAGCCCGCATGAATGACATTTATTCCCTCTTGACAACGGGTTTGGGCCTAACTACACATATACTTAGAGATATCTCACCTAAGGGACCTGAATGGTGGTTTGTGAATTTCGTCAACCACAACACATATATATATATACATATATATATATATATATATATATATATATATATATATATATATATATATATATATATATATATATATATATATATATATATATATATATATATATATATATATATATACACACACACACACATATACACCGCTGGATCCATATTTTGGATCCCAAGCCGCTGCCCGAACCACTGCGCCAACACCAGGCTTATATATATATATATATATATATATATATATATATATATATATATATATATATATATATATATATATATATATATATATATATATATATATATATATATATGTATATATATACATATATACACATTTAGAAATATCTGCATCCACAGCTCTGCACATCACCCTTATTCTTGAAAATCGGAACCAGTACACTTAATCTCCACTCCTCCGTCATCCTCTCACTTTCCAAGACTTTATTAAACAATCTGGTGAACAACCCCACTGCCATCTCTCCTAAGCACTTCCATGCCTCCACTGGTATACCATCTGGGCCAACCGCCTTTACACTTTTCATCTTCTTCATAGCAGTCCTCACTTCATCCTTACTGATCCACCCCACTTCCAGATTCACTATCTCCACCTCTTCCAACCTTCTCTCTCTCTCTCTCATTTTCTTCATTCATCAGCTCCTCAAAGTACTCCATCCACCTTCTCAACACACTCTCCTCGCTCGTCAGCACATTCCCATTTGCGTCCTTTATCACCCTAACCTGCAGCACATCCTTCCCAGCTCGGTCCCTCTGTCTTGCCAATCGGTATAAATCCTTTTCCCCTTCTTTTGTATCCAACTTCTCATACAGCTCGTCATATTCCTTTTCCTTGGCCTTTGCCACCTCTCTTTTTGCTTTTCGACGCCACTCCTTGTACTCCTGCCGACTTTCTTCATCTCTCTGACTATCCCACTTCTTTTTCGCCAACCCCTTCTTCCTTATACTTTCCTGTACTTCCTCATTCCACCACCAAGTCTCCTTATCTTCCTTCCTCTGTCCAGATGTCACACCAAGTACCTTCCGAGCTATCTCCCTCACAACTTCTGCTGTCGTTGCCCAATCATCCCACCCATCTTTACCACCATCCAACGCCTTTCTCACCTCCTCCCTAAATTTCACGCAACAGTCTTCCTCCTTCAGCTTCCACCATCTGGTCCTTGGTTCAGCCCTCACTCTTTTCCTCAACCTCACCTCTAAAGTCACCCTACAGACCACCAATCGATGCTGTCGAGCTACACTCTCCCCTGCCACAACCTTACAGTCACTAATCTCTTTCAGGTTGCATCTCCTACTTTAGATGTAATCCACCTGTGTGCACTTTCCTCCACTCTTGTATGTCACCCTGTGTTCCTCCTTCTTCTTGAAATACGTATTTACCACTGCCATTTCCATTCTTTTTGCAAACTCTACCACCATTTGCCCTTCCACATTTCTCTTGTTGAGACCTTACCTCCCCATCACCTCCTCATCCTCTTTATTCCCTTCCCTATATATGTATATATATATATATATGTATATATATATATATATATATATATATATATACATATACATGTATATATATATATATATATATATATATATATATATATATATATATATATATATATATATATATATATATATATATATATATATATATATATATATATATATATATATAGGGAAGGGAATAAATATACATATATATATATATGTATATATATATATATATATATATATATATATATATATATATATATATATATATATATACATGTATATATATATATATATATATATATATATATATACATATATATATATATATATATATATATATATATATATATATATATATATATATATATATATATATATATATATATATATATATATATATATATATATATATATATATATATATATATATATATATATATATATATATACACACATATATACATATATATACACATATATATACATACACCATATATATATATATACACCATATATATACACACATATATACATATACATATATATATATATACACACATATATACATATACATATATATATATATATATATATATATATATATATATATATATATATATATATATATATATACACATGTATATATGTATATATATATATATATATATATATATATATATATATATATATATATATATATATATATATATATATATATATATATATATATATATATATATATATATATATATATATATATATATATATATATATATATATATATATATATATATATATATATATATATATATATATATATATATATATATATATATATATATATATATATATATATATATATATATATATATATATATACACACTACACCCGAGCAGCACGGCCTGGTCGATCGGGCCTGGCCGACGACGCTTCAGAGGAGTGAACGGGCCTTGCTCTTTTGGAGTTGATGCTCTTTAAGAGCCCGCTCACTCCTCAGTGTCGCTCAACCGACTCGGGGCCCGATCGCTCGGACCGTTATGTAGCTTGCTGGCGACTTCTCTCTGGCTGGCGACTTCTCCCGACTCCAACTCGACTCCCTCCACCGACCAACAACGCGCCCTTTTATAGCCTCCCCAAGGGGAGGCTCTGGGCTTCATCGCCCAAAATCAGCACTTTCCCTCCTTTCACCTTTGAACCTTCACCCCCGGCTGGCTCCGCCCCTTTCGCCGTTCTGATCCGATTCTGCCGTCACACGCGGCCGTGGTTGAGATCACTTTCACAACTCGGCCGTGTTTGAAATAATTTTGCCACTGTCGAGGATGCGTCCGTGTTTGTTTGTGGAGATGTTATTTGTTGGGGATGTTGTTGGTGGTGAAAAGATGGCGGCGCCGTGGAGATGCTGGTGAGATGTTGGCGGGTGTGGAGAAGGTGGTGAGGAGATGGTGGTTGTGGAGAAGGTGGTGATGAGATGTTGGCAGCTGTGGAGAAGGTGGTGAGGAGATGTTGGCAGTTGTGGAGGTGGTAAGGAGACGATTGTTTAAAATAAAGATTGAAAAGAATAATACTACCTCAAAGATGCACAGCCCGGCACACGAATTATCCCGTTATACATCGATGGGGAAAATCTCACCTGGACACACACTTGTCGACATAACTGACCTTCGGGGAACTTGACTGGTGATCTGTGAATTTCCACAACCGTAACACTACCCCCTCCCCTCTTTTACAGACTCGTCCCTAGTCGTCAAATTTCCGTGTGCCTTCATGTGCAAGTTCTCCCCTGGTACGATTTACCTTCGGATCCCTGAGTGCGACATTTGGTGTATCCGTGTCCCGAAAGTAAATAACCTATGGGCTGTGTAACTAACTAAACAAACTCACTCATACAGACGACTTAACTACAATTGCTGGCCCAATGACAAACATGCAGGGGGAGCAAAACTCATTTACAATTTTTACCTTATCTTAACCTTATACATTTTACACTAAACCATGGCCCAGGACTGATGGACCCTGTGGGGAAAAGGGCATAGCAAAGTTATTCAGTATTTTAGGGTGAGCGCTCCGCAGCTGAAGGTTGGATGTCTTCGGGGCCTGTTCAAAAGGCCCTGTTGTCTGTCACAGAACCCTTTTCATGTCTTCAGCTGATGGAGGCAACTCACCCCAACCCGCATGCCATTTGCCATCCCACAGGCCATTCTTGAAGCAGGGAGCCAGGCTGCCCAAATGCAGTCTCTGGCTCATGTAACAAATGCAGGTATGAACAAAGGTGGTAGCCGGCTGCCCAATGCAGTCCTAGGCCTCCCCCTTGAAATGAGCGCAGTTGAGCAGTGAACACAAGCGGTGCACAGGCTGCACCAATACAGTCCCCGTGTGCGGATGCCTGCAGGGCAGTCCCTGCAGAGCAATGGATGGGCACTGACGCAAGCAAACACAATGGTCGGCGGGGCTGCCTGCAGGGCAGTCACCGCAACTTGCGCGATGATCCTGGCGCACTTGGTGATGGATGGACACAGGGGCAAATGCAAACAAGGGCTAACAGGCATGGGGTCAAGGCAGAGGCAGGCAGACAAGGCATGGCAAGGCCGGAACAGGCCACTGTAGCACAAACAGGCTGGCATACGAAGCTGGCCGGCCTCTTGTCTCGTTCTGGAGGTTTGTGGAGGGAGTGCGGTGGTGCCAGCTGGTCTGTAGGCGGGCTCGGACCTACCCTACTGTCTCCTTCCCAACCTATAGCCTTTGCCTGTCTCTGTCCATACACACTCCCTTAGTTTTTCAAAATCCAACTTTTGCCCCATCTTATTTTCCCCCCCTTTTTAATTCGTCTCCCTAACCCCCTTTATTGTCCCTGTCCGGCTAACCTATTCTGTCATCTGGCCTACTCCCAACCCCGATGTTCCCTTCCTGGAGGGGAATAAAGGAGAGCTAGCGTCCTGTCTTGAGGCCCAATTAAGCCTCAGAATGGCCTCCTCAGATCTCGGAGATCTAACCCAAGGTGGGTCCAGCGGCCTACCGAGAGCGAAGGGATGGATGGTGCAGAGGGGTACACTTCCCTATCTACCCTAACATTCATGAACCTTAAACTACCCTGGGGCTTTCAACAACCACCTCTCGCTTTATCTATTGGTTCTACCAACCAAGATTCCCGTCGCATGTGTTGGTGTCCTCACAAATTTGGGCCTTGTCCTCCAATTTTCACTCGTGCCCTTGCAAGGTCTCATGGCTGGGCTGCGTGGCTCACTTGGCAGGAACGTCCCTCTGCCGATTCTCCAACCATGGCACTCCCGGGCACTGAGACTGTCTCCGAGCCTACCAGCTCCCTAAAATCTGGGGAGTGTCCTCCTTGGCTACTCCCCCTCGACGCTCACGTGGCAGGCTGGCGCCACGGGCGCCTTTCCCCGGGTGCCCGTGCCCACGACACTGCCCACGTGGCGATTGGCACTCTAGGCCCTGCATCATGCGGGCCCACTATGCTATCCCTGCCCCTCTTTGGCCCTTGGCCTACCGCGGCCGACTAGCCCGTGCCCGAGGTGCCCACTAAGCGATACTCACCGTTCGCAGCCACGCTCCCAGCCCGTCAACAGGACTCCTGCACCCCTCCAAACAGGTTTCGAGCCTACATTCTCACCAACAGCAAAACGACCTCCATTTTGTCAATTTGGCTAACCCACGACCTGACTTTAAGCTGACCCCGGGGTCCCTTGGGTGGAAATCACTCCTCCCCCCTTTCACTCATCGCACCATGCATGCCACATTCGCTCCATACACTCAGGCCCGCTGGCCCTCACTCACTCAACACGTTTCCTTACAATTACCATTTCATCGCTGAACACTGCCATTCCTCCAGCTAAATTCCCGAGCTCCCTCATGCTCCCTCGTCATCCCTTATACTATAGCACATCCTTTTATATATACCTTGTGAGCTACACTACGTAGCTAAGCTATGTCCCCACTACACATTCAAAGTCTGTCAGTGTCCTCAAAATCCCTTTTCCATTCTAAATCTAAACTAAAATCCCCACTAACTCATCCATTCCACGGGCTTCATGAGGAACAACTCACGTCCCCATGAAGCCGGTCCAACTAACTTTAACCCAGCCGACTAGCTAGTGCTGTTCCTGTGCCCGAAGCAAAGGGGTCCCCTACCCCCTGCCTGGGCTCGTGCACTCGCAGCAAGGCTCTGCGAGAGCGGTAGTTCCAGCTCCGTCTACTCCGGCAAGACTTATCCATGAGGGCATAAGGTCGCCCTTTTAGGGTCTCAGGCAGTCCGCGTGGACGATCCGGGGGAGGGCTCTTGGTCCCATTTTAATTTTAAGGACCACGTCATTGATTTGCGCCAGGATGACCCCCTGAGCCCTGCCAGGGCGAGGTGAGTTTCGGGCATCTGCCCTTCCTCCTCCGGGGGTTGAAGAACCGAATCTTCGCCCCCGGAGAGTCTCACTCACCTGGCTCCGGTGGTCGTACCTGCGCTTCATCCTCATACCCCGCCTGTTGGAGCTGGCGGCGAGAGAAGGCATGGACTTTTTCCATGCCTTCCTCCAACCAATGGGCATAGCCCTCCTCTAGGTGTCTGTCGGGACGCTCAGGCGTCGGACCGCACAGCAAATTGACGGGGGCTCGCAGTTCCCGTCTGTACATGAGCAGCGCCGGACTGCAGGCGGTGGCCCCATGTTTGGATGCGCGATAAGCCATCAGAAGATACGGGAGATGTTTGTCCCAGTCCTCCTGATTATCGGCGGTGAAGAGGGCCTATTGTTGGATCAGGGTCCTATTGAACCTCTCCACCATACCGTCAGACTGTGGTCTCAGGGGCGTTGTTCAGGTTTTGCAAATTTCTAGGAGCCTGCACACCTCTTTTAGCAATTCGCTCTCAAAATTTTGCCCCTAATCAGTGTGCAGCTCCTCTGGAATCCCGTACCGATATACAAATCCTTCTACGAAGGCCCTTGCCACGACCCCGGCTTCCTGGTTGGGAAGGGCAAAGGCCTCCGGCCATTTGCTGAAATAGTCCATCATCACGAGGATGTATCGATTGCCTTGGCGAGTGGGGGGCAGTGGTCCCAAAATGTCCATGGCCACTCGCTCAAGGGGGGCCCCAACCTGATGTAGTTGGAGTGGGCCCTCATCCTCCGTGCCGATCCCTTTTTGGCAGTACAGGCGTCGCATGCTCGACACCAGTCCTGTACATCGCGCCCCATGTTAACCCAATAGAACCGCCGGCGGACCCGAAATTTTGTTTTGGTCCTGCCCAAATGGCCGCCGGCGCGGGTCCCGTCAGGGACTATCACCAGCCAAGAATTCCTCTTTGAGGGAAACTCCACCCACTTGCGATACAAGATGTTGTCCCTCATATCTAGGGTCTTCAACTGAGCCCAGTACGCCTTCGTTTGCGCCCCGAATGGGGTGATCTCCTCCCCACTGGGCCTCTTGTTTTCTTGGATCCACTTGTACATGGGCCCTATCAAGGGGTCTTCCCGCTGGGCCGTGCTCCACGCCAAACCGCCAAATTCCTCCCCTGCGGTTAGTGGCAAAGTTGGGCTGACCACCCGGGACGCACGGGCTGGGAGTTTCTGGGAGGTGTCCGCCAATTGGTCCCGCTCCTCATGCCTTGTGTAATATTTGCAGTTTTCTCCCAGACAGGGGCGTCGAGAGAGCGCATCAGTGTTCCCATGAGCTTTACCGGCTCTATGGGCCACATTGAAATCATACTGCGCCAACTTCTCCAACCACCTTGCAATCTGGCCTTCTGGTTCCTTGAACCGTAAGAGCCATTGCAAGGAGGAATGGTCAGTTCGAACCAAGAATTTCTTCCCGTACAAGTACGGATGGAAATGGCTCACGGCAGACAGCATAGCCAATAGCTCCTTGCGAGTAATGCAATAATTTTGTTCGGGCCTCCTCATGACCTGACTGTAATACGCGATCACTCTTTCCATGCCCCCCTGTATCTGAGACAAGACTGCCCCCAATCCTTCCTGGCTTGCATCCGTGTCCAGGGTATACATCCCGTCATCGGCGGGGTACGCTAAAACGGGTGTGGATGTCAAACACCCCTTTAATTTGAGGAAGGCCTGATGGAATTCCCCTGTCCAATTAAATCTCAATTCCTTCGCCGTTAACTGGTGAAGGGGCCTGGCTATCTCCACAAAGTTTGCCACAAAGCACCGGTAATAGGAGCAAAGACCCCAAACACCCCGCACCTGTTTAATATTTGTAGGTACGGGCCACTCCTCAACCGCGGTAATTTTCCCTGGGTCGGTTTTCACCCCATCGCGGCCTATCACATGTCCGAGATAGGCCACCTCTGTCGCGAACAAAGTACATTTTTCCGGGCTCAATTTCAGCCCTGCCTGCCTGAGGCGCCCAAACACCTGGTCCAAATTGGCTATTGCCTGGGGAAATGTTCTAGCGTGTACCAGGACGTCATCCAGGTACACCAGGCATGATTGCCATAGCATGCCGCCTTGCACCCGCTCCATCAATCTCTCAAAGGTGGCGGGGGCGTTGCACAAACCGAACGGCATTACAGTGAACTGATACAGTCCCTTCCCTGTAGAAAATGCCATTTTCTCCTTCCCTGTCTTATCCATCTCCACTTGCCAATACCCACTCTTGAGGTCCAAAGTTGAGAACCATTTGGAGCCCGAAACGGCGTCGAGGGTATCGTAAATTCTAGGCAGGGGATAGGAGTCTGAGTGTCACGTTGTTAAGCTGGCGATAGTCCACGCAGATACGCGTGGTCCCATCCTTCTTTTTGACCAGCACAACCAGTGACATCCAAGGACTTCCCGAGGGCTCAATGACACCTGCATTGAGCATCTTTTCTACCTGTTCATCAGCCTCCTCTCTCTTGCTCCATGGGAGCCATCGAGCAGGCTGACGGACAGGCCGGGCCTCATCGGTGTGGATCTGATGTTTCACCAGGCCCGTACGTCCAATATCCTCGGGTGACGAGAAGATTCCTATATGTCGGTCGACCAGTTTGTGCAAGGTTTCCCGCTGGGCATCCTCCAAATCTACACTACTCCGATTTACCATCTCGCAAATGGGATCGGGCCAATTCCAAGCAGACTCTGGAGACTCCCTCCGGGGCCGGTCCGGCCCGATGTTATCGTCCCTCAGCTCTGCGACTTCTACCACTGGGGTGCAATCTGCCACCTTCGTGCCCCGTTTAATAGCGCGTCGGTCCGTGCTAGCATTTATTATCCGGACGGGCACAATAGGCCCGTCGGTGTTTACTTGGGTGCAGCCCACAACTAAACCCAGGGTTGATTGCCCTGCCAGTAGTTCGGCCAGGCCGCAGAAGCCCTGCCAGGTTGGGTGTGCCCGCCACTAGGCCAGGACCACTGCCTCGGCACCCGGGGGAATGACCACGGAGTCGGGAGCCTCCAGCTCCACCCTCTCATCCGTGACCATGCCCCCCAATGGCAATTCCTCACCACCCAACTGCATGACTCCTCGGCCTAAGTCGATTTTGCAACCACCGGCGGTCAGCACATCCAACCCTATAAGACATGGGTCGCACACCTCTGCCACCCAAACTTCTATTTTTCTTTTAACAGTGCCCAATTTAAAGGTCACGAAACCATGCCCTATGATGGGGGCCATTGCCCCGGTAGCTAGCTGCAAACTATGATTTTGCAGACAGTGGATCTCATCCGACCCGTCTACCCTCGAATTGAGGACCACAGGGCTGATTATCGTGGCGCTTGCTCCTGTGTCCACAACGGCGTCTACCCCTACGCCGGCAATTTTGCACTGAATTGTCAAACTACCATTGCCAATTTGGCCACAATTGATGACCTGTCACAGCTCTGAGGGCTCTTTTCCATCTGGGTCTGCCGAACATGGCCCTGTATGTTCGGCACTTTCTAGTTTCCCTGGGACTGGTGGGGGTGTGATGTTTGGACCCGGCTATTCCGGTCTGCCCGGGGCGGAGTTGGTGATCCGGGGGGCCGTGGCTCTTCCCTGCGTGGGACTTTACAACCCCACTGCAGGTGGCCCTCCTTGCCACAGTTAAAACACTTCGCCCAGTAAGGTTTGTGCCTCCGGTACTCCGAATTATACCCCCTCTCGTTCCGAATTGGGGTACCCCCTGATGGCCCATCCCCCGCCCCTCCTGGGCCCAACCGCTTCGGCCCAGATCTCGGCAACCGACGGTCGATCATGCCCTGGACCATCTTCTCCAACTGCGCCTGGTCGCCAAGGGTAGCCCCGGCTCCCAGCGCACCGTTGTTCACGGGGCCCACCTGCCGGATTGCCACTGCATGTCGCCCAGCCCTCCAGCCGGCGACCTTGATTCCTCCCAACGGGCTGCAGTGCCAGCTGCCTTCTGGAGGTTCTCCAGGTGCCATGTGGTCAGTATTGACCCAGCATCGGTGCCCGCAAGCGCCCGGACAAAATGGTCCAGGGCGAGCTCCTCCTGGTACTCTGGCGCCATATTCACGTGTGCGATCCCCACCGCACGGCGAATATCGTGCGCCAATTCTCCCATGGTCTCATGGGGGTATCGTTTGCGTCCACTGAGCTGAGCCTTAACAAGCTCGCTCTGCTGTTCCATACCAAACCGGTTATTTAGGGCCGAATGGAGGTCTGCCAGTGTTGCCCCATCCAAGGTAACGTGGTCAAGACCTCGGATGCGGCACCGCGCAGTGCCGCCGTGATGCCCTGCACCTGATCCCAGCCGTTGCCCCTGGCCACGCAGTGAAAATGGGCCAAATACGCCCTCAGGTCTGTCTTCCCCTTGTACGGAAGCAGTGGCACCTTCTGGCCTTTCGGGGTCCGAACCCCACCTCCCAGTCCCTGAGGGACACATGGAGGGATGGACCCCCCCCCCCAATTCCAATGGTGCTCTACCCTCCAGAGCCCGAGCCATTCGCCCGGGGAGTTTATTACCCCCGTCCGCGTCGGTGCACACTCCGCACCGTCCTGCTTACTCCCCCATGTCATCAGACTCGCATTCTGCATACTCGCAGGAACAGTCATACTGGGGGCCCGCATTAGGCCAATGGACTCCGCGGCCTCTGCCCCCCCCCACCCCAAACTCGGTATGCACACCCCCGCGTCGTGCAACCCTCTTACCTCATTCAGTGACACTGGCCCCACCTGGCCACGATCTGCCTCGAGGGAGTGTATTCTCTCCCTCTGTTCCATAAGGAGGCTATCCTGCCTCTTACACCGGGTCTCAACACATTCCACCAGCTCCGCCTTCATATCCCCTATCTTCCCCTCCATTCGTGCTTGCCCATCTTTCACCTTTTCCAGGTCGTCTCTAACCTGCCCTATCTCCCCTTGTCTCCGACTAACTCACTCTTTGCCAGTCTAAATCCGTCTTCTGTCTCATTTATATGTCGGTCTCGCCGTGCTCCCATTTCCTGCGTCTGTCTCAGCCTTCCACCCCATTTCCTTAACCATCTCCGTCATCTCTTAGTGTCCCCATTTTTTACGAAATGTAATGTACATATAATTCACTTTTCAAATGCCATCTCAGAATAATATACCTCCTCATTGCCAAGCCAATCAGCAACTACAATTTCTACCCCTTTCTTTTTATACTAATTGATGATGTGCACCACACGACTGAATTTGCTGTGGTGGGTCACATATTCTTACCAGCAGACTTCTTTCCCCATCACAAATCAAATTACCTGACTGAATTCTGCTGGTAGCAAATGGTCCACCAACACAAAACCCACCCATCTCTTGACACTGTCCGTTCCTCCTCCTACAGCATTAATGCACCATGCCTAGACGTATAAGGACCATCACAAGGGCAAGGACCCCTTCACAACAAAGAGCCAATCTGCAAAGGATACATTATCAGCAACACCAAGAAACGGAGGAAGAGCGGGAAAGCAGGTTGGCAGCCCGTGCAACATACATGACCCGCTATCGTCTGTCGCAGAATGCTGATAATGATACATCAGGACAAGTCCCCCAGCAAAATGTTCAACCAAATTTCAGCACAGGACATGCTGCAGCACACATGGTGCAGTTCCTTGCCTGACGATTCCTACTGCAGGTCGATCCATTCTCCATTGTAACATTGACAACGAAATGTTCATTCTGTAATGCACTTGTGTTTCAAAAGGAAAACAACAATTGTTGCCACAAAGGCAAAATTAAATTGCCACCATTGGCACCATACCTGACTGAACTCAAAGACCTTTTCACAACAGATACACCACAAGCTCAAAACTTTAGAACCAACATCCGCAGCTATAATAGCTCCATGGCATTCACATCATTTGGCGCCAACATTGTGTCCCCCACCAGGTCATGGTCCATATGCATTCAGACTTCATGGCCAAGTGTACCACAGGTCTGGCTCACTTCACCCTCCTCAAGGCGCCACACCATGCTATAGCCAACTGTACATTTTAGAAGCAAGCCAAGCTCTACAGGCCAGGATACAACAACCTGCCAATCAACAATGTCTTCCAGATATCATGTCATTCCTTCAAAATGTCCTACAACGAACCAACCCGTACGCAGCAGCCTACAAACAAATGCAACAAGTCAAAGCTGAACAACGCCGTATAGCTGATCAGAATGGAACACCACAACCCTTTGTAACAATGCACATCTTGAGAGGTGGTGACCAGCAGCGATATAATGATCCAAGGCAACATGAGATCGCAGTTGTCTTTTCATCACCAGATGGTGCACCTCCACATAACAGAGATATTTGTTGTGCATCCAAAAGGTCAACCACCCCAGCATATTTGTTACCTGTCGTCGAACATTGACCCCATGGTTTACCCCATCTTCTACCCATTTGGAGAATTAGGTTGGCAGCACAACATGCAACATGATGAACAGCACAAGTCAGAAAAAAGACACAACATTACTTGCCTGCAGTACTATGCCCATCGCCTGTCAGTTCGAGAATCGTTCTCCCAAATTTTCTACGGTGGAAAGTTTTTCCAACAGTATGTTGTTGACGCATATATTCATGTCGAAGCCGGCAGATTGCAGTATATACAAACAAAACAGAATGACCTATGTGTTGAACTTTATCAAGGACTTATGGACCACATAAACACTCAGACTGAAACGCGAAATCTTCAACCTGGCAAAATTGTTGTACTACCGTATTCCTTTCAGGGTTCTCATCATACAGCAATCTCATACCACGCGCTATGCAACAAAACTACCAGGATGCCATGGCCATTGTTGCTAAATTCGGAAAACCAGACTTATTCCTCACTATTACATGTAATCCCAAATGCCAAGATGTGCAAAAAGCCCTCCTCCCTGGCCAAGAAGTGCAACATTGACCAGACATTGTTGCCAGAGTGTTTCAACAGCACCTACATGAACTCATGACGGACATAAGGAAAAAACATGTACTCGGCAATCCGGTCGCCCATATCTATGTGATAGAGTTCCAAAAACGTGGTCTCCCACATTGCCATCTACTCATCATTTTGGCAGACAATAGCAAATTAAGAGAGCCAGCTGACATCGACAGCATTATATCAGCAGAAATACCTGATCCAACACAACATCCTGAGTTGTTCCAAGTCATCAAGACAACCATGGTTCACGGTCCATATGGACTCCTCAATAAACACGCACCATGTATGCTCGACAACAAATGCACAAAGGACTATCCTAAGGAGTTTCTGGAAACAACTGCACTGGCAACTGATGGCTACCCACTGTATAAGAGGTCAGATAACGGTTGCACAATCACCATCGGCTGGCACCAAGTCGACAACCGATGGATTGTACCATACAACCCCTACTTATCCCAGAAATACCAAGCCCATATCAACCTCAAGGCCTGCACCACAATCAAGAGTGTAAAATACTTAAGTATGTTTACAAAGGCCACGACTGCGCCAACATCCAGGTCACAGAAACTAATCAGCTCCATCACGACGAAGTTGCCACCTTTATTGATGCCAGATACATCAGCGCACCAGAGGCTTATTGGAGAATGGCTGAATACAAAATGCACCACCGATCTCATGCCATCATCAGGCTCGCCCTCCATCTACCCAGCTAGCAACCAGTTTACTTCACCATGGGAAACCACATTGCTGCAGCAGAATCCTCCACCAACAAGGACACAATGCTAACAGCATTCTTCAAACTCAACATACAGCAACCCACTGACCTCTGCTATCATCAATTGCCAAACCACTACGTCTTCAACACATCCACACAAGAATGGTGACCAAGACAACGAGGCGCTGAAACCACGTTAGCCGCATGTATTCCGTCAGCCCCAAAGACATGGAACGATACTGTCAGTCTCCTCCTGCTCCACGTGCCTGGCCCAACCTCATTTGAAGACCTGCGAACAGTTGACGGCCAAGTCTGACACATTCAAAGAAGCATGTATACGTAGACACCTCCTGATTGCCGACACTGAATAGGATAAAGCTCTCTCTGAAGCAATTCTCGTCCAAATGCCGCAACAGCTGCGATCCCTTTTCACCACCATTTGTATATATTGTGACCCAATCAACCCCCAGCAACTTTGGGAAAAACACCAGAATGTCATGATTGAAGATTACACCCATCGCCAATATTCCACCCACACAGTGACACAATTAGCCCTTCAAGACATCAAGAGGTCTCTGCAACAAAATGGTACAAGTTTATCAGCATTAGGACAACTAGATGTTGACCCACTCGATATTGAACATCTCCCCTCAGAAGACATCGATATTGCAGCAGAAACTGAAAAAGCCCAATCCCAGTTAATGCGCCTCAACGAAGACCAACACACCTAAGTTGACCAAGTGCTACAAGATCTGGATTCACTTTCTCGACACCATACACCATCCAGTCGATGTTACTTCTTAGATGGTGCAGGCAGGAGTGGCAAAACAACAGTGTATAACACACTCATCACCTGTTGCCGGAGTAAATCCATCCAAGTTGCAATATCTGCATGGACAGGAATTGCCGCCACACTTCTCTCTGGAGGAAGAACTGTCCACACTCTCTTCAAACTTCCTGTGCCAGTCCTAGACACCAGCACCTGCAGCATTTCTCCAGTATCAAAGCATGCACATTACCTCCGATCAGTCTCTCTCTTCATTGTTGATGAAGCCTCCATGGTCCCAGCAAATGCTCTCCAAGCAATCGACAGAATGTGACAAGACATCACTGGCATAAATGCCCCATTTGGAGGAAAAGTATTCCTCATGGGAGGACACTTTCACCAAGTGTCACCTGTTGTCCCAAAACAATCACAAACTGTCATTATTGAAAACTGCCTCAAACGTTCCACACTATGGCCACATTTCAAGATTGTGAAGCTGACAAAAAATATGAGGACACATGAAAATAAACAACACTACGCACAATAGCTCCTACAATTAGGCAATGGCAAACTCCACAGTCAGCTGACCAATGCACCACCATCATCCATCGAAATCCCACCCCAGTGCAACATCGTCACCGAACAAGACAACATAGTGGATGCTGTGTTCACAAATGTAACTGATCCTCAGGCACTGTCCAACACTGTGATTCTGACACCACTCAATGAGACAACATTGACGCTGAATGACAAAGTCATAAAAAAAACTCCCAGGTCTGCCAAAAACCTACACCAGTGCAGACAAGGCCATCTCACATGATGAAAATGAAGCCAACAACTAAACCATGGAATTCCTTCACTCTGTCACCCCAACCGGCATGCCACCGCATCGCCTCATTTTAAAACCAGGTGCAATCATCATGCTATTTCGCAACCTAGACATTACCAAAGGACTGTGCAATCGCACAAGACTATACATTAGACACCTCCACGAGCACGTACTCGATGCCGAAATCCTCACAGGAAGCCACGTCACACAAACAGTCTTCATCCCGAGAGTTAAACTTGCCTCATCAGAAGCCAACCTTCCATTCACACTGCAGAGGATACAATTTCCAGTCAGACTCGCATACTTGATGACCATAAACAAATCCCAGGGCCAAACATTTGACAAACTCAGAATATACTTCCCAGCCCCCATGTTCTCCCATGGCCAACTATGTTGCATTTTCACGTACAAGAGGTTACTCCTATATATCTATCAAAGTGGACAATAATTCCTCACAAGGACTATTCAGCAACAAGACACTCTCCCAAAATGTCATCTACAGGGATCAGCTTTTTGCGGGCTCCAATCATGGTACCCTTTCTTGGGGCAATGTTTTTACAGCCGGATGCCCTTCCTGACGCCAACCCTTTAGTCGACTTCGACCCTGCAGGGATAATTACCAGTATACTGGTGCTCATTTTGCCGAACTTCGAAGTCAGGGATCCAGACCCATGATTTTAAGATGGACCGGACACCACTTCCTATACTTTGCAGGCCTCGTTTTTTCTTTAGTTTGGTGTCTCAGGATGAAGAATCAAGAGGCCTGCTCGGGCATCTCGATTGCGAACACATCACAAATTGTATTTGAACATAGGTACCCACCAAAAATGAGTGCGATTTTCGGTATTACTAATTTTTCAGAAAATGTTTCATAATTTCCTCAAATGTCAAGTTAGACAGTTAATTTCAACCCCTAGTAAGGACTTTGGCATGATCTTTCATATGCTGAGGCCAAATGTGTCAAGTTTTGCCAATTAGAGGTTGAAAAAAATGATTTTCAGTCCAAATTGTCTGCAAAATTTGCTAAATCAGCAATAAATAATATTTTCATTTGTCTTAATATCAACTAAACAACTAATATTATTATTATTATGTTGTCAAAGGGACATAGTAGATGCAATAGGGACCACTGGTCGTCATTATAATAATACCGAATATAAATACGTGTACATGTGTTCATACACATACATATACATGTTATATACATGTATATATAATGAACATTATTTTGCAGATAACGGTAAACCACACTTTTTTTCTTGCTAGAATGGTGGTTTGGATGTGCACGCAACATGAGCAACAGGTTTCTAACACATATTTATTACAGATTATGATCGTTTAGACATTATTTTATGTATATTAGGTTGTGTGTTGCATAGCAGTACTACACTCCACAGACACATACTTAGTACATCGTGTATCTACCTATTGATTCGGAAGATGGGACCCGCGATTACAAGTATACAGTTAGTTAAGATTGTGAATAAAATAATTAAGAACTAATTAAGAACCAACACATCTATTGATTTAACATGCATATGCCTTCATGTGAATGAATATTTAAATTATATACTTGCAGGTGTGAACAATGGCTGAACCTGAACGCAAGAAAAAAACGACAGTCCACTGACTTTGGTCGATGTGTGATCTGCCAGCAGTCCTCGGCTGAGACAGTACAGAAACTAACCGAGAAGGGATTCCAATCATTTTTATATGCAGTAACCCACCGACTCGATGATACGGCGCTCAGATTGCAAGATGAAATCACTGCGGGCGAGGAGGATTTTTTGTCTAATGGTCCATTGTGTCATGCCAAGTGCCGAAATGCCTACACAAACAAAAAAACGGTCGCACAGAAAATGAAATCACATGTATCCAACACAAGTGAAGAAACCACTACGACAGATGTAGGAAGCTGCTCCGTTAGGCCTAGACGTGGATCATCTGCCACTGGATACATAGACCACAAAACACAATGCTTCATTTGCAGAAGAGAACGCATCAGCAAGGGTGACCACAAACTCTTACTTGTGAGTATGGCAGACAGGCAGAATTCGATATGGAAAAAGGCAAAAGACCTACAGGATGAAAACATGCTGTACCATATTCATGGGTTTGGTGATAACTGTATCGAGACATGGTGGCTAATGACTTCAAATACCACAAGTCATGCTTGGATTCATATTTAACAAAGTCACAAACGACATCAACATCTGGTCAACATGACGAAGGTGTACATTGGCTAACCTCCTACATAGATGGCACATTGTCCCATGATCCGAACGACATCATCTTCTTAAGTTCTCTGCGTGACAAGTACAGGGCTTGGTTGTCAGACAATGGGGCCTCCCTGAGCTCTTCTCGATCATCATCTATCAAAAAGAAGATTGAGAACTACTACAGACAACATGGTTCACCCATCATGATCGTACCACAGAGAGGACAATCCTCTATAATCTGTTCATCAGATATGTCAATAGGATATCTTCTTGTGAAAGTCGCCAGTATGAAAGATGAAATAAGTGCCGAATAAAGTGCTGATGAGAGTGAAGACGACTCTACTGAATCGAACGGTATTCGTGAAAGGAATATCACCTTGTACCTTTCTGCCATGTCCTTACAAACAGATGCCAAGGCAACAGCTTCGCAGCTAAAGAAAAACATAAAAGAAAACATCGACACATCTATGCAGATAACATTTGATGCTGCGAATGAACGTCTACCTGTATCGCTGTATAACCATGTGGCCTGGCTGATTACTGATGCAACACCTGAACTTACAGACCCTAACACGAGAGTGCAACTGAAAGAGCAGGAACGCGAGAAAGTCCTCAATTTGGTCCAAGATATCAGTGCAGCTGTGGCAAACACTCTGAATCCAAAGCACATTGGATCAGCATTACATGTATTGAAACAAACATTCCCATCCTGATGGACAAACCACCAAAGCCTGCAACAGCCAAGCAGAAGCGATACTGCCAGTGCAGCAAAAGCAAGTGCTTAAGAAATTGCTCTTGTGCTGCAGCTGGTATCGACTGTGTCATTGCATGTAAATGTTCGGGCAATCCCACCAAGTGTGCTCGTTTCAGGGATGATAGTGATGAAGATGAATGAACTAAATGTACACTGCAGTCCAATATTTTAACTGAGACTCCAATATTTGTTTTATTGTCTGCAACTGCGAGACAAGATGCAAGTTGCAAATATTATTTTAACATCGATTCACATGTATAATGTGTAATTCTATTCAATCAATATACATGTATTATTATTTTGTACATATCTGAAATGAAAAAGTATGATACATTATGATAAACATTCGTTCAATTTGTATCCAATCTGTTACGGTAAAAGCTATGTTTCTAACAAATATATATTATATAAAAATATATAATCACTATTTTAGGGTTGGTTGACATATAAATACATTTATATCACTGGGTGGGTGTCGCTGCTGGTAGACAATGTGTCCCCGCCCGGTGATACCATCAACCCAGTAGCTTCGTGCTGAATGGGTATTTATGTGCCTGTAGTACAAACCAGTTACTTTGGGTATTGTACTTTCGTTCGTATTTTGTATGGTATGTTGGTTGTCTGGAAGCGATGTGTACATCCAGTATATTGAGGAAACAACCTTTTTCATGCTGTTGTCCCTTGATACCTTGATAACTCCATCATGTTTTTGTGTGGAAAGTTTATATATTTTTTTCAAAAATCTTTATTATATAAAATTTAATTGTATTCACTATTTTAGGGTAGGTAATTGGCTAACAAATACAATATATATATATATATATATATATATATATATATATATATATATATATATATATGTTAAATGAATATTAATTGACCCTACTGTATCGACTAGAAATTAATTTGAGAGCACAAAATCAAGTTTAAGATGAATAAAAACATATTTACTGCGGATTCAGCTATTTTTGGGGGTCAATTTGCACTGAAACGTAATTTTTTCAACCTCAAATTGATCTAATTTGACACATGTGACCTCAGCATATGAAAGACCATGCCAACATCCTTACTAGGGGTTGAAATCAACTGTCTAACTTGATATTTGAAGAACTTATGAAACGTTTTTTGAAAAATTAGTGATCCTGAAAATTGCACCCATTTTTTGGTGGGTACGTATGTTCAAATACAATTTGTGAGATGTTCGCAATCGAGATGACCGAGCAGGCCTCTTGATTATTAATCCTAAGACACTAAACTAAAGAAAAAAAATGAGGCCTGCAAAGTATAGGAAGCGGTGTCCGGTAACTCCTAAAATAGCAGCCTTTCTGAGTTTGGATCCCTGACTATCGGAAGGATGACAGGCTGTCAACCCCCCTGATGCTAACTCAGTGGCCAGCGGGGCTCGAACTCAAGATCCCATGGATCCCAAGCCACCACCTTAACCACTGAGCCACACCAGGCTCATGGCGGTATTTATCGTATGACCCGAAAAAAAAAATATGACCTCTTCCCCCCCCTCCCCCCCTCCAACCCCTCAGTATTCCCATCAGTGAAGTGACAGGTGGTATTTGTTAGTCCAATATATATATAATGGATTACAGCACACCTAATTGACAAAATTGGTTGATTTAAACAGATAACAGCTTTGTTAAGTGGTTAGGCACTCAGTCTGGTGTAGGATGTTTGGCTTGCATTTTTTAGCCGCGTCGCGTTGCGAACGCTGGCTCGAAGAGAGCTCCGCGTTGTTGTTGTTGTTCTTCTGGTGAAGACAAAACCTTTATGATGTGGCTCTTGGACACATTTGTCCTTGTTTATTTTTTGTAGACCAACTTGATGCTCGTGTAAGAGGTAATACATGTAAAAAAAACATATAACAAGGCAGGAGACAAGAGGGGAGTGGGACAGCGAAGCACAAAATAGTGAAGAATAGAGACAATAGGATATCTGTGGAAGGGAGAGGGATGGGGCGGGGTACACGGGGTAAACAAGATGGTTCTGCAGGGACTTTCAGGAAGGAAAACAGGGAATTTGAGTGGGTTTGGGGTAGATTAACGGGGGAAGTACAGATCAAGATTTTCGATGGGGGAAGACATGGGATGGTGGTGAACAACTGTCTTGAAGACCTGGAAGGAGGAGTGGGACTGAAGAGAGTGTGGGAGTTTTTTTTTTTCCAGAGATGGGGAAAAAGAGGAATGAAAGAGTGAAGGTGAGCAGTGATTCTTTATTTTGGCAGTTTCACCAGAATGGGGTATTTGGCGGACTTTGAGCGCCCTGAGGAAATATGGGGTGGACAGATCACAGACAGAGTAGGGGGGCAAGGCCATAGAGGAGACAGTAGAAGACAGAAAGAACAGCAACCTGTCTCTGGTGAGAGTGAGAGAACTAAAAGACTCAGCTTCATTGTGGGAGATAACAATGATCCTAAAAACATTGGTTTCCACAGTGTGAAGTCGAACTCAGTGTGAGGCTGGAGCACCACCCGAGAGGGGGGAGCAGTACTCCATCAGACTGCGGATGAAATTTTTGTAAGTGGTTAGAAGCTCAGGTGTGCCAAGGAAGGACTGAGGATGTCCAGTCGGCGACCTGCTTTGGAGGCCAGCTTGGAGATGTGGCTTTCCCAAGAAAGATCGTGGCAGGTAGTGAGATGCAAAAGCTTGAATGAAAGGACTTCTTTGGGGGGGGGAGGTGGGAGGGGGTTCAAGACATCGTAAGGGTGAGATTTGCCAGGATTGAAAGACATATTCCAAGTGTTTGACCAGTTTGAGATTTTATCCAGGTCTGCAGAGAGTGAAGAGACTGCTGACTGCCAATCAGAGGAATGAGAGATGGTATAGCCGAGGGTGGAGTCATCAGCAAAGAGATAGAGGATTTTCCAGGGAATCTGAGAGACCATTAATGAAAACAAGAAAAATCACAGGGCCAAGAAAACTGTCTTGAGGAACTCCAGCCTGGATGGGAAGAGAAGATGAAAGAATGCCATTAAGTCTGCAAGCCATGAGTGGAGACTGCCTTGGACACCAAAAGAAGAGAGTTTGGTAACAGTGCAGGATACCAAACCGTATTGAAAGCTCACGATATGTCTAAGGACATGGCTCCGATCTCATATTTGGCATTGAGGATCCATCCATTGTTGGGAAAGCAGAAGTAGCATATACAGGGTTGAGTGACATGGTGTAAATCCAAATTGATGATCAGAAATCAAGTCATTGGAGAAGAAGAAGGATTTGATGTCAGAAGCAATGATGGATTCCATAATCTTGCTGATGATTGAGAGCAGGCTGATTGGTCTGTAGTTGCAGGGATCAGGTTTTGCACCTATTTTATGCAGAGCAGTAATGTTTCCTGATTTCTGAGCAGATGGCAGATGACCTTGAGAAAATGAGAGGGTGAATGGAACAGAAAGAGGGTGAGCAAGAGCAGCAGAGCAAGTTTTTAGAACACAAGGGCTGATGCTGTGTGGACCTGTTGCAGAATCTGAGTCGAGCTTTGACAGCAAGTTCTCCACCTTGTCAGGAGAAAAGGACAGAGTCCAGGAACAGCTGGATGCGACTGGGTAAGTTGGGTACAGAAAGCAATAGTACAGCTGATTATAATCTCTCATATCATAAGAATTGTGCCAATTATGACTAAAGCATGAAATTTCTACCAGTGTTAGTACATGCCAAAAGCTTCATTTTCAGATCGGGAGGTAAGGCAGATTTGACCTCTGAGGACCGTGAGAGGTCAATGACCTCAAAGTATCACAATATTGATGTTTGGCGTCATTGGTTAATGGTAAACATGTTTATGATGTACAAACCATGCATTTGTGTTCCAATAAAAGTGTCTACATATTCCACACAGCGTTGGTAATTATTTACAGGTGTCGAGCTTTGACCTCTGAGGACAGTGAGAGGTCAATGACCTAAAAATATCAAAATATTGATGTTTGGCTTCATTCGTTAATGGTAAACATGTTTATGATGAACAACCCATGCATTTGTGTTCCAATAAAAGTGTCTACATATTTATTTACAGGTGTCCAGCTTTGACCTGTGAGGATAGTGAGAGGTCAATGACCTAAAAATATTGATATTTGGCTTCATTGGTTAATGGTAAACATGTTTATGATGTACAACCGATGCATTTGTGTTCCAATAAAAGTGTCTACATATTTCACACAGCGTTGGTAATTATTTACAGGTGTCCAGCTTTGACCTCTGAGGACAATGAGAGGTCAATGACCTAAAAATATCAAAATATTGATGTTTGGCTTCATTCGTTAATGGTAAACATGTTCATGATGTACAAACCATGCATTTGTGTTCCAATAGAAGTGTCTACATATTCAACACAGTGTTGGTAGTTATTTACAGATGTCTAGCTTTGACCTACTGGTCCTTGACATGAGAGACATCATGGACACCCCAGTGGTAGAAACTGAGGAAGATCGAGTCCCTTGGTGAGGAGCAGTACACAAAGTTTGTTGAAGAAAGACTGGAACTATGCACGAAGCCAGTTACAGAAACACTGCCCAAGAACAAGTTGCCACTCTTCAGTCGGCCACAGGCCAAGACGCAGTCAAAGCAGCAGATCCAACTCGCCGCAGTGAAGAGTGACTGTAGTCTCTTCTCGATGCTGTATATTGCCTGCCAATCACGTGATGGGGATCTGGACCAGTTCTTCTGCCACGAGAACCAGGCAGCCCCACCAGCATTATCAACAGGAGGAAAACTGCACCTTGGAGTCAAAGCAGATCTACTACACTGCCTGAAATCAGACCAACCCGAAACCACAAGCGCACCTGCGGTTGATGCCACAATCCTTGACGGAGCAGCTATTGTTCAAATGCTGAATCCTGTAATGGCAAAGACTTTTGAAGAGTATGTGAACACAGTATTTGCACCATACATCTCCACTCAACTCGAAAAGGTCAACAGACTCGACCTCATCTGGGATGTATATCTACCTGACAGCCTGAAAGGCACGACCAGACAGAAAAGGGGCAAGGGCGTCAGGAAGACGGTGGCTCCCTCTACCGTCATGTCTAAGAACTGGAAGGACTTCCTTCGCGTGGATCAAAACAAGACTGAGCTCTTTGGTTTCCTGTCACGAGAGGCCATTCGTCTTCCAATAGCAGATGGCAAGGAAATGTATGCAACATGTGGAACGGAGGTCCTGTGCTCTCTTGCCGAGTCCGACTTGACCAGCCTCGCCCCATGTTCACACGAGGAGGTGGACACTCGCCTGCTTCTACATGTGGCAGATGTTGTGCAGAAGGGGATCAGGAAGGTGGCCATACACACTGTGGATACTGATGTTGTGGTACTAGCTGTGGCTTCATTCAACATCAATCCTGACGAGCTGTGGATAGCTCTTGGTACTGAATCCAGCTTCCGGTACATAGCTCTTCACCAACTGGCTGCCGCCATGAACCCAAGACAATGTGCTACTCTCCCCATCTTCCATGCCCTCACAGGGTGCGACAGTGTCTTCTTTCACTAGCAGAGGGAAGAAGACTGCCTGGGAGATTTGGAAAGTGTTCTCAAAGGTGACTGATGCCTTTGAAGAACTCTTACGCATGCCAAGTGATGTCAGTGAGGAGTCAATGTCACTGCTGGAGCGCTTCGTTGTGCTGATTTATGACTGCACCAGTGACACCATAGAAGTGAACGATTCTAGGAAACAGCTCTTCGCACACAAGTCTAGGGCTCCAGAAAACATTTCCCCAACGCAGGCAACACTCCAGCAGCACATCAAGCGTGCATCTCTCCAGGGCAACTGCTGGAACCAAACTCTGGTCCTGAATACAGAGTTACCAATCCCATCTGACTGGGGCTTGACAAAGAAGGCCTCTGGGTGGCAGCCTCTTTGGACGACCCTGCCAGAGGCATCAAAATCTTGCCACGAACTGATCCACTGCGGCTGCGAGAAGGGATGTACCGGCCGCTGGAAGTGCACCAAGGCTGCACTCAAGTGCACTGCATTATGTGCACGTTCAGGAGATTGCTAGGTGCAATCAGACACCTTTATATTTATGCGTCTATATGGATAATGTGTGTGTGTTACATGTACCAGTATGTACGATACATGTGTCTGAAGTAACTGACCTCACTGTACTTTAAGCTTATAGACTATGTTCAGTGCACATTGAAAATTAAGATTGCACAGATGATCTTACAACACGATTTCATGCAAGCTGTTCTGGACACCACAATAACCTAAATGTGTATTTCAATAAATTTGTTTTCTGAGGTCACTGACCTCATTTAAAGCACTTGTTCAGTCATGGTTGCATCCTGTGATTATCTATAAAGGCTTTCCAGAAGATAAAGGGACCAACACATGGCAACATACCTTTTTAATGATTCCCAAAACAGACAAAGTGCACCAGAATCGTGAAAAAATGACAATGTCAATGTAATTGAGGTCATTGACCTGTCACTATCCTCAGAGGTCAAATCTGACTTCCCTCCCGATCTGAAAATGAAGCTTATGGTATGTACTAAAAGCCCAGTCAGACCTTGACGTTTTAGCCAGCTTATGCCGATTTTTGAAAAATTTGTCTAAAACGCTGGCACAAATTGAATACGTTTTGGGTAAGTTTTGGAAACATTGAGAGCATGCTGAAAAACACTGCCATACGTCATAGTATGCTGGCTTTTATCATTGTACTTTGCGGTTGTCCTCAAATTTGAATACGTTATGGGTAAGTTTTGGAAACATTGAGAGCACGCTGAAAAACACTGCCATACGTCATAGTATGCTGGCTTTTATCATTGTACTTTGCGGTTGTCCTCAAATTTTTATCACGTTTGAAATTTTACGACTTATGCCAGCGTATGACTCACAAGTTCTGCTACGCTGGCCATAAGTTGTAGGCACGTTATGCGATCGTTGACACACGTTACTTGTAAGTTAATCATAAGTCGAAACACGTCGAGGTAATGTTTAGCGTAACCGAAACTTATTTATAACCTATGAGTAACGTGTTGTAGGCACGTTACGCGATCGTTGACACACGT
This sequence comes from Eptatretus burgeri, assembly GCF_056783735.1. Classification (NCBI taxonomy): domain Eukaryota; kingdom Metazoa; phylum Chordata; class Myxini; order Myxiniformes; family Myxinidae; genus Eptatretus; species Eptatretus burgeri. The sequence continues at coordinate 29,808,827 of NC_140963.1, forward strand.
CAAAATACGTTACTTGTACGTTACTCATAAGTCGAAACACGTCAATGTAATGGTTAGCGTCAGTGTTCCAGACTCCCTGGTTTTTTTTTTCTTTTTTTCGGTAAAACGTTGATGTTGACACTTCGATTTCTAGTGCGGTTATGATTTAAATCGTTGAGCGGCCGCCTATTAATTATATTATAACTGCACTAGAAATCGAAGTGTCAACATCACAGTCATACCGAAGAAAAAAAACAAAACAGGGAGTTTGGAACACTGACGCTAACCATTACATTGACGTGTTTCGACTTATGAGTAACTTACAAGTAACTTTTGTCGATGTGTGCCAACGATCGCATGCAGACGTGTGACGCATGCGGCAAGTACGGTGTAAAATTTTTAACACGTTTAAAATTTCAAGACGTACTCCACTTACTACGACGTATGATAGCGTACTTTAGCGTTCTATTCACATATACCAAACTTACCCATACCGTATTTGACGTGCGCCAGCGTTTTAGATGCATTTTTCAGAGGTCGGCATACGCTGGCAAGATCGCCAAGGTGTGACTGCGATGTTGACACTTCCATTTCTCCGGTGGTTATGATTTGAATCATTGTGCGGCAGCCTTTTAATAGGCTATGCCACGTAATCGTCGGCGATACGTGCAGCGCGCTATGCATAAGTTAGACTATCGTTGGGCATAGGTTGTGAATGCCGACAACAGGCTAAGCATTCGTTGGTATAAGTTATCTATAAGACAACGAAACATTCTGTGTCCATTACTAATATGTTATACATACGACCAACTCGTTATGAATACATCCGAATCCTTAAAAAAACATCAAAAGTTCAGCGTAAGCCAGCGTTTTACATACATTTTGATACGTTGCCATTGCTGGCTAAAACGTCAAGGTGTGACTGGGCCTTTACACTGGTAAAAATTTCATGCTTTAGTCATAATTTGCACAATTGTTATGATTATGTGCTGCACTACAATGGGTTTGGGACACAATATTTAGAAACAAACACAGAGTTTCGGCTTTCAGCCTTTTCACATGCAGCGTTACCTGTGCAGCCGTTACCTGGAGCGATGATCGCTTCGTTACCTGTACGTGAAAATAAACACACCCTATTGAGGTAAGGTGGGGGGGGGGACATACACCAGATACAGACTGTACTGGAAGCCACCAGGATTTGGAGGAGGGAGACAAGGTTTGAGAGTTCAGACGAGATTAGAAAGATGTTGTTTCCTGGCTCTCCTAAGGGTAGACACACACTTGTTCAGAGCTTTGTGGAAGGAACTGAGATTGCCTTCAGTAGGATTTGCCTTCCATGAGGCGAAGGCAATTTGTTTCCAGACAACTGAAGATGAGATGGGATAAATCTGTGCATGAGAGAGCAAATTTGTTTGAAAGAATTCCCAGGATGAGTTGATGTTGGAGAAAGTAGAAATGGGAGATGAGCCTAGAAGTTTGAAGGCTGCCTGAAGACCCTGCCAGTCTGCCTAAGTGAAGTGCTGGACTCGTCGGCGCTGAGGAGTTCTCTCATAACAGCCAGAGAGATTACCGCTTCAACAAGCAGATGGTCCGATGAACCAATTGGAGCAAAAGAAGAACAGCAGACATTTTCTGGGAAATTCGTCAAAATCAAATCCAGAAGAGATGGAATACCTTTGGCTGAGATCCGATTCAGGAAGTTGACAGATTGAGTCAGTCCCGATGATGCGCAGAAGTCCTTTGCTGAAGTGCCATGGCAAGTGTGAGAGGAACTAACACCCAGCCAACTGGCATGACAGAAATTTAAGTTACCGCATATGAGGAAGAGAGAGTTTGTTGAGTGGATAGAAGTTGGTCCATGTTTTCAGCGAGCAAGACGTAAATGTCGTCATCACTGTTTGGTGGACGGTACAGCAGCACTCAGACAGAGGTGGGAGCAGAGGGGAAGCCATAGCCAGAGGTATTCCTGGGGGTGTGGAGGAGTGTGGGCAGTGAATCGAGAGCGAGGAATATAATTTTTGATGAAGAGAGCAACTCCGCTGCCAGGACGAGGCTCGGGTCTGTCATACCGGAGGAGGGAGTACCAATGAGAGAAAATAAGGAGTCAGAGACATTTTGATGGAGGAAAGTTTCTGTTAAGCAGATTATGTCTGGTTTGTCAGTGGCAACCTGAATGTAGAGACCAGTCAGGTTAGAGCGAAGGCCCTGGATGTTTTGTGGTCTACACTGTTGAGGAAGAGGGAGAGGAGGAGGTTTTGGGTGCAGGGATGGGGAGGGTAGTTTCAGGGAAGAGAGGTGGAGGTAGTGAGAGTTGTTGACAGTTGATGACATTGTTTAAGAGCTACGGGAGAGGGTCAGATTGCGAGAATGACAAAGGGCTAAGTGGTGAAGGGATGAGTAGCAGTGGGGAGTAATGAGAGGGGAAAAGGGAAGTGGGAGATTTGAGGAGGTGGACGAATGAGCTGGAAGAGAGAAGTTGTGGGTAAGGAGGCAGCTTTGTAGATGCGAAGCAGGGGCAGCTTTGAGGAGGGGAGTGAGGGTGAGATTTGAAAGGAAGGGGCGAGAGGGTAGCTTTGTGCGAGAGGGGGGACGATGAGAACGGGCATGGCCATGGGTGAGGGTGGGGAAGGGAGGGGTGGGAGGACTGGAAGGATAATACTGGGTCGTGGCATTGTGGAGATGGGGGGGAGTGGGGGGAGGAACAAAAATTGAGGGAGTGGGAAGAAGGGGAGGTGTGATGAGAATTAAGAGGGTGGGAAGAGGGGAGGAAGCTTTGAGAAAGGGGAGTGGGGAGGGAGATTTGTAGGGGAGGGGTGAGAGGAGAGATTTGAAGGGGGTGGGTGAAGGGGGACATTTGGGGGAGAAGGGTGAGAGGGGAGAATTGAGGGAGAAGTGTGAGAGGGGAGAATTGAGGGAGAAGCGTGAGGGTGGAGAATTGAGGGAGTGTGGGGGAGCCTTTGAGAAGGGTGAGGTGAAGCTTGCCTTTAAGAGGGAGGAGGTGGCTGAATTGAGAGGGAAGCTTTGAGAGGGAGGGAGATGATGAGAGCAGGCACTGTCACGGAGGAGGAGGGAGAAGGGAGGGGTGGGCAGAGGGATAGGATGAGACTGGCTAGTGGTATGGTAGAGGGAGCGAGCGGACAAGGGGAGGAACAAGATTTGAGGGGGTGGGAAGAGGGGGGTGATGTGATGAGAGGAAAGCGAGTGCGTGTTAGAGATGTTGAGCATTGTGCTGAATGAGTGTGAGACATTTGAAAACCATACAGATTGGGATAACAGAGGGGGAACCTTTCGTAAGGTAGAGGACAGTGAAGAGATGCTGGGATGGGGGAAAGATGGGATGGGTAAGGAGAGGGTATAACAGGGAAGGAGTTTGGAGGAGGTAGATTTAAGGAGGTGGGATGAATTTGCACTAAAGTTGGAAAAAAAAAAAAAGAAAGATTAATCATGGAAGACGAACAAGTATTGCAAAATGGTATTTTTAAAATTTGTCGGTCAGAGATTCATTTAAATACATTGGAAGATGGATGGAGTGCAGAGTAATTGACAGAGTGGATAAAGGAAGCGTTGCAACAGATGGAATTTTTAGACATGGGATGAAAGAAAGGTCGAATTGAACACAAGATTTTGAAGAAGAATGGGGTGAAGAGGGGAAGTTGAAACATTGTAAGAGACCTTTTTTATTTTTATTTTTTTTGAAGATTAGGGAAGGAGGGTGGAAGAGTCAAGGAAAAGTTTGAAGAAAAGGTCGTGAAGGTGTGTGGTGAAAACCTTCATGATCAGAGTGCGATTGGCAGGGGAAGAGGGGAGAGAAGCAAGAAGAAGAGTCGGCACAGGAAGTCACATGGTTACGTGGGGAAAAGGGTGAAAAGGGGCAAGGTTTTTTGTTCGTTTTTTTATATTTTAAGACGTGAAACAGAGGGAATAGTTGGGAGGGATAGAAGGAGGGTGGAGGGGAAAAGTGGTGAAAACAAAAACATGGTAATGAGGAGAAAATACAAATAAACACTTTTGTGCACATAAATGGGAAGAAGGGGAGGCATCAGAGAAACTTGATATGACAAGACTGATGAAAACTCACCGGCGAGCACAAACTTTGAAACTAGAAGGGCACTCTGCAGAGCACATAACTCCACCACGCAATGCCTGATCCACGAGAAGATTTTGGGCCCAATACATTTTTGAAATATCATTCTTTATATCCTTTTTGGCCCTATCTCTCAATGGTGTAAAATCACTTTAAAAATTAAATAATTATTATATCCAGATCCGGCGGATCTTCACCAAAATCGAATCAATTCGTCCTTGCCACACACCTGACTTGTCCACCAAGTTTCAACTGAATACGTCCACAACTTTTTGATATATCATGCTATATATTAGTTCAGCCCTTTCTCTCAATGGTAAAGAATCACTTTAAAAAAAATCAGATCTGGATCCAGATTCGGATCGTCACCAAAATTGAATAAATTCTTCCTTGTCACACAACCATGTCCACCAAGTTTCGTCCGAATCCGTCCACAACTTTTTGAGATATCGTGCTATATATTGTTTTGGCCCCATCTCTCAACAGTGAAGAATCACTTAAAAAATTCAAGTAGTCGGATCTCGATCCAGATCTTCAGTAACATCTAAATCAGTTAATCCTTGTCACACACCCAACCTGTCCACAAAATTTCATCTGGATCCGTCCACAACTTTTTGAGATATCCTGCACACAAAGAAACAAACACAAACAAACAAGAAGAAATCATCATGCAGATCACAATACTTGCAAAATCCATGAAACAAATTTGACCTAAAAAATAATTGGTGGTTGAATTCAATGACCAAATACGCAACTCCTCTTCAAATTTTAAGTGAATCAGTTGAAAATTGACAATTTTACGAAATTTGGCCGATGTTTACCTATATATTTGGCCTATATTGACTGTTTGGTCCATGTTGACCTGAAAAATAATTGGCTGGTTTAATTCAGTGACCTGAAATATAAATCCTCTTCAAATTTCAAGTTATTCGGACAAAAATTGATGATTCAAAATTGAGGATTTTAGAAATACCACCTTAGCTGTTGACCTCTGGCCTATGTTGATGTTTTGGTCAGTTTTGACCTCAAAAATAAGACTGTGTAACAATTTTTTTATTATCTTGCCAAAACGAAGTTTTTGCAAGATATGTTAGTCAGCTTGTATGTTTTTTTTTTTTTTATTTTTTTTTTTTTTTTTTTTTTGTTTGTTTGTTTGTTTGTCTGTAATCACGTATAAAAAATTCTGCAGAGCACAGTTATCATTGGAAATTTTTGCAAGTTCGCCTATCAGAGGCCTATAGAGGTCCCTTTCAGTGCACAAAATTTTGAAGGTCAAGGTCAAAGGTCAAGGTCACTTTTCCGCAAATCAGGGGAGTCGACAAAACCCTTATTTTTTGAGTAATTTTGATCGGATCGTCTCAAACTTCATGGGAATATAGTTCATGGTCTGGCGCTCAGCTGATTAATTTTTGGTGGCGATTGGCCTTGACCTTCATGGTTAGCGCCTGAGGTCAAACACATTTGACCCCAAGGTCAAATCTTCAAGTTTTAGGAACCATATCGTGTAGTCCCTCAAATTGAACACCTCGATGAGTGCTTTCTAGATATGTCACGCTTGAGACATTATGACGTCATTTGGTGACGTTATGAGGCAAACATATTTTTCATGGTTACTCTGTAGAACGATTCTCATCGGAATCTCTCGTAGGCAGATATTCCTCAAGGAGTCGCTCCTGGTGGATAGCAGCTCTGTTCACCTCAGTGTGACCTTAAAGAAGTCACACGTGGTCACCTTTTGGCAAGATACAGGTTACCCTGCGGGTGACATTGGTTTATTTATTTTTTGTTCCTCAGTAGTAAGTGTTATTTTCTAATTGCTTATGCCTCAAAAGTATAGAAAATGGCTATTATTCCCCTCAGACTTTGCTTTTGTGACCAGGAGTGATTTTGGAGACAAAAAGACCTCAATGACTTGATCAGAGATCTTGGTCTCACCAAGTCCTATGCCGAGCTTCTGACGTCTCGGTTCAAGCAGTGGAACTTGTTGGATGAAAGTGTGCAAGTCACAGATCAGAGGAATCGCCACCAAGCTTTTTCCAGCTTCTTCACCAGTCAAGATGGACTCTGATTCTGCCACAATGTGACCAGTCTGTTTGAGGCGATCGGAATCGCCTGTAACCCAAACGTGTGGCGCCTCTTCATTGACAGCTCATCCAGGAGCCTCAAAACCGTGCTGCTCCATAACGGGAACAAGTACCCCTCTCTTCCCCTGGCTCACTCGGTGCACCTCAAGGAGGATTACAACAGCGTCAAGACCTTGCTGAACGCCTTGAAGTATGATGAGTATGGCTGGGAGGTCATTGGAGACTTCAAAATGGTGGCATTCATCATGGTCTCCAAAGTGGTTGGACCAAGTTTCCCTGCTATCTTTGCCTTTCGGACAGCAGGGACACCAAGGCGCACTACCACAGGCTGGAATGGCCACAGCGGACCGAGTTCTCCGTGGAGAGGGGCAACGTCAAATGGGAGCCACTGGTGGACCCCCGGAAGGTGCTGATGCCACCACTGCACATCAAGTTGGGCCTTATGAAACAATTTGTCACAGCTGGAGATAAGGAATCGGCAGCCTTCAAGTACATTGAAGACTTCTTCCCTAAGCTGTCTGAGGAAAAGGTCAAAGCCGGTGTCTTCGTCGGACCACAGATAAAGAAGATCATGGAGTGCAAGGAATTTCCCAAGAAGCACACTAGAGTGGAGAAAGCGGCTTGGAACAGCTTTGTCGCAGTGGTTCGGGGCTTCCTGGGCAATCACAAGGCCTAAAACGATGTGGAACTGGTTGAGACTGGTGAAGAACTACGGCACCATGGGCTGCAAGATGTACCTCAAAGTCTATATCCTTGACGCTCATCTTGATAAATTCAAGGATAACATGGGAGCGTACTCGCAGGAGCAAGGTGAGCGCTTCCACCAGGATATACTGGACTTTGAATGCCGCTACCAAGGGCAGTATAACCAGAACATGATGGGAGACGACATTTGGGGGCCGATTCGTGAAAGTGATTTAGTGTATAATCGTAAATCACGAAAAACTACTCACTTCTAAATCTTTTGTGGTCATTTTTGTATAAATTTAGTATTGTTACTGGTAGGGTGTAGGCCGCAAACCGACCGCTATGAATGGAGCCGCAAGTCGAGTCGGCCCGACCGATCGCCCGGAATATAGATCGCCGCCCGGATAACTCCGAGCGACGGGTCCTTGTACAAGAACCGAAATACGCCAATCGGAAGATCACGTGGGGTAGGGTCGATTGCCAATCTTCCGTTTACCTAAATACCCACGTGATCCAACTACCGGGGTATTCCACCCTCGACGGAACTCGTACGGAACAAACCGCCGAGGCGAGCTTGTCCGTGCGCGATTCCGAGCGGCGTAATCGCCGAGAACCGTCGGTCCAAATGTCCCCCTATTACGGCAAACCAACGGCTTTCTAACTCCCAACACATGAAATGTTCAGTCAATGAGGGAATGGACGCAACGAGCAGGTTTACATTTACACAAGGACATTTATTATAATGAAACACGTATGCAATTAAATAAGGCAAAACACTTATGCAATTATACAAGCAACAAAAGCACGACAAAAGAACTACAACCGTCTACTTATTATGTACAGTCATTTACACTTAACAGCAGTTCCTACTTATTAGACGGGCCCATGTACGCACGCGCGCACGCACGCACGCACGCACGCACGCACGCACACACACACACACACACACACACACACACACACACACACACACACACACACACACACACACACACAACGGTGGCTGAGGCCATTAATCACGAGCTCCAGCTCAGAGGACAGGTGAGCTGAAACTCAGAGCTTGACTCGAACCTTTCCACCTCGTGTGGTCTTCAACTTGTCCAGACCCGGGCTCCAGCGAGAGCGAGCTGGATCCAATCGCCACGATCCTTCCCGAGCTCCCGCGAATCCTCCCGCGCTTCTCAACACGTGCCGGTGAGACGAGGCGCCGATCCTTCCTGTCGATCGTCGCTTCCCCGAGGATCCAACTCCAAGAAGAGGCCGATGCGTCGCACCAAGCCGGGAAACAAAATGGAGAACGAAAAGCTCCACAAACCAAGAGGAAGAGGAATAAGAGGAAGAAGCCTCCACTCGCAGCTCGAGCTGAACAACTGGCTCAAGTTCCTTCCAAAACAAGAAGAAATCATCATGCAGAGCACGACACTTGCTAAATCCATAAAACAAATTTGACCTCAAAAATAATTGCCTGTTGAATTCAGTGACTTGATATGCAACTCCTCTTCAAATTTCAAGTGAATCAGATGAAAATTGACAATTTTAGGAATTCGGCCGATGTTGACCTTTTGGCCGATGTTGACCTCAAGAATAATTGGCTCTGCATTCAGTGACCTGAAATGTAAATCCTCTTCAAATTTGAGGATTTTAGAAATCTCACCTAAGTTGATGACCTTTGGCCTATGTTGACCTTTTGACCTCAAAAACAATAGGCTTCTTCCTTAGGACAAAGTCTACCATGTGGTGGAGTTTCGTAAAGATCAGTTTAAAATTGTGACCTGTATGCGACAGACAGACAGAATAACAAGATCGACTGACCAATATACTACTTGAAAAATCTTTGATTTTGCAAGTAACAAACAGACAAACGGACCCAAATGCAATACCTTCTCCTTTGGCAAGGAAACACACAGTAAAAACGGAGGCAACAAATAAACAGTCAAAACGCGACAAACAACGATCGAAACCATATCTTTGAGAAAGTCGGCAGAGACCTCTGGAGAGAACCGACCATCGCCTCAAAAACTGGAACCAGAAGCCCAACATGTTTGAATCAAAAACCGGAACCGGAATTCCACCATGTTGCACGTTTGAATCCTGTCTTTTTTACCCATTTTAGGATTACAGAATACATGATTGTTAAAAATTATTTGCTTTAAACATATCACAGGTTGGATGAGTGGGTAACACACTGCTTTCACTCAATCATGAGGCCTATAAGTTCATATCCCATATTTAAGTTTTCAAAAGTACTTCATTCTTCCCCAAAAAATTAACAAAAGTACTTGATTGTTGGGTTGTGGGTAGGGGCAGAATAAATAAAAGCATAGGGGATAAGAGCAGGTCAGACATAGAGGAAAGGGCCCACTTTTATTCAAAAATACTTTTATAATCTGCACTAGAATTCACGGACCAGTGCGCGTGTGTGTGTGTGTGTGTGTGTGTGTGTGTGTGTGTGTGTGTGTGTGTGTGTGTGTGTGTGTGTGTGTGTGTGTGTGTGTGTGTGTGTGTGTGTGTGTGTGTGTGTGTGTGTGTTTGTTTGTTTGTCATGCTACTCCTCCTACATTTCTGGGCTGATTACATCTCGACTTGCTCCTTCGGATCAGTTAGTCCTCAATTAATGCATAGGGGTGTTTCATCTTTGCTGGTGGTTTTGGAGGGGAGGAGGGGACGCAGATTCTCCATGTAAATATGTATCGTGGAGTGCAACCTCCAGGTGGGGGGAAGGTATTTCAAGTCTCCACCATTTACAGTGCAGTATTCCTGTATCCAAGTTTTCCAGTGCGGTGAGGTGTTTTGAATTATAAGCAGTAGGTATGCTTTGGCTTCATACATGTAACCCAGGTTTTTGTTTTTGCCTATACAAAGCTGTCAGTTATCTGTACATCGCCCAAATAAGGGTATGCGTCAGAAGATGTATCCTTGGTGTTGGCTTAATGGTTAGGGTGGTGGGCTTGGGATCCTTGGACCCTGAGTTCAAATCCTGCCGACCCGTTGAATTAATACCAGGTGGGGTTGACTCTGCCTGTCATCCTTCTGAGGTCGGCAAAATGAGTACCAGCATGCTGGTATCCTGTGTCGGAGCGGCGACCCATCCAGGATTGTGACCAATAGCCAAGGACACTGCTGAGGCAGCACCAACGCTCTGCACAGTGTATGGTCCCAATGAGATGGATGTCAGAAGATCATGTTGCATGCTGAGACAAGATCGCCTGTAAGGCGGGTACTTTGCTCGTTAAATAGAATTTTCATAAGATGGGCACATTACAAAGTCATAACTTACAACAACTTTCTGCAGAAAACATGTCCTAAACTCACATTCAAACCACAAACCCACAGAACTGCAGCTCAGAGAATTTATCCACTCAGCCATTCAGTTAGAAACAAGGAAACAAGAAGGAAATCCAACACAGGTGGAGGCCATTCAGCCCATCATGCCTGCGCGAACACCACACCAATGCAAAATCCAAGAAAGAAATTGTAAAAAAAAAAAAGTTTTAAAATTAATGGCAGAAAAAAAAAATTGTATTTTTTTTGTTGTAATTTTTTTTTCTTTTCTTCCCCTCGGAGAGGGGGCATGGGCTTGGTTAAAAACACACATCAACCACACAACCCCCCTTAACAAGACCCCCACCAACATCACTCCATGCACAAACTACCTAAAAGTCTTATCAACATCCCCATACTCCTCTATCTCCATAACTTCCAGGTATATATCTAATTCTAATTTAAACTTATCTACTTTTTCTGCTGCGACTACCTTTCCAGGGAGACCATTCCATGCATTAACTACTCTCTGAGTGCTGAGTGAAAGTCCCCTGCCTTACTTCCGTCTTAACTCTCCTCTTCTTTCCTCTCATGCTATGGCCCCTGGTTCTGTCACTGTCTACTCTGATGAATAATTCATCTGCACTTATTTTATCTATGCCTTTCATTATCTTAAACATCCCTATCATATCTCTTTGCAACCGCCTCCTTTATATTGAATAAAGCCCTGTCTCCTTCAACCGCTCCTCATAGCTGAGTCGAGCTAGGCCCGGAATCAATCTCGTAGGTTTACGCTGAACCTTCTCTTTGGCATCTATGTCCTTCCGGAACTGCGGTGACCAAAACTGCACACAATATTCTAGATGTGGTCTCACTAAATTCCTGTACTATGTTAACACCACCTCTTGATTTATAAATGATCCCCCTCCGAATACAACCTAAAACCCGATTTGCTTTACCTGTAGGTGCCTGGCATTGTGCTGCCTGCTTACCTCCCATATCTATTACTACCCCCAGATCCTTCTCCTGTGTGATATGCTCCAATGTTATCCCTTGCATCCTGTAATCTTTATTTTCATTGTTCTTTCCCATCCCCAACACCTTACACTTACTCAGGTTAAATTCCATCTGCCAGTCTTTTGCCCAATTCATACAAGTATCAATACTCTCTTGTATCTGTTCACCACCTCCTCTGCTATCCACCTTACCTTCAAGCTTGTGTCATCTGCAAATTTGGAAAGCTTACTCTTTACCCCATTATCCAAATCGTTGATGTAAATATTGAATAGTAATGGTCCGAGGACCGATTCCTGAGGTACCCCACTATTTACATCCTCCCAGCAAGACACCCTCCCACTCACAGCCACTCTTTGCTTCCTATCACTAAGCCAGTTTGCAATCCAATTAGCTACTTAACCAGCCACTTCACAAGCCCTCACTTTGGCTAACAACCTCCGATGTGGTACCTTATCAAATGCCTTCTTAAAGTCTCGATGTCCTGTGTCCACTGTCTTTCCCTCATCCACCCAATCAGACACTACTTCTAGAACTCAAAAAGATTTGTAAAACAGGAACTATCTTTGATAAACCCATGCCGACTACCTTTAATTAGTTTGTATTTGTTTAAATGGTTCCTCATCCGGTCTTTAATTAATGTCTCCAACACCTTCCCCACAAATGAAGTCAAACTAACAGGTCTATAGTTTCCCAATTCTTCTCTGGATCCTTTCTTAAATAATGGTGTTACATTTGTTACTCTCCAATCCTCCGGTACTCTCCAATCTATCCTGACGCCTCCAGTGAGCTATTGAAAATATCCGTTAACATCTCGCTTACCTGCTCAGCCACCTCCCTCAATACTCTCGGTTGCATATTATCTGGCCCCGGAGCCTCATCTACTCTTAGATTACCTAGCTGTTCCTTTACTTCCTCCACTCCAACCTGGATCTTCTGTAAAAGCCCTTCCTCACCTCCTCGATAGATACTCTGAGCTATTGGCAATTCTCCTGACTGTTCTTGTGTAAAAGTTGAAGAAAAATACCTGTTTAATAAGCCTGCCATCTCACTTTCATCACTAACCACTCTCCTGGTGCTATTCCTCAATGGGCCCACACTGATCCTAACCTGTTCTTTTTCCCTGATATACTTAAAGCCTTGCTATTATATTTAATATTCTTAGCCATGTCCTTCTCATACTCTCTTTTGGCTTGCCGAGTTATTTTCTTCCGATCCCTAAAAGAAGAAAAACTTTTATTTTTTTTCAGTCTCAAGTATTAACCTTCAAATTAACAAATTACAGGTATAGCACCTCTCGCTCCCCCTTTGAATCCATCAGATACTCATCCTCTCCTTCCTCATCCTCTTCTGCAATTTCCAACCTGAACCCCATTGTGACCAGCCATCTCATATTTCACAAGTCATCCAAATTTATGTTTCATTTATACCCTGGTTGTGCACTCTATTTTGACTCAAACACATTGTTAAACCCCTGAGAAATTGGAAAATTAAACCGCTGAGAGAGATAGATAATAATTAGCAAACAAATTTATAACATCTGCTTTCCTTCGTTGGAATTCAAAATGTAATGTGATCACATCCATTGTATTTCAAATTGATGTGAGAAAACAATCCATAGCATGTATATTCCCTTACCTTCAGTTTTCGGATTTTTAATGCAAGATGTTGCTTCTCTTTACTTTATATTTTAGAGTTCTTGAGGTCAAGTGCTCAATATTTCCTGTGTCTACGATTTTTCAGGAGCAGTTGACAGCAATCTCTTCAATTCGGACATTTCCATATCCTGATTAGTCGAGTCCACAAAAAACAGCTTGCTTGATTATTCTCATTCCACAACCAGCCTTGAAGAAAAACGAAATTGATTTCTCATCTAATCCATTTCAAGATTGACAATGTTGTTTTATTCATTTTGGTTCTTTGGAACCCATAACAATAACCTCTTCTTCAAATACACAAACAGCTAAATCTCATCATCTGCCACTTCCAAAAAAAGTTGGCAAATCATCATGTTATCTCAAAACTTTAGCAACAAGATAAAATATCGAAGAAAAACAAGATCAGTAATTCGACAATCATACAAATGTGCAAAAGCAATGTCAAGAAAGTAACATATCAATGAAGTAGCTTTCAGAATATGAACAAAAATATTCAGAAATCATAAAAAGTCTTTGATGATGGAGAATTTTGGGCATGAAAAGAAAACTTTTTTCAGACAATTGTAGATTTTGTCAATAAATGTTATTTTGAAGGTCATCTTCATGCATAAATGAAAATATCAGGCTTTAATTCACCTTTTCACCACAATAACTGCACAATTTATTTATTGTAAATTAAAGAACTCAGTGTGGGGGCACCACACCTCACCTCGACCAGATATTTGTTATGATTATTTGATAATCAGTAAATAATGATGAGAATATGCTCAATTACACAAAGGCAGATAAACCTATGAGAAAACAAACAAACACGATTCTTAAATAAATGTATCAATAATCACAAATGTGGCAGATTCAGTAATAATTAAGGAATAAAATTATTTTTAAAGGCCACAACTATTTCCACATTATTGTGGAGTTGGCTGGGGGAAGCTTGGCCTAAGTCTTTCAGGAATCGGCTGGCCAGGCCTGATGTACGACTAAGGTGAGGGCAGCAATTTGGAATTTGTCCATGGTGCTGGTGATTGCTTGCCTATTCTTCACGAAGGACACTGTGGGATTTTTAACATCCACAAACTAATTCCAGCAGATGAGAAACCCAATTTAACGTCCATCTGAGGGATGGATGCACACACTGATGAATCACTTTGCTTGTGAAACATTGGGATGACAGTTTATGGCTAGGTCAGGACTAAAACTCATGGAGACAGCTTAGAGGTGAGTGTGTGTACCTTGAGGCTATCTTGCCAGCCCAGTAACAAGTAAGGAATATATTCACAAATTAATTATTTGTTTAAACAAATTAGGCCACACAGTCTAAAACGTGTTCATTTCCTAATTTATGCTATTAATTATGCTTCGTGAATAACACCAGTAAAGAGGAACACCAAAGTTCAAAAAAATTGCATGGACAAAGCAACTTCAAATCCGTCATAAACATAGCACACAGTGGGATCATATTTGCTATTTAAATAAAGAGGGATCTTGTTTGGCACTTATTTTCAACGTTGATAATTAATTACATGAAGGCTCAAATCATTGAAAGTTAATCCCCAAGTTGATGCATCTTCAAATTCAAGCCATATGAGTGTTTTATATTTTTACAAACTGAGCAGCAACCTTCTCATGGTAGAATTCTACTTTTAAGTTTTAACCAATACTTTGCAGTAAATTGTACTCAGTATGCGATCATTTCCTTTTGTCAAAGCTGCATCTAAATACAGCTTGCATGTGCAATTATGGCTTGTCAAAAATTCCTCTTATTTTTTTTTGCAATAAAGGCGGCGAATTGAGGACAAGTGAAGTGCAAATAGTACCCCTGAAAGCAAGTTGTACGATTAGCAAATTAGCTTATGCCGGTGGAAAATTCGACGGGAGAATTATCACCCTCGTGCTCGATCGCCCACATGGTGACACAATGGCTGAGTGAGTCTGGGCAGCAGTGGCCCACGCAAAAACTCAATCAGCTCAGCTATGCTTGACCCACTAGTTTCATGTTCTTCCTGCACATGTGGTGCTCACTGTACATTGTTGGAAAATGTTGAGCTCTTGTCCCTTTCTTCATCTTGCCAAGAGTGTGGATTAACTATCGCCCCAGTGTGCAACTCCCCTAGAGTGCTGGCTCCAGATGTGTGCAGTAGGTACACTCCAAAGGTAGCCTGGTAAGAATGATACATATAAAAGGCAAGGATTTTTTTCCAGAGCATGTGTAAACGTTATTTAACATTCTCCATTGTAAAATGGTAAAACTACTACATGTGACAATGGAATATTGTGTCTGAAAGCAACACAAGGCAAAATACATTCAAAAATACATTCAATAATACAATTCCTTTTTGTTTGGTATGTCCAGTGAACAGTTTGTTTTCAAGAAGAGCATGGGTAGGCAGACCAAAATTTGTGCAGGCACAGAGGAGGGAGCAATACATGTCAAAACTACTAAGCAGCCACATCTTATATTCTTCAAAAACTGAACACAAAAGAGGAAATGGAAATATATGAGACATGAGTAATGGGTTGATCTATGAGTGTTCTCAGTGGTGTACTGAGGGGGGTGCAGACGGGGGCATTTGAACCTGGGCACCAGGGAAAGGGGGGCACCAAATTCACAACCAGTTCAACAAGTTCGCCCAGAATTAATCTCGTCTCATAAAGTTATGGATCATTAAGTTGTTTGTGTTATGCGTGATATTGTGATATCAAATATTAATATATCAGCAGAAATATAATTCCATGGGAAATCCCTTGTTTTACAGTGCTTGATTAAAATAAAATACTCGCGAGGTACCAGTGTGTTGTGTAGCAAAGTCAGCCCACAGAAAGGATCTTTAGCTCAACCATTTTTAATGGCGTCTTGCTCCACTAGCTCGACAGCCCGCTGACGCCACTCTCGGTTCCGCCTCCTCAGTTCCAGTTCATCATGCATTCATTAATATTCATGTAATTCCCAATACCACATATTCCTTTTTTTGTGAAAATAACAACTGGTAATGAACCCCCCTGCCCCCTCCCCCCCAAAAAAAATAGTAAGCATGCAATGCAAGATAACATGTCACACGAGAAAGTCCTTGGTCCATTCAGGGGCTCGACGATATCTCGTCCCACGACGAACACCTGGGGTAAAAACTTATGGAGGCATTTGTTGGACAGAGCTATGTGCCTTATAGTCTTCAGAACCCGTCGTACTTCCAGCAGAAAGTCTATTTGAGGTCTGAATTGCAGGTTCTGGATGAACTGCATTCCACACTTTCCCATCAGAGAGTTTGAAGGTAGCAGCACCTCTCTGTTCACTGATCTTGAGGGGTTGGGTAAACTTGTTTTGTCCTTTCTGGTGAAGTCCAGGTTTCCGAACTCGCACGAAAGAACCACATTGGAAGGTGGAAGGTTTCGCTCCCCGAAGCTTGTCTGTGTATCGTTTAGACTTCTCTTGTTTCTGTTGAACACAGCGTCTCACATCCTCGAGTCTTGCAACAGGTATGTTGATTTGGTGTGCAATGTACGTCCATGTCGAAGTTCAGCAGGGGTCTGATGAGTTGTTGCATGTCTTGTAGCTCGATACGTTTGCAAGAAGTTGTGTACGAATTACTTCCAGGGCTCCCCTTTGAGATTTTCAGTATGTACACAGTCCTTAAACATTCTGTTGAAGTGTTCTATCTCCCCGTTGGCTTGTGGGTAATAGAAAGAACTTCGGCAGTGTTTGATGTTTCTTTCCTGCATCAATGTTTCAAACTCAGTTGAAACAAACTGAGATCCATTGTCAGAGATAAGTTTCCGTGGATTTCTTTCACGACTTAATGCTGTAGGCAGGATCTTGATAACTGTAGCAGATGTTACATGGGACGTAAAGGCTACTTCTGGCCATTTGCTGACGTAATCAATTAAGGTAATGGCATAGCGACAGTCCATTTGCCTGTTATCAAGTGGTCCCACTATATTGATGGCAAGCATTTCCAAAGCAGCATTAGGAAGGAACTGGTTGCAAAGGTGGACCCCAAGTGACAGCTGTATTATCATGCATTTGGCAAGTAATGCACAACTTGATGGCAACTTCCACTTGGAAGTCCATCCCTGGCCACCAGTAGAGGTCACGCAGCCTTTATTTAGTCCTTACAATACCTTGATGCGTATCATCGGCATGCTGGATTAACTTTGTTGAAGTTCTGTCGGCACTATCACATGGTGAGTGCCCCGAATCAAGTAATCCTCCTGTACAGCCAGTTCATTCCGAATGCGAAAGTAGGGAAGTACATTTGGGTCAATGCCCTTCGCAGTGCAAGGCCATCCTCTAAAGACATATCCTCACACCTTCTGTAGAATAGGGAATCGATTGCAAGTTTCCTTGAATTGTTCCACAGATACAGCAACGCAGTCATCGGACACTAAAGGCACCATTTCTATGTCCGGTTCGTGGTAAGGCTCTGTCATGGGGAGTGGTAACAGTGATAAACAGTCTGCAGTCACATTTTGATGGCCAGGTTTGTACACAATTTCGTAGTTAAACAACAGTAAGCATGCAAACCAACATGCAATTCTCATTCCAGTTCGACCAAGACCTTTCAAAGATAGTAGTGCGGTCAGTGGACTGTGGTCTCTACGCAGGATAAATTTCCGACCCCACAGGTAAGTACACCATTTCTCAGTTGCCCAGACGCAGGCGAGTGCTTCCTTCTCGACTGCAGAGTACTTGCATTTGCATTCTGTGAGTGTTTGTGAGGCAAAGGCTACTATTTCCTCTGTAGAGTCCTCATGAAGTTGAGTGAGCACTGCTCAGAGTCCATAATCAGACTCGTCTGTGGTCACAATGGTGGACAGAGTAGGGTCATACAAAGCAAGTGCAGGGCTGTTAGCAATCAATTTTTTTACCCTTTCAAATTGAGTGTGCACAGCCTCAGTCCAGGAGAAGTCAGCATCCTTGCGCAGTAAGGCACAAAGTGGCTCCATGACTGTCGCATAATTTGGAATGAATTTGGAGTACCAAGAAGCCAGAAAAGAACGCAGAGCAGATGCATCCTTTGGGGGTGGTGCTTGTGTTAGTGCCAAAACATGTTCGGTGTTTGGGCTCATGCCCTTTTCTGGGATCACGTGACCCAAAAAAGAAAGTTCAGCCTTCCTGAAATGACGTTTGTCATCATGCAGTTTTAAGCCTGCTTGATCAATATGATTCAAACAGCTTCAAGACGTTCCTCATGTTTCTCAGGAGACGAAGAATACACAATCATGACATCTTGGTAACAATGGATGCCCTCCTGGCCAGCTATGATCTGACATCATTCACTGGAATGCACTGGGAGCAGAAGCAAGACCATAAGGAACACGACAAAAACGGAGAAGTCCCTCATGTGTTATGAAAACCGTAAGGTCTCTGCTTTCCTCATGCAAGTGCACTTGATGGTATGCACTCTGAAGATCGAGAGTAGTCAACATTCTCACTCCCCAAAGTTCTGCGAATACCTCCTCAATATGTGGGAATGGATGACTGTCTATTACGATTGCCTTCTTGGGTTCACAAAGATCCACACACAGTCGTATACCTCCTGTTTTATTATGTATAACGACAATAGGTGAAACCCATTCGGAAGAGTCAATTCTCTCAATGATACCCACTTCTTCAAGTGTTTTCACTTCGTGGAAGACAGCATCACAGACAGCGAAAGGTAAACGGCGAAACTTCTGCTGGATTGGCACCACATCAGGCCTTATCTTCACTCTGTGTGCAAATCCTTTTGCATAGCCTGGAGTTCCAGTGATGCCCATACCTAGATGTAATAAAATAGAGGGCTGCCATGAGTCCAACTAATTTGTCTGGACAAATTAGTCCAACTAATTTAGGACAATTAATTTGTCCAACTAATTTGTCTCAAAGAGCCAAATGAAAAACAGAGACAAATGTAGCTATTACATCAATATAGGCAGCGGATAGTGGTAGTCCAAATTCACACCGTCCTTCAGCAAGAAGTCTGAATGTGAGCACACAATCCAGAGTTGAGGAGCCAGGTGTGAAGCCACTCTGTGAACACTTTTAAAACATGAGCAGGAATGGTTTGATCCTAACAAGAATGACATGGGCAAAGACGTTTTCAGGAATGGAGAGGAAGGTAATACTGTTACGGATTTGGAAGCCTTTTGCACACAGATAGCCAAAGTCCCCGTAGTTCAGTTATTTCGATAAGTATGTGTTTATAGTTAGAATCCAACCCCTATGTCTAATGGGAATTTTGTGTGTGCGCTACGAGTTATTTTAGTTAGGTTTTTATTACATCTACAACAACAACAACAACAACAGCGACGCCGACCTGCACTCGACCCGGTCGCCATTGCCAACGTGTTTTTGGCTGAGGGCGTGGGCGGAGCCTCCGTCCCTTCGGATCGAGGCTCCGCCCCAAGGAGGGGCATAGAGTGTTTCCTCCAGCCAGTGAGCGAAGGGCGAGCATTGCACATGCGCACCAGCCAATCAGGGGGGCTGACCTCCTCAGGGGCCCAGCCAGAGGGAATGTTCGGCCTGACCAATGAAGGGCGGCCACGAGTCGCCTGACAACCCCTTGTCCAATCCGGAGGAGAGTCCCTCAGAGCAGTGCCCTCGTCCGGTGGGGGAGGGGGAGGATAAGACGAAGTGGCGAGCCGTGGAAAAAAAGCAAGCAAGGCTCGCCTCGTCAAAAGCAAGCAAGCTCGCCTCGTTGAAAGCAAGCAAGGTTTGCCCTTTCGTAAAGGAGAAAGAGAGGAAGCTGCTGGCATTCTCATCTGGTCCGTGCTCATGCTGGCTGGCGTCCGTGGTGCCATTCTTGGTTCCCGGAGCTTGGTGCGGCGTTGTTGGCGGCGGATTCGAGTCCCGCCACCGGACAAGCTCGAGCAGACCGCACGAGGCGGGCAGGTGCAAATACAGGCTGCGGCCACCATTTCTTTGGGTGTGTGTGTGTGTGTGTGTGTGTGTGTGTGTGTGTGTGTGTGTGTGTGTGTGTGTGTGTGTGTGTGTGTGGCGCCAGTCTGTATAAGTAGAAATTGTTTAGTCTGTTTCATTGTACATGGTTTGCATTTCTTTTATTCATGATAACTCTGCTCGATTTGTGCTCCCCCTCCCCAATTATTGTTATAAATAAACCCCTGTTAAATGTACCAGCTCGTTTTCTGTGCTTTCCTTCATTGGCCTAGCAAGGTGGGTATTGAGAAATAGTAAGGCCGTTCGGGCCGGTAAGTTGTCATTTGGACCGACAGATCTTGGTAATCCCTGCTGGGTTTACACCCGGATCGGACTCGGTAAAGGGGCTGTCACACCTTGATGTTTTAACCAGCGTATGGCAAGGTCTCAAAATGTATGTAAAACGCTGGCGTACGTTGAACTATTGATGTTTTTTTAAAAGTTTTGGGCGTATAATAACATGTTGGACGTATGCATAACGTATTAGTAACGTACACAGAACGTTTCAATCACATATAGATAACTTACACCAACGAATGCTGAGTGTGTTGTCGGCATTCACAACCTATGCCCAATGATAGTCTAACTTATGCATAGCACGTGGCAGCGTATCGCCAACGATAACGTGGTGTAGGCTACTCATAGGCTGCGGCGCAACAATTCAAATCATAACCGCACTAGACATCGAAGTGTGAAGCCGCTGTCACACCTTGACGTTTTAGCCAGCGTATGCCGACGTATGAAAAATTTGCCGAACCAAGCTGGCACACGTCGAATACGTTATGGGTAAGGCCTTAGTTATGTTCTAACTTGGTTTACGCAGTTCTTCAGCTAAAATGTAGGGTCGGTAGGTCGAAATATAAATATAAATATAATTTCAATTTTTAGAAATTATATATTTTTTCGATTTTTTTTCAGATGCTCCATGGAAAAGACAAGGGTAGGTGGGGGGGGGGAGAGAATAAATATAAATCCCGGACCAGGAGGATCTAAGAAAACATTGAAGATGGAAAACCATTCAGATGCAGGATGCCATTGTTCACTGTATCATCTGATGTGAAAAATAATAAAGAAGGATTAAAACTTGTTTTTACAATATAGTCTGGCATGCTTTTCTTATGGGAACCTGTTGGATCATCAAACAAATGGAAACAATGCTGAGAAAATTACTGTCCAAGTCGTAGATGTGTGTGCACACCAGTGCAGAGTGCTGGATATGATTAAAAAAAAGGTGTCTACTCAGAGTCAACACGCTCAAAACGGTCAATCAGAGCCATAACCAGCTTAGTTTTCAGTGGGCATCTGATCGTACCGTCTCCCCATCCCCATGAGTACATCAACGGCTGATTTCTGGTCTGTTGAAGGCTGAATATCAGCATCTCGCAGGTAAACTTTGACGTACTTGGCACCGAAATCTTTCAATACGAACAGCAGTGTACAACATTCAATGGAAACAAAATCGGCACGATCGAGAGTAGCGTGCGAATCATCCCTGCTGCTGCACTGAATTGATGCAATAGTTCGGCCAGAATATTCGTCGTCAAGATGTTGGATGATTAAATCACCAATACAGTCACTCAAATTTATACCGCTGACATACTTCTTAACAACTCATGGCTCGCAGACTTCCTCTCCTGTCGCAGTCACCGTGTGGCCCTAAATGGAGTTCTTTCATCCCCTCTTCCTCTCCAGGCTGGAGTTCCTCAAGGTAGCGTTCTGGACCCTGTTCTTTTTCTGGTTTTCATCAATGATCTCTCCGACTCTCTGGAAAATCCTCTATATCTCTTTGCTGATGACTCCACCCTCTGCCGAACCATCGGTCATCCCTCAGACTGGCAAGCAGCAGCTTCTTCGCTCACTTCAGATCTGGATAAAATCACAAACTGGTCCAACACGTGGAACATGTCTTTCAATCCGGACAAATCTCACACACTCACCATGTCTCTTCGACAGGACCGTTTAGAACCCCCCCCCCATCCACTTTCTCAACAATCCTCTGCAAGAGTCCTTTCTTTCAAGCTTCTGGGTCTCACTATCTGCCATGACCTTTCCTGGGAAAACCACATTTCAAACCCCGCCTCCAAAGCCAGTCGCCGATTGGGAATCCTCCGTCGTGCAAAGTCCTTCCTCGGCCCACCTGAGCTCCTGACCACTTATACTGAACAAAAATATAAACGCACCAACCTAAATATCTAAGTCAAGATTTCCATTATGGGAAAATGGTCAAACCGATGATATGTTTGAGCAATGGTTCCTTTGTTTTGTTCAAGACAGATGTTCCCATTGAAGTTGACCACTCTGAGTGTGTGGACTCACACATTGAGTAATCCTTCCCATGAGCACCATGGGGCTTGACAGAGTGATGGTCAGTGAGCATGACCAGGACACAAACACTCCCTATAGCTTGCCCTATAAAAGGCCTCCCCAAAATGTGGACTGGTGCCAAATGTCAACATGCCACAGATGTCACAAATCTTGAGGGAGCGCGCCATTGGCATGCTGAATGCTGGGACGTCAGTACGGGCCGTTGCAGCACACTTCAATGTCCACCACTCCACCATTAGCCGCCTGAGAACGCGCCTCAGAGAGACTGGAAGCACCGTGAACCGCCCACATGCCCGGCGACCACGTGTGACCACCGCCGGTCAGGATCGTCACATGAGGCTGCAACATCTCCGGGATCGACTCCGACCGGCCACGAGGACTGCCGATAAGACTGTCGGGCTGCATAACAGGCGCATTTCAGCCCAGACGGTGCATAACCGCTTGAGGGAGGCCAACCTCCGAGCCCGCCGACCACACTGGGGACTCGACCTCAGTGCAGTCCGGCGTCAGACCCGACTGAACTGGGCCAATGTTCACTTGCGCTGGACCCTCGCACGATGGAGGAGAGTGCTGTTCACCGATGAGTCGCGGTTCCAGCTGTATCGGGCTGATGGCAGACTCCGCGTCTGGCGTCGGGCTGGGGAGCGCAACACTGACGCCAATGTCCTTCGTCGGATGTCACACGGTGGTGCCAGTGTTATGGTGTGGGCAGGCATATGCCATGAAGAGCGCACTCTGCTTCATTTCATTGAAGGCAACTTGAACGGGCAGCGGTACAGGGACGAGATACTCAGACCCATTGTCGTGCCGTTTGTGCGCCTTCACCATGTGACGTTTCAGCACGACAATGCTCGCCCCATGGTGCCAGGATCTGCATGGACTTCCTCGGTGAGGAGGACATTGATGTCCTCGACTGGCCTCCATATTCTCCCGACATGTCGCCCATCGAGCACCTTTGGGACGTTCTTGATCGACGCGAACGACAATGTTACGCAGTTCCAGAGAACGTCCGCCAGCTCCGTGTGGCTCTCCAGGAGGAATGGGAAAACATCCCTCAGGCCACCATCGATAATCTGGTGATGTGCATGCGCCGAGATGCACCGCTCTGCGCGACGCCAACGGTGGACACACCCGCTACTGACTGTGTGAACTCTGACAGTGACACCTCGGTTGTGTCGGCTGTTGTAGCGCAAAGACTGTCGCCAGAATTCTCAAGGAACTCTTTGAAATTTAATGCTCAATTGTCATGGATTCTATAACCAAATTGTTGTGAAGATTTAGTATTAATGAGTTCGAGGTAAAATAGTAACAATCGCTTGGTGCGTTTATATTTTTGCGCTTGGTGCGTTTATATTTTTGTTCAGTGTACAAAGCGTTTGTCCGCAGCCTGATGGAGTACTGCTCTCCCCTCTGGGCTGGTGCTCCTGCCTCCCACCTTTCTCGGCTTCACGCTGTAGAAACCAAGGCATTTTGGATCATTGGCATCTTCGGCAATGAGGATGAGTCTTTGGACCTCTCACTCATTCACCGCAGGTTGGTCGGTGGTCTTTCTGTCTTCTACCGTCTCCTCTCCAGCCTCGCCCCCCCCCCCACCAGCTCTCTCTGCGATTTGTCCCCACCACATTTCCGCAGGGCGCTCAAGGTCCGCCAACAACCCCCTTCTGGTAAAACTACCAAAATCATGAATCACTGCTCACCTTCACTCTTTCATTCTCTTTTTCCCCGCCTTTGGAATAAACTCCCTCACTCTATTCAATCCCATTCTTCCCTCCAGGCCTTCAAAACTGCTGTTCACCACCACCTATCATCCCCCATCCAAATCCTCGATCTTTTCTACTCCTGATAATCCAAAGCCCACCTCCTTCAAATTCCCTGCTTTCCTTCCTGAAAGTCCCTGTAATGTCCATCTTCTATTCCCCATGTTGCCCGTCCCATACCTCTCCCTTCCACAGATCTCCTCATGTCTCTGTTCCCCACTGTTTTGTCCTTCCCACTCCCTCCTCTCGTCTCAGGTCCCCCATGATGTGTGTTGTGCGTTAGCTCTCACACGAGCCTCGACAAGGTATACAAAAAAACAAAAACAATCACTTTCGCCCCAGAAACAAGTCAATCTGAACCACGCTGGCCACTGCTCAGGCGCCATGACCAAAGACGACTGCGCAGTTCTACTGTGCAGCGCGGTTAAAGGTGACTCGGCATTTTGGCGCGCACGCACGAAATTATATTTTGAAAATAAATGCAGACGTTTACATTTCGGGTTTTGAAACTTTTGCACCTTCGGCGGAAAATGTATAAATATAAAAGGCTAAAAATGTGTTTTATATTTATATTTCATTTTGGCAAATATACCGTCGGCGGATCCGTAAACCAAGTTATAAAATAACTAAGGCCTAAGTTTTGTATACATTAAGAGCACGCTAGCATACGTCGTAGTACGCTGGCATACGTCGTCATACACCGAGTACGTCGAGAAATTTTCAGCATGTTGAAAATTTCTCGACGTACTCGGCGTATGACACGCGTTCCGCATACGCTGGCCATAAGTTGTATGCACGTTACGCGATAGTTGACACACATTACTTGTACATTACTCATAAGTCGAAACACGTCGAGGTAATGGTTAGCGTCAGTGTTCCAGACTCCTTGGTTTTTTTTTTTCTTCGGTATGACTGTGATGTTGACACTTCGATTTCTCATGCGGTTATGATTTAAATCGTTGATCGGCAGCCTATTAATTATATTATATTAATACTGCACTAGAAATCGAAGTGTCAACATCACCGTCATACCGAAGAAAAAAAAAAAGACCCGTATCTTGCCAAAAGGTGACCACGTGTGACTTCTTCAAGGTCATACTGAGGTGTACAGAGCTGCTATCCACCAGGAGCGACTCCTTGAGGAATATCTGCCTACGAGAGATTCCGATGAGAATCGTTCTACAGAGTAACCATGAAAAATATGCGTTTGCCTCACAACGTCACCAAATGACGTCATAATGTCTCAAGCTTGATATCTAGAAAGCACTCATCGAGGTGTTCAATTTGAGGTATTACACGATATGGTACCTAAGATTTCAAAACTTGACCTTGGGGTCAAAAACTTTCGACCTCCAGCGCTAACCATGAAGGTCAAGGCCGATTGCCACCAAAAATTAATCAGCTGAGCGCCATACCATGAACTATATTCCCATGATGTTTGAAGACGATCCAATCCAAATTACTCAAAAAATAAGGGTTTCGTCGACTCCCCTGATTTGCGACAAAGTGACCTTGACCTTTGACCTTGAAAATTTTATGCGCTGAAAGGGACCTCTATAGGACTCTGATATGCGAAGTTACAAAAATTTCCAATGATAACTGTGCTCTGCAGAGTGATTGATACGTGATTACAGACAAACAAAAAATAAAAAAATAAAAAAAACATACAAGCTGACTAACATATCTTGCAAAAACTTCGTTTTGGCAAGATAAAAAACAAAAAAACCAGGGAGTCTGGAACACTGACGCTAACCATTACCTTGACGTGTTTCGACTTATGAGTAACTTACAAGTAACGTGTGTGGACGTCTGTCAACGATCGCGTAACGTGCCTACAACACTTTACTCATAGGTTAGAAATAAGTTTCGGGTACGCTAAACATTACCTCGACGTGTTTCGACTTATGAGTAACTTACAAGTAGCGTGTGTCGACGTGTGTCAACGATCGCGTAATGTGCCTACAACTTATGGCCAGCGTTATTCGGAACGTGTGAGTCATACGCTGGCATACGTCAAAAAATTTCAAGCATGGAAAATTTGTCTAACAGCTTGGCGTACTACGACGAATGCCAGCGTGCTACGACATATGCCAGCGTGCTCTTAACGTATACAAACTTACCCATAACTTATTCGACGTGTGTCAGCGTTTTAGCCAAATTTTTCATACGTCAGGCATATGCTGGCTAAATCGTCAAGGTGTGACAGGGCCTTGAACGGTCCGTTCCGCCCGAGGTCTGTCAAGGGTGTGGTTTTCCCAGGTAGCTGGACGATGTGGGTATTTAGGTATATTGAAATTAGGCAATTAACCCTACCCCACGCCGTCAAAGTATTGGCGACCATGGTCCGCTAAGGGACCCGTGACCTTCGGACTTATCCGAGAGTCACGACCGAAATTCTGGGTGTTCGGTGGGAGATGACTCCACTGCTCCACCTAGTGGTCGTTTATCGCCACCGAACCCTGGCCCACAACAATACTTCAGTAATTGCTACATGGATTCTTCACAATCTTACCCTTCCTAAACATACAGATGACACCATTCAGTTATTGAACATTGGGTTGTTCTTTGATCCAGATTGAAACCAAAAGTTTATGAAACAATGGGACTGCTGATTTATCAACATATTTCAGCAGTTCAGCAGGGATTCCAACCAGACCATGTAGTTTTTCAACCTCTTCAAAGGAAAGGAGATCTTTTGAAAAGATGGGGGTCAAGATCTATGCTTTCAATAAGTGCTTCATGCTTATTGGTTGTCGAGCCATCAAGAGGAACTGTTGGTGATGTATAGTTCACGAGTTCTTGAAAATGCTCACATATTCTCTAAAGATCATAACAGTCATAATGATTCTTTAACTTTCAATTATTAATTCTATCAAGGTTTTTATTGTCAAGATTCTGCAAAATATTAAGATTAGTTGTTTTTTTGGGGAAAAATGCATTATAAAATGGACAAGTATAGCTTCAACAAACATGAACATCCTCCTTTTAACATGATACTTCTTGAAAAAAAGATTACATTCCAAGAAACATCAATTTCCTGATGTCACGTAAACAAAATGTTGATAGTCCAATCAGACAGCAGTGTCTACGTGGCATAGCTCTTTTGTTTGTTTTTAAATTAATCACACCATTTTGGCCATTTATCACATGATATCCTGCATATAAAGTTATTTGGATATTATTATATGTCGTTCAATTTAGGATGTCTAATTAAAAACAAATAAACCAGCAGATGAAGAACTCCTACAGTTGAGTTACCTGGCTTCCTCGGTTTGACATGAGAGTCTTTAATGGCTCTGGAGTTCTTTGTGCTGTAACTTGGTTAATGCAGATCATATGACAGCGAGTGCAACCACCAGTCATCTAAGAAAAAACCCAGAAATATGAAAGATAACATGAAAGGTTTGCAGAGGAAGAATCAATTTCTCCGACAATAAACAATGACAGTTTCTGAAACATCATGTTGCAAATCAGACTCTCGTAATAGCTCTGCCTTCTTAAATTTCCATCAAGCTTTGCCCATAATTGTTGAATCTTGCTGTTCTTCACTGACTCATCAGATAAATACATTGCTGCACAAATTGCGGAAACAATTGTTTCATTGGTGCATCAGTTAATTGTTTGTTTGGTGCAACACTTTCTGGAGCATTAATTATTCTTCAAAGTTCTTAGATATAATTAGATGCCTTAATATCAAGTGAGGTAAAGTTTTTGATTTTTTCACCTTTATATACAAATTTGGATTTAGTACTAGTGAGGGATTCACTTTTCAAAGTAAATGACATGGTTTTTTTAACTCTTTTAATAAGTTTTTATGTGTCAGGTTTGAAAGAGCATTCTTTTCTAAAAAATAAATACTCAAGTTTTCATTGTTTTCAGAAGCAGAAGTTTGAGGATACTGTTAATTTTATTTTATTTTAGACTTTTGTGGAATAGTTTCTACAGGTTAAGGGTATTCCTATGGTTGGGAATTGCAGCCCCCAACTTGCGGCCATTTTTCTATTTTCTGTGAATTTTCATTTACTAGAAGCACCCGCTCCCTACGGGAGCCATCAAGTTATTATATTTATGCCTATTTTACTCCAATGGGTCCCAGGATTATACACCCAAAAAATGGTTGCAATCGGTTCAGCCGTTTTTGCGGTACCTGGGTACAGACAGACAGATGGTGAATTGTAGTAACTAGTATGGGCCTGCAGGTGCGTGCCCGTAGATGAGTGCCAGTATGTGCAGCCCTCTCTCGCCCCTCTCTCTCGGCCCCCTCTCTCATCCCCCCTCTCTTGACCCCCACTCTCACCCCCTTCTATACCCCCTAGTCTCGCCCTTTCTCTCCCCCCTCCTCTCTCGCCCCCACTCCCATCCCCCCTCTCCCGTCCCCCACTCTCGCAGATATTGGTCGACAGATAAATGGCCGTAACTTGGGAACTGCTCGTCTGATTAATATCAAACCTCGAAAAGGCACATCCGTGGGTCCCCAGCAATATTCCTGGCAAGTTGCAATCAGATCGGACTGTCAATCGTGCAAAAATAAATAAATAAACAAACAAACATTAATTGTGACGTCATTTGTGTCGTCATAGCACCGTGTCTTGTCATTGGTCGACAGATAAATGGCCGTAACTTGGGAATTGCTTGTCCGATTAATATCAAACCTTGAAAAGGCACATCAGCGGGTCCCCAGCAATATTCCGAGCAAGTTTCAATCAGATCAAACCGTCAATTGTGCAAAAAATAAAAATAAATAAACAAACATTAATTGTGACGTCATTCATGATGTCATATCACCATGTCCTGTCATTGGTCGACAGATAAATGGCCGTAACTTGGGAACCGCTTGTCCGATTGATATCAAACCTCAAAAAGGCACATCCGCGGGTCCCCGGCAATATTCCTGGCAAGTTTCAATCCAATCGGACCGGTGATCGTCCGGTTATTAATAATTTTGGAAAAAATTGGCATGATAAGGTGAGAAGGTGGAACGACACCTTCAGCTGCCATATATACACCTTTTCAACACTGAAAAAGCAGTAAAATGGCCGTAACTTGGGAACCGCTCGTCCGATCGATATCAAACCTCGAAAAGGCACATCCGCGGGTCCCCGGCAATATTCCTGGAAAGTTTCGATCTGATCGGACCAGCGGTCGTCGAGAAACGGCGGTCGCAGACAGACAGACAGACACACAGAGATTGCTGGAATTATAGATAGATATTCAGAAACTGAAGGAGAATTTTTTTTAGGATTAGCTAAAATATTACCCCATACATGTCGTTATATAGATTATATTTGTGTGGTTAACTATAATTTTTTTTGAGAGGCAGCTTCACAAGATTTATCCAGATAGCCTGATTGCAACCAGGAGTGGTAACGGTTGTATAGTTGCTGCATATCTGGATGTGTTGGTTAGAGTTGAACAGAATGGTTTTGGTACAAGTGTATATCATAACATTAATGATTTTAGTTTCCCTGTGGTCTTGTACACCTTTCCATGTAGCAATGTACCACTTAAAATGGGTTTCAATGTCTTTTCATCTCAGCTACTTAGATTTGCAAGAATTTGTTCACAAAAGGATGATTTTGTTGAATGTGCTGAGAAGGTTTTTTTCCATCATGTAAAACACAGGATATTTGGCTGATTGTTTGATCAGGTCTTGTGAGAATATCTTTAGACTCCATCATCACCTTTTATTTAAGTTTGGTTGGTTTTCATGTAAACAAGTTTTGATTGCATTGCATTTAATACAATAACAATTTTTTATTTAATGAAAAGTTTTTAAAAAATTAATTATTTTAGTGAGGTAAATTATTTCATTCATATTGGTGGTAAAAAAAAAAAAAAAAAAAAAATATATATATATATATATATATATATATATATATATATATATATATATATATATATATATATATATATATATATATATATATATACAGTAATACCTTGACATACCAGTTTAATTTATTCTGTGACCGAGCTCGTAAGTCGGTTTGCTCGTATTAATTAAATTGAAATTAATTAAAATACCATTAATCAGTTCCAGCCACCCGCCCTCCCCCCCACAATTTTTTTTTTAATTCACTTTATCGCTAAACTTAATTGCTACAATTTTTTTTTACATTTTATTTTTTATTCACTTTGCCGTTACACTTAATTGCTACAATTAGCAGTTACCACAGCTTCAAAATAATCGTAACGCCCTTGGGCTGGCGTTATAGCCTTCAACGAATCCTTCTGCTTGAGAATAGTACATAGCGTTGAAGTACTACGCTCAAACTCCCTCGCCAACTCGACAACACGCACTCCACGTTCATGTTTTGCAATGATTTCACGCTTCATTTCAAGCGACATCATTCGTTTCTTCTTAGCACTGTCCTTTGCAGTTACTTTTTTAGGACTCATGGGTGAGTTACAACAAAGAAATTTGGCAAAATAACTGCACCAATGAAAAAACAAGAGCTAAACACAATGCAGATTACTACGGTACGACCCTACTCAACGAAATAACCAGGAGAACTGAACGAGTGAGTGGCAGGAGATGTGTGAAAAGGCGGGAGAAAAAAAAAAAAAAAAAAAAAACAGCTCGCTCCACTCGGAACTAGACTCGTAACACAAAGCAAAAAAATCGTCCGAGCAATGGCTCGTAACACTAGTAAGTTTGTGCATTCGTATGTCAAGGTATTACTGTATATACATATATACAGTAGACGCCGCTTTATAAATCCACGGTTATAAAATCCACCGCTTATTGTGACCAAAATGAGTTGAAACGGAATTTTACATCGAGAAAGAAATCCGCCGGATAATAAATCCACCTGCTTGGCATTTGTGCGGTCTCAACCTAAGCTTGATGTAGTATGCGCTGCTGTGGGGGTGTGTGTTTAACTATAGGAGAACTGGAAAATCGTAAGCGCAGTGTCACAGTGTCATTATATAGATCGACTATATAACGACATTGACTACAGCCTTGTGCAATGATTTCCAGCTCACTCTACGCTTTCACTTTTCGGTAGTCACAGTGGGTGAAGCATGTATGCGTTTATAGCTTGCGCCGGTTGGTTGAATTCTATCTCTCAGCATTTTTGTACTTTAAGAGTCACGAGTTGGGTTGTGATTTTGAGTCAATATGGCGACCAGGAGCAAAAAGAGGAAGGATCTATCCATGGAGGTGGCCTTATTAGACTGTTTCAATGCAATGGCGAAGACAAGTCAGCACGAGGCTGCAATCGTGTTGGAAATTTCTCGTGGCCAGCTCCAGAATCTTATCAAGAACGAAGGCACCATCAGAGCAGAGGTTCAAGAGCTAGGCGGTGTGAAGCAGAAGCGGGTGGGGAAAGACGAGGAAGTAGAGAAAGCCCTGCTTGAATGGTGGGAATTTTCGAATCGGAGGAATATGCCAGTGAATGGCCCGATCTTATGTCAGAAAGCGGAAGTCCTTGCGCAAAAAGCTGGTCATCACGACTTTAGGGCCACTGACGGTTGGTTTTCTCGGTGGAAGGAACGGAATGGAATTGTCTTCACTGTTTTGAAGGGAGAAGAAGCTGAGGCAGATGTGGCTGCAGCGAATGAGTTCCGTCAAAATCAGCTGGGAGAGATTGATTCTTCAGTCATTTGACAAGCAGGACATCCTCAACGCCGATGAGACAGGCATCGACTTCCGCGCTCTACCAGACTTGACGTACATTGCCAAGAAGGACAAGAAAGGCAAAAAAGGATTCAAAACGGCAAACGACCAAGTGACATTGATGGTCTGCTGCAACATGGACGGTGGAAAGGAAGATCTTCTTCTGATTGGCAAACCAAAGAAGCCGCGTTGCTTCAAAAATCTTCAACAACTGCCCCTGACCTACGACTTCTCTTCCAATGCGTGGATGACAAGTAGAATCTGGGAGCGCTGGCTTCGCGTATTGGATCTCCAGTTCCATCGTCAAAACCAAAAGGTACTTATGCTTGTTGACAATTGTTCGGCACACACTCAAGTCGATG
The DNA here is from genome assembly GCF_056783735.1 of Eptatretus burgeri. Taxonomy (NCBI): domain Eukaryota; kingdom Metazoa; phylum Chordata; class Myxini; order Myxiniformes; family Myxinidae; genus Eptatretus; species Eptatretus burgeri. The sequence goes on from NC_140963.1 coordinate 29,840,572, forward strand.
GACTGAAGAGAGCATCACCGTCAAGTTCCTCCCGCCGAACACAATATCGGTGCTCCAACCATGCGACATGGGAATAATTAGGACGCTGAAGGCCTACTTTCGACACCAGCTTCGCCAGAACATCATTGATACTATCGATGATAGCCAGGAAGAACTTGTAGCCAACGAAGTCGCCAAAAAGGTAACGCTGCTGGACACGATGAATATGCTTGATGTTGCATGGGAAAAAGTTACGGCAGAAACGATTTGGAACTGTTGGCAAAAGGGAGGATTTGTTGGAGAACCAGACCCAATGCCAGAAATGGAGCCACTGCACTCGCCACCACCCAGGCTCATTACCGAAGTGTTCGATCAATGGGTTCACCATCGACGACGACATTGAGACAACAGGCGAAATTACGGAAGAGGAAATGACCGACTAGCTCATCGGTCAGATTCTCGAAGCCACCGAGCCCATAGCTGAAGAAGTGGAAGAAGAAAGTGACGACGAACCCGAGCCGATGCCAACAGCGGCAGAGATGCACTCACCTCGCCAAATTGGACAGGGGACTGCAGCACTCAGGTTTTGCCCCGATTTCCGCCACGTGACGGATTCAATAAAGGAACATTTGCGCAAAACCTTCCCTCCCAAGCAAGCGACCTTGGAGAGATTCTTTTGAACAATCCCCTTGTCACCGTTTGATAAATCAATGTTTTTGTAGCATAAAGCAGTGATTAACGACATTCGCTTTTTGTCTTATCTATCCAGGAGATGGCTGCAAATAAGTTCTCCGCTTAATAAATCCAGCCGGTTAATAAATCCAAACGGCGTGGTCCCATGGTGGATTTATAAAGCGGCATCTACTGTATATATATATATATATATATATATATATATATATATATATATATATATATATATATATATATATATATATATATATGAGGTGCCGTGAGGACGAGTGATGCAAGGGCCACATCGGCCATTTTGGAGTTAATGCCATAGAGCACTATTTTAACCCTTCCCCTATCATCCGAGCCTATCATCATCACATCATTAAAAAATGTCGCTTACATCACTCCTCGCAGGGCCTCATATACAGTATATGTAAAATAATTAATCCCATCTTGTGAAATGTGAACAATATGCTACACCTACGGTTTTTGGACATATAAGGTGATTGAAAGCTCTGTGGATCACATGGCTATCACAAAGCATTGTTGTTTCTCTGTTGATCATGCTGAAACAAATTTCTTTCATATTGGGATAAGTGCTCTTTGTCCACAAATTACGTATTCATTTCTCTTGAAATGCTTTCAAATGCTTTTAAACGATATGGAGGTATAAAATCTGTTGTAAGGCATTCGCTGAAGTCACTTTGTCACCATATAAGGAATGGTTCATCAGAAAGCATCTCCAAGCGTTCTTTCTCCCAGCACTCACAGTGGGTAAAGACTGACACAGAGTTGAGATAAAGGTTTAAAATGACTGCAGCATAAAACATGCTTATTAAGTCTTTGACAATGGGAAAGGAAGAACTTATTTCATTTGCAGAGTGGATTGCCCACGGTTTGTGAGTTTCTTTGATTAACTCGTTAGAATTGTTTGCTTGACAAACGACGAATGAGGGGAATAGAAACTTTGTTCAAATGTACTGTGGTCTTATTAGTTCCATATAACTGTTACGTATATTTTAAAAACTTAGCATCATTCATAAATATTTTGTTTCCCTTTCTCAATGTTGAGAAAGTGCTCTCCTAAATCCAAAGTAAATGCTCAACACCACCACCATACCACTCAAAGTGAACATTTCAAACAAGATGACTTTCAACATGTGTCAGTAATAATAATAAACGTATAATCCCCATCCTGGTCCAAGCACATCTGGGCTTGGTGAAAGATCTAATTATTAGTCCTTGCTTAGTTAAATGCAATGTGTACCCCTCTCTTATGTTTGCTGCTCTGATGCTTTAAAACATACTTGATAATGGATAATCGCATACTGATGGTTGTTTTATAATGAATAGATATTGTGTGTTAGTTAACTGTGTAACAATATAATATTTTCTTTATTTCAATTGGTTGGAAAGTTAAGTTACATAAATCTGCCTTTGTTCATTCGCCAGTGAGACGCAGGAATGCTTAATTCCAATTAATAAATAACAAATTTGCTATGTAGTAAACCTCGAGGAATCACATGAATACGGGGCATTGTTACATTGAAATATATACATTATGCAATAGTGGGGAAGGGGGAGGACAGCGAAGCAATGCAAATATCTGATGAAGCTTGAAAGTGCATGAGGACATACCATAGGAATTTGCATTTGAAATAGTCATGACCACATCCTTGAGAACGTTATATTTGTCTCTGATCAGAATGCGATTGGTCAATTCGCTTACATGTGAGTGGATAACCCTCCCATTTCTCTTCCCGAGATTAAAAAAAAAACTCTGTTTGGAACATCAAGCCAGAGAGCAATCATGCTACATTGACTGTCTTTCTCCATGATCATGTATTAAATAAAGTAGTACGTGCCCATAAATTTTTTTTTTTAACAAATAAATATTCAAACCGCGAGCAAGAAACAACCACACAGGCCGTTTCTTCGCTCTCGCGTGCCCGTACGTGCGTGGCCCGGAAGTTCGCATATTATTCGCAGTTATGATTATTCGCAATTTAGTTTTAATGCCCAAATATTCAATTAGCGCCAACGTATTTTGCCTTTTCGCAATGTCATCGCAAGGAAAAACAAAAAGAGAAGAGAAGAGAGAGAGAAAAAAATTACTTCCTGGTTCGGAGCATACCAGCACTCAATGTTACCGAAATTTATGCACCGTCTAATATGAAAACGATCACAACTTGGGGCATTGTGGTTATCTATAAATGCACATAAGAAATCGAGAAATTATGAGAATACACGAGGTCATCACTCTACAGAAGCCCGCACGTTGTAACCCGTAATGGGGAACGCGACTGAGCTTCGCTTCCCCATCGGCCACGCCCACGCAACAACGTGTCTTGTCATTGGTTTGGTAAATAAATGGCCATAACTTGGGAGGCACTTGTCAGATTAATATCAAACCTTGAAAAGGCACATCCTCAGGTCCCCAGCAATATACCTGGCAAGTTTCAATTAGATCGGACCAGTGGTTGTCGAGAAACAGGGGTCACACACACACACACACACACACACACACACACACACACACACACACACACACACACACACACACACACACACACACACACACACACACACACACACACACACACACACACACACACACACACACACACACACACACTGCTGGAATTATAGATAGATGATTCAACCTGAATTGTGAATGGAGTTACTTGGGTAATGTTTCGAGTTTTCCATTATATATTTTGTTGCGGATCCGGGGTGGCGGGATTCTGACCCGGTCCCTGGCGCCACCCTCGCCACCACCGTCTCTGGGAATCTCACGCCGGCCGGCTCGGCACAGGCTTCGGGTCACGCGTCTTCAATCGCGATACCAACGTAATCCTGTACCTTACCAGTTGGGGAGATAGAACCCCTAGTTACAGACTGGCTTTGTCAGTGACCGAGCGGAGTCTACCAGTCTATAACCATTTTGGGTCTTGTATGCCAATCGAACAGATCGTTCCTCGACGTGACACGCATTAATCCATAGCGGCAACTGCATAAGAATTAACCAGATTTATTGGGGAACATCAGGGATCACAACACAAGCAATAAACACTACAATGGTTATACTAACTATCTACCCGTTCTTACCGAGGGAACCACGGTCTAAAGGTTTCAAGGGGATTCTACGAAATATGCCTTATACAACACGTTCAAACAAACAGCATGCATGCACACAGAGAACTTGGTGATGGCCCATGGATGAGAGGACCGTGTCCAAAAGCACGAATATCGCTCGTAACAAGCGGTGGTGTCCACAGGTTCAATCTCCCGCTCGAACGTGCTGCGCAGCAAGAGGGCGGCGTGGAATTCTTCCTCCTTTAGTCACCGCGTGTGCGGTCTCCGTGCGCTCTGACCTCGCGTAGGGTCGAAGATGAGCCTCAGGTGATCTCTCTCACGGTCCAGCACACAAATCCCGGCCTGGCCTGTTCTCCATACAAGGACAAGTCGAGGTCCGAGTTCCACAGGCAGATCGGCAAACGTGACGCGCCGTTGCTGAGTGAGGACCATCCGAAGGTCCGGCGTCTCCTCTCCGGCCTTCCCACCTCGAAGCCCGACTCCGGCTTCGTCCTCTCAGTGCCACTCTCGGTCAAATCACTGACGTGCATGTCGGGTTAGCGTCTCTCCCGGCAGATCCAACACGGTGCCTCCTTCGTTCGCTCAACTCGAAGCGACTCCGAGCATGTCTCGAGAACCCAGCCGTTCCTCACACACAGCACTCCTTTGTTTGCTCGCTTTGAGACACGAGCACTCCTCTCAACCGCCTGCAGTCTTCAAAACCGCCAAAAACTGACTTGATGCTTCTCTTCTTTCCTTTCGTTCGGCTCCCTTTTCCAACTGAGAACTCCTTTTCTCTCGTTTCCTTTTTACCAACCCCCTCTCCAGGCAACTCAGTGACCAAAGGCCCCGCCCCTTCGCATCACTTCCTGTCCAGGCCACACCTCTCTCTCGAGGTCACACCCCTTCCTCTCTTACAGGAGAGGAAAAAGCATCATCTCTCGTTCCACCACCGTTCCACCACCAGACGGCGGTCTCCTTGGGTTAACCTGAGGCTGTCCCTTCAGGTGGGTGCCTGGAATGTCCTATCCCTAAGAGAGGATGATCACCTGTCTCTGTTATCATCTGAGCTCAAGCGTTTGGACAATGGTATTGCAGCACTCTCTGAGGTTCGGAGACCGGATTACGGCGAGATAATGGTGGGTGGTTACACCTACTATTGGTCTGGTCGCACTGATGGTTACCATGCTCAAGGAGTTGCTGTAGCTGTGTCCAATAAGCTGACCCCAATGATAATTGAGGTAACACAAGTCAACGAGCGTATTATGAGACTAAGGATTCGTCACACCTTTGGTGTCATTTCCCTGGTCTCTGTCTCTGCTCCGACTGAGGCGAGTGATCTCACCGTGAAGGATGCATTCTATGCCACGCTCGAGTCTGTGGTTGATCAGTGGTCCATATGCGATACACTTCTAGTCTTGGGAGATTTCAATGCATCGACTGGAACTGATAGGGATGGTCATGAGACATGTGTTGGTCCCCATGGGTCAGGAACTATGAACCAGAATCACACTAAGTTCCTTGACTTTGTAAGAAGTCATGGACTTAGGGTGGCTGGTTCATGGTTTCAGCGCCCACAAGCTCATCGCTGGACTTTGTATTCCAGCGCTGGTGGTGTGGCAAAGGAGATTGACCATGTCCTCGTTGATGGTCGCTGGAGGATGATCCAGAACTGCAGTGTTGGACTCTACTGGAGTGCTCAGTTCCTCAATACTGACCACCGGCTTGTTGTAGCAACTCCAAAGCTGCACCTTAAATCCAGGAGAATGGTACCATCCCAGCCTAGGCTGGATGTTGGCAAGCTCAAGGATGAGAGGGTAGCTGAGGAGTTTGTGAACAGGCTGAGTGGACATTTGGGGGGTCTGGGTGCTTTGGGGGGTCCTGAAGAGTTGTGGAGCGCCTTCAAGACCACCTTCCTTGATGTTGCCGGTGGATGCCTTAGAACTCACCGCAGGGCAAAGAAGAATTTTGTCTCTCAAGGGACACTGGATACCATTGACCAGAGTCGCAGGGCCAGCTGAATGGCAGAGCTGAGCTGTTCAGGGAGCTGAGGTGTAAAACTGTACGTGCACCAAGGGTGGACAAGGAGGCCTATCTGTGAGGGGGTAGAGCATCACCTGTGGTCAAGTGATTCTCATCCCGCTTAAAGGGGAATTTGTGCATTGCGTTCGTTCAAGCCCATCCCTCAGAGCACTGCAGTGAGAGCAGAGAGTGATCGGCTCTTGACAGAGGAGTCTGAAGTGAATGCCCGCTGGGCTGGTTACTTTGAGCGGTTGTACCAGGCTAATCCACCGGCTGTTGAGTTGGACGTCAAGGGTGTTACAATACCTGTTGCTGACCCTCCAATCAACTGTGGTCCACCTTCGCTTTTGGAAACACAGGCTGGGGTGAACCGGTTGAAACGGGGTAAAGCTCCAGGGATCTGTGGCGTCCATGCTGAACTTCTCACGGCTGGTGGAAATGCTGCACTCATGTCATTGCATGCAGTTTTGTGCTCTGCCTGGAACACAGGCATCATCCCAACTGATTGGAAGAGGGGCCTTGTTGTCCCTCTCTGGAAAGGGAAGGGTGATCGCCAAGACTGCAACAACTACCGAGGGGTGACGCTGCTCTCAGTGCCGGGCAAGGTCTTTGCTCGGATAATTCTTGATAGGGTTTGCCACCATCTGCTTGAGCACCAGTGTCGAGAGCAGTCAGGCTTTACACCAGAGGTCAACGATTGACCGTATCCTTGCTTTTCGGGTCCTCACCGAACGGACGAGAGTTTTGGCAGGGGCTGCTTGCAGCCTTTGTTGATCTCTGTGAAGCGTTCGATTCAGGGAATCGGGATGCCCTCTGGAGGATTCTTGGTTTTCCTCGGGTGCCACCAATACTGATCGATCTGATGTCTGAACTCCACTCTGGTACTGAGAGTGCTGTGAAATGTGGTGGTACCATCTCTGACTTATTTCCAGTTGTTACTGGAGTTCATCAGGGGTGTGTTCTGGCCCCCACACTTTTCAGTACTTGTATGGACTGCATTCTTGGGAGAATGTCAGGGAGATCAAGCTGCGGTGCATCGTTTGGGAATGTCAAGATCTCGGACCTTGATTTCGCAGATGATGCAGTCATCTTTGCGGAGACTTTAGATATCCTTTTGTGGGCCCTCGGGGTGTTGAATGAGGAGTTGGAGCCGCTGGGATTACGGGTTTCTTGGGTCAAAACTAAGATCCAGGCTTTCAATGACATTTGGATGCTGCTGTCCTGTCTGTGTCTGTTTGTGGTGAGGATGTTGAGGTCATGGAGAGATTCACTTACCTTGGCAGTGACATTCATGTCTCTGCTGGCTATGAGTCAGAGGTCAATAGACGTCTCGGTCGGTCCTGGAGAGTCATGGATTCACTGGATCATGGGGTGCGGCGCTGCCGGTTCCTGTGCGGTAGGACGAAAGTCCGAGTCTTCAGGTCCTTGGTGCTTTTAGTCTTGCTCTCTGGATGTGAGACTTGGACTCTGACTAAGGATCTGAGACGGAGATTTAATTCCTTTGGTACCAGGTCTCTTCGGAGAATCCTTGGCTATCGCTGGTCGGATTTTGTGTCCAACGAGCGGTTGCCGAGAGAGACTCGGATGATATTTGTTACCTGCATAGTCCGTGAGCGTCAGTTGCGGCTGTATGGACATGTGGCTTGTTTTCCTGACGCTGATCCTGCTCACCAGATTCTCTCAGCGAGGGAGTCTCGTGAGTGGAGGAGGCCAATGGGCTGAGCACATGCCTCGTGGTTGCAGCAGGTTGACCAGCATCTCAAGGAGATGGGGATGGGTCTGGCATCTCCCTGGGGGATGGCCAGACGGAGGCCCCTGGAGTACCAGTGGAAAGTGGATGCAGCGACGCGCTGTTCTGGCACATGCTCCCATACCTGACCTGACCTATTATGGTCTGAGTTGGTAAGTGGTAAGGCTAGAAGGGTAATGCCTGCATTGAACCTTGCAGGAGCTATGGTTCCAGGAGAGGGGGGAGCCGGGGGGGAGCGTGGGCGAGGCTTTTGTTATGATTGTAGGAATAGATGGAGGAATTTCATATAATAGGAAAGTTAGGATTGAATAGAGTTGCTTGGTCCGTGGACGTATAGGAGTCATCTCGATGGAAACTATGTGGGGAAACTCGAAGCTTCAGTGTTACTTGTCATTACATGGGGGGAGGGGGGGTGGTGTTGTGTTAATTAGATAGGGATTAAGTCCAATTTCCCCCAGTATGTAATTGCCCCCTGTGACCCATATTTTTGTATTTACAAGCCAGCAATGAAAGAATTACATTTTTATAACAACAACCATAATAACATGCCGCACGTCCAGGCAGGCGAGAGGCCCCGCCTTCCCGGCTTCATGCCAGCAGGCCATGTCCGAGGTGGATGATTGAGGGGCGGGATGTCAGAGGCGAGGAAGAAAAGCAATTGGTTTTGTTGGGTTGAGTTTGGTGTGAGGGACGCGGTCGAGAGACGACAGAGCTAGAAGATGGCGTGCAAGAACAGGGCATTACGGCTGGCTTTCCTTCGACGCATGAAGAAGATGGCACGATTCTCGTATTTGTGATGAGGCGAATTGGCTCGTGTGGTGGAGCCAGATGCTGGCCATTGACTCTGGGGTGGGTCGTGTGAGATGGACCTCGAAGCCTTGCGTATATCACCGAAGAAAGTGGCACCATTCTGCAGAGAGCAGTGGCGTCGGCAAGCACGATCAACAAGGAGGCTGAATGGTGGTTCCTGAGCATTGGTGTTGAATACCACCTCACAAATTACCTCATGTACGTTTCCCACCCAGAGAGTGGCTATGTGCCTTTTTTGGCACGTCTTCCCGTGCAGGAAAAAGCGACTCGATCCCAATGTTCAATAAAGACCATCTCTGGACAAAGCTTAGTGCCAGAATAAAGGGAGGATTTTCTTTTCTTTTGTTTTCCCCTTGTCTGTATTAAAGTCCATGTGGAGAGGCGGCTCGACTTTAGACTTTAATTTACCTCACGGTTTATAATTACATTTTGAATGATTTCCCTTGTAGATATTTCATCTGTTATCATTGAAATCCCGTGTTTATTGTAAGTTGCTGGCGCCCGTGTATCTGTCATGGATTCAAGTATAAATCCCTTGTGTTGTGAATCCATCTGCTCCGTCCATGCTGCCCTTCCCCTACCGTGAGTGCCATAATCTCTGAGGATCATGTGTTCCCCTCCAAGTAAAACCGCTCGGCGTTCCGGCCTGGTTGGTGTTAACCACCCGTCCACCACAATTGGGTCGGAGGGGATTAACCTCATCGCCAAACCCCCAACAATATATAATATATGACCTATTGACCTATTTCCCTGTCTGATCTTCCCCTCTAACCTGATATATATGTATGTATACACATATATATATATATATATATATATATATATATATATATATATATATATATATATATATATATATATATATATATATATATACATACTGTTACGAATTTGGGAATTCGATTGCACACAACATTCAGGTTCCTTTCGTCAGCAATGTCGATAAGTGCTTGTTCCCTAGATAGCTCACCTTCCATTGTTTAAATGTTCAGAAATTGATTAGATGCGCTGCGGATCAACTTAAGAGTTAAGGAACGAAACAATGGAGACGTCCTTCCCCCCTCTTCTGTGAAGAGGAAGAAGAACCCTGCCGTCCCGTGACTCATGATGTCAACAACTCCCTCCCACCCATGGCTGAGCGGGGGATGGAGCATGAGGGCATGAGTCATGAGTCACGCCATGAGCGGGGGAAGCACAGGAGAAGGATAAGAGGAGATCTTTTCTTTGTTCGTGTTGGGAGTTGGAGTGGTAAGCTTTTTGCTTCGGCAGAGAGAAGTCGCTCAGCAGACCTTCGGGTCCTGTTTTGCTTGGGTTAGGGTTGAGGCCTTTGGAAGCTTTTTGCTTCGGCTGGCTCAGTGAGCTTCGGCTGAGGCCTGGCTCGGGAGGTGGCTTTTTGGAGGCTTTTTCTTTGATGGTTCCGTGAGCTTCGGCTTCTGCTTGGCTCGGGAGAGGTTTTGCTTCAAGCTGCCCTGTTTGGAAGAAAGTTAAGCCAGTCGCTCGGCTCGAGCTGCGAGTGGTGGCTTCTTCTTCTTTTTGGTTTGTGGAGCTCTTTGTTCTCCGTTTGGTTCCCGGCTTGGTGCGACTCATCGACCTCTTCTTGGAGGAGGTTCCTTGGGGGAAGCGGCGCATCAACGGGAAGGATCGGCGCATCGACGGGAAGGATCGGCGCATCGACAGGAAGGATTGGCGCCTCGTCTCACCAGCACGTGTTGAGAAGCGCGGGAGGATTCGCGGGAGCTCGGGAAGGATCGCAGCTCACGGCGAATGGATCCAGCTCGCTCTCGCTGTAGCCCGGGTCCGAACAACTTGAAGACCACACGAGGTGGAGAGGTTCGAAATAGGTTCTGGGTTTCAGCTCACCAGTCCTCTGAGCTGGAGCTCATTATTAAAGGCCTCTGCCACCATTTCTTGGGTGTATGTGTGTGCGTACGTGTGTCCATGGGCCCGTCTAATAAGTAGGAAATAAGTAAGATTAAATGCTTTGTGTGCTGTAAATGTTTGATTTGCATTTCGTACAGACGGTCGTAGTTCTTTTGTCGTGATTTTGTTGCTTGTATAATTGCATATGTATTTTGCCTTGTTTAATTACATACGTGCTTAATTATAATAAATGTTCTTGTGTGAATGCAAACCTGTTTGTTGCGTCCTCTTCCCTTAATTGAGCTGCCATCTTGCACTCGGATTATAGGTGGTTTTTAAATAGCCGGTAAAGTGATCGGGTCCAACGGGACCACGATAATACCCCGCTCGGTTATCCCAAAAGGAAGCGAGCTGCTTAAGTGGCTCGTTTCCAAGCGGTCCCGTTGAGGTACAATCTCTCGGTAACCTACCCACGCGAATAATTAGGTAAATCGAAGATTTGGTGATCGGACCCTGTAGCGTGGGTGGAGTGCGGACAAGGTTGTGGTGTGGTTAAACACACACCCGTGGCGAGTTTCCGGCGTTGATCCGGAAAGCCGTGACTGGATTGTCCGTTCGGTGGGCGAAGCGACCGCTATTGGTTCGACGCGGTCGCTCTCACGCCGACGGGCGGGAAATCTACAACTATATATATATATATATATATATATATATATATATATATATATATATATATATATATATATATATACATATATACATATATACATATATATATATATATATACATATATACATATATACATATATACATATATATATATATATATATATATATATATATATACATATACATATATATATATATATATGAGGTCCGTCGAAAAATTAACGGGACTTACTTCACAGAAATTTTATTCCAAAAAATATATTGAAACCACAGTTTGTCCTCTTCAAAATAGTTTCCCTCCAGTCTCACACACTTGTCCATCCTCTTCTTCCACGCTTCGATGCACCCCCAGAAGGATTCTTCTGGAATCCTCCGGAGCTCCATCGTCACGGCCATTTTGATTGCCTCCACATCAGGAAATTGGGTTCTGTTAATCACCCCCTTGAGCTTGGGAATAGGAAAAAAATCACAAGGGGCTAAGTCTGGCGAATACGGGGGTTGCTCCAGAGTTGGCACATTCCTCTCTGCCAGAAACTCTCGGATGCTCAGGGCACTGTGAGCAAGGGCATTGTCATGGTGGAGCACCCAGGCATTGTTCTCTCACAGATCCCTCCTCTTGCCCCGGACTGATCTCATTCGGCGCTGGAAGACCTCCTTGTACACGTATTAATCCACTATTTGACCCTGTGGCAGAAACTCGAAGTGGACGATGCCCTTGATGTCAAAAAACGTGATGAGCATCACCTTGACCCTCGACTTCGACATCTTTGCTTTATTTGGTATTGGTGATGCCGGACTTTTCCACTAACGACTCTGCAATTTGGTCTCGGGATCGTATTCGAATATTCATGATTCATCGCCAGTAATGACTCTCCCAAGCAGGTCTGGATCATCCTCGAGGAGCTCGATAATGTCTCGACAGACAGTGACTCTTTGCTGTTTCTGGTCCTCGGACAACAGCTTTGGGACCATCTTTGCGCACACCTTGCGAATTTCGAGATTTTCAGTGAAGATGCTCCAGACAGTGTCCTTGTTGATGGAAAGTTCCTCAGCCATCATCTGCACCGTGAGTCGATGATTTGCGCGCACCATCTGCTTCACACGCTCGATGTTGTCCGCCATTCTGTTCGTTGAAGGTCTTCAACGTCCTCCCGTCCCTCTTTGAACCTCTTGTGCCATTCAAATGTACGTGTATGTGACATCGTTTTTTCCCCGTAGACTTGCTGTAGCGTTGCAAAGGATTCAGAAGGTGTTTTGCCAAGCTTGGCAAGAAACTTCAGATTGGTTCTCTGCTCACAACTCATAGCGCGACAACTCAGACGAGACAACTTGTAAAGCAGGACCTGTAAAAAAAATCACACAATGAGCGCAGTCAACCATCACCAATCATTTATACATATGTATATATATATATATATATATATATATATATATATATATATATATATATATATATATATATATATATATATATATATATATATATATATATATATATATATATATATATGTGTGAATTCAATAAAGAAGGTATTCAGATAAGAAATAAATAAATTGGTTAATTGATATTATTTGTAAAATACATTATAAATAATTTGTTGGTGGTTGCTAAGATACGCAGTGCAGCATGTTAAAATCAGTTGTTAATGACAGTTTGAATATTTGAATGACAGTTTGAGTCTATGGTTAGATGGAGGTGCTGTGTAATGGACATGTCTGCAAGGTAAAGTGTTTATCGCCAAATATATTGTCATAATAAGTGGTGTATGATTAAAGTTATTCAAATGTAGTAATACTTTAAATCTTCTTCTTCTTTCGGCTGCTCCCGTTAGGGGTCGCCACAGCGGATCATCCGTTATGATCCGCATACTGATTTGGCATCGGTTTTACACCTGTTGAGTAAATAAAGATGGCTGTTGCTTGCTTGTAAATATGTATTTGATGATTGCCTGCTTGTGTATGTGTAAATAAATAATTTTCTCTCAAATCTTCCTTGTTTCTGTCCTTTCTTTCATTGAAGTGCCATAGCATGTTCATAATAATCGATAGACGGGAAGTTTTTGCCTCACTGATTGACTCTGCTGATTAGCCAACGCTGCACTCACAGTTCTGCTCGGCCATAATAAGTACTCGGGTGCTTGTTGAGAGCGTGAACCCTAGCTTAAATAATTGTACCAACGAGTCGGTAATGTGGCTGTAGACGTGAGGATCCTGCTCGGTGCAATTGCTTTTGCCGGTGTCTGTGGTTGCTTTACAACCCATACCAATCTCATAACAACCCATGGAGTTATCCGTGGTCCAGGGGTCTCAGGGTGGCAGCGGGTCTGCGTTAACACCTCATGAGCCCAGCACGTGTGCTGATACCATATATTATATGTACAGTATATATATATATATATATATATATATATATATATATATATATATATATATATATGTACAGTATATATATATATATGTACAGTATATATATATATATATGTACAGTATATATATATGTATAGTATATATATATATATATATATATATATATATATATATATATATATAAATACTGTACATACGAGGGTCAGTCTGAAAGTAATGCCTCTTAAGGCCCTGTCACACCTTGACGTTTTAGCCAGCGTATGGCAAGGTATCAAAATCTATGTAAAACACTGGCGTACGCTGAACTATTGATGTTTTTTTCCAGTTTTGGACGTATTCATAACGAGTTGGATGCATGCATAACGTATTAGTAACGTACACAGAACGTGTCGATAACATATAGACAAATTATATCAACGAATGCTGAGCGTGTTGTCGGCGTTCACAACCTATGCCCAACGATAGTCAAACTTATGCATAGCGCGGCAGCGTATCGCCGACGAGCACGTGGCATAGGCTATTAATAGGCTGTGGCTCGACGTTTCAAATCATAACTGCACTAGACATCGAAGTGTCAAGCCGCTGTCACACCTTGACGTTTTAGCCAGCGTATGCCGACATATGAAAAATTTGCCGAATACGCTGGCACACGTCGAATACGTTATGGGTAAGTTTTGTATACGTTAAGAGCATGCGGAAGCACGCTGGCATAGGTCGTAGTATGCCGAGTACGTCGACAAATTTTCAGCATGTTGAAAATTTTTCGACGTATGCCAGCATATGACACACGTTCCGCATACGCTGGCCATAAGTTGTAGGCACGTTACGCGATGGTTGACACACGTCGACACACGTTACTTGTAAGTTACTCATAAGTCGAAACACGTCGAGGTAATGGTTAGCGTCAGTATTCCAGACTCCCTGTTTTTTTTCTTTTTCTTTTTTTCTTCTTCGGTATGATGGTGATGTTGACACTTCGATTTCTAGTGCGGTTATGATTTAAATCGTTGAGCGGCAGCCTTTTAATTATATTATATTATAACTGCACTAGAAATCGAAGTGTCAATATCACCATCACACCGAAGAAAAAGAAAGAAAGAAAAAAAAAAACAGGGAGTCTGGAACACTGACGCTAACCATTACCTCTACTCGACGTGTTTTGACTTATTAGTAACTTACAAGTAATGTGTGTCGACGTGTGTCAACGATTGGGTAACGTGCCTACAACTTATGGCCAGCGTATGCGGAACGTGTGAGTCATACGCTGGCATATGTCGAAAAATTTCAAGCATGGAAAATTTGTGTAACAGCTCGGTGTACTACGACGTATGCCAGCATACTACGACGTATGCTAGCGTGCTCTTAACGTATAAAAAACTTACCTATACGTATTCGACGTGTGCCAGCGTTGTAGACAAATTTTTCATACGTCGGCATACGCTGGCTAAATCGTCAAGGTGTGACAGGGCCTTTACTTTTCATTTCATAACCAAAACATAGGAAAGATATGCACAATTGCAATGAAAGTTTCATATCACTTCCCCATTTTAAGTTTAGTGGCACTGTGGTTGGTCATGGGATTACATTCCATCAAGCTTTCACAATGGCTGCCCTGCTCGATGTGGATACAAAGCAGAGAACAGTTATGGAATTTCTTACTCCAGAAGAGGTTCCCCCAATGGATATTCATTGGCATTTAAAGAACTAGTACATGCCCGTACATGCAAAAAAAAACAGAAACAAAAATTTTTTTTCAAACTGCGAGCCAGAAACAACCACGCAGGCGTTCCTTCGCTCTCGCGTGCCCGTACGTGCGCGGCCCAGAAGTTTGCATATCGCAGTTACGATTATTCGCAATTTAGTTTCAATGGCCAATTATTCAATTAGCGCCAACGTATTTTGCCTTTTCGCAATGTCGTCGCAAGGAAAAACACAAAGAGAAGAGATGAGAGAGAAAAAAAGAAAAGAAAAGAAAAAACATTTTTTCAAACAACTACACAGACCGTTCCTTCGCTCTCATAAACGACTGGATTGGAGCATTGAATTTATCTATAAATGCACATAAGAAATCGAGAAATTATTGGAATACATTAAGTCATCACCATTCGGAAGTGGTGTGTGCCCGTACGGAATGTTCACATGCATTCCACTAATTATCGCTTGCAGTGAAGTAACAACTGCTGTGCTACTTACACACACAGAGTTAACTAAAATCCAAATTAAAATCAAGTTTACCTCCCTGTCCATGCTTGCCATTACATTCGCTGCCATTGACCATTGCCACTCCTACGCCACGGTAAGGCCTAGGTCACATTTGCCACGGCGGCCGTGGGGTCTCCAAAATCTACGGCCACTAGCAATTATAGGGCGGCCGCAGTATGTCCATGGTCGCACAATGTAGCAGTCACATATGTTTTTATTTTTCGGGGAGCCGCACGGCGTATTTAAAAATTGTGGAGACCGAAAACGTGGGGTTGCCGTACGGTCTTTGATTTGATGTCGCACGGAGACCTTAGGGCGTTGCTGCGGCGGCCATATAATTTTCAAGGCAGACGCAAGGTGCCCGCAAGGCAACCACAAGGCGACCGCAGGGGGACCGCAGGGGGGCCCTAAGGTGAACGTGCGGCTAGACGGATGGTAACGAATGGGTTAAATTTTTTTTTTTTACCAGTTTTTTTTTCGGCTTGTCGAATTGCGACGACGAACTTAGAAATGAAAAAAAGTTATAACTCTACGTTATAATTCCACGGCAACCTTACGGCCTGTAAAATATAGCCATACGGCGTAGGGCCACCCTGAGACCACCTCAGAAACTCTGCAGCCGCCGCACGTTTCTGTCAATTCAGAGGGCGTACAGCACCCGTATCCTTGCCGTAGAGCAAATGTGACTTAGGCCTTAGGTCTTCGAAATTGTGGAGACCGAAAATTGCGGAGACCGTGGGGTTGCTGTACGGTCTTTGATTTGATGTCGCAAGGCGACCGCAGGGGGCCTTAAGGCGAACGTGCGGCTAGACGGACGGTAACGAATGGGTTAATTTATTTTTTTTTTTACCAGTTTTTTTTTTTCGGCTTGTCGAATTGCTACGGCGAACGAAGAAATGAAAAAAGTTATAACTCCGCGTTATAATTCCACGGCGACCCTACGGCCTGTAAAATATAGCCAAACGGCATAGGGCCACTCTGAGGCCACCGCAGAAACTCTGCGGCCACGCACGTTTCTGTCAATTCAGAGGGCGTACGGCCGCCGTATCCTCGCCGTAGAGCAAATGCGACTTAGGCCTAACTAAGGCACCAATCCCCATCGTGTCTGGCACGGCACATGACGTCATCGTCGGCCGGCCACGCACCGGCCTACGCAGGCATGACAACGCAGCAACGTGTCCTGTGATTGGTAACTAAATGGCGCATCAGCCACGCCTACGCAGCAATGTGTCCTGTCATTGGTTGGTAAATAAATGGCCATAACTTGGGAAGCACTTGTCCGATTAATATCAAACCTTGAAAGGGCACATCCACAGGGCCCCAGAAATATACCTGGAAAGTTTCAATTAGATCGGACCAGTGGCTGTCGAAAAACAGCAGTCACAGACACACAGACACACAGACACAGACACAGACACAGACACACACACACAAACAGAGATTGCTGGAATTATAGATAGATGTGTACGGTGATTACCATTGATGTGAGCACCGTTAAATGTTGGGCAAAGCATTTCAAGGGTGGGGAATCTAATATTGACGACAAGCCTCAAAGTGGTCAGCTTGCAACTGCAGTAACACTGGAGCAAAATTTCCAATTAAAAAAAGAAAAACCCAAATTCTTTTACTGCATGGAAAACAAGCTGTCATGTGTCTTCAAATACAAACTTCCTTTTATGCAATAATACTTCAACATTTGTGTACTTTCTCTACCCACCTTACCCAGTCGCACCCAACTGTCCCTGGACTCTGTGTCCTTTTCTCCTGACAAGGTGGAGAGCTTGCTGTCAAACCTCAACTCAGATTCTGCAACCGGTCCAGACGGCATCAGCCCACGTGTCCTCAAAGCCTGCTCTTCTGCTTTCTCACCCTCTCTCTGTTCTATTCACCCTCTCATTTGCTCAAGGTCATCTGCCATCTGCTTGGAAATCAGCAAACATCACTGCCCTGCACAAAAAGTTGCAAAAACAGATCCCTGCAACTACAGACCAATCAGCCTTCTCCCAATCATCAGCAAGGTTATGGAATCCATCATCGCTTCAGACATCAAATCCTTCCTCTTCTCCAATGGCTTGATTTCTGATCATCAATTTGGTTTCAGACCAGGTCACTCTACCCTGGATATGCTGCTTCTGCTCTTCCAACAATGGATGGAAGTCCTCAATGCCAGACAGGAAATCCGAGCTGTATCCCTGGACATATCACGTGCTTTTGACACGGTCTGGCACCCTGCCCTGCTCATCAAACTCTCTTCCTATGGTATCCAAGGCCATCTCCACTCATGGCTCGCAGACTTCCTCTCCTATCGCAGTCACCGTGTGGCCCTAAATGGAGTTCTTTCATCCCCTCTTCCTCTCCAGGCTGGAGTTCCTCAAGGTAGCGTTCTGGGCCCTGTTCTTTTTCTGGTTTTCATCAATGATCTCGACGACTCTCTGGAAAATCCTCTATATCTGTATGCTGATGACTCCACCCTCTGCCGTACCATCAGTCATCCCTCAGACCGGCAAGCAGCAGCTTCTTCGCTCACTGCAGATCTGGATAAAATCACAAACTGGTCCAACACGTGGAACATGTCTTTCAATCTGGACAAATCTCACACTCTCACTATATCTCTTCGAAAGGACCGTTTTAGAAACCCCCCCATCCACTTTCTCAACAATCCTCTGGAAGAAGTCCTTTTTTTCAAGCTTCTGGGTCTCCCTATCTGCCATGACCTTTCCTGGGAAAGCCACATTTCAAACCTCGCCTCCAAAACCAGTCGCCGACTGGGAATCCTCCGTTGTGCAAAGTCCTTCCTCGGCCCACCTGAGCTCCTGACCACTTACAAAGCTTTTGTCCACAGCCTGATGGAGTACTGCTCTCCCCTCTGGGCTGGTGCTCTGCCTCCCACCTTTCTCGGCTTCACGCTGTAGAAACCAAGGCATTTCGGATCATTGGAATCTCCGGCAATGATGCTGAATCTTTGGGCCTCTCACTCATTCACCGCAGGTTGGTCGGTGGTCTTTCTGTCTTCTACCATCTCCTCTCCAGCCTCCCCCCCCAAGCTCTCTCTGCGATTTGTCCCCACCACATTTCCGCAGGGCGCTCAAGGTCCGCCAACAACCCCCTTCTGGTAAAACTACCAAAATCACGAATCACTGCTCACCTTCACTCTTTCATTCCTCTTTTTTCCCGCCTTTGGAATAAACTCCCTCACTCTATTCATTCCCATTCTTCTCTCCAGGCCTTCAAAACAGCTGTTAACCACCACCTCTTATCATCCCCATCCAAATCCTCGATCTTTTCTACCCCTGATAATCCACCCAAGCCCACCTCCTTCAAATTCCCTGCTTTCCTTCCTGAAAGTCCCTGTAATGTCCATCTTCTATTCCCGATGTTCCCCATCCCATCCCTCTCCCTTCCACAGATCTCCTAATGTCTCTGTTCCCCACTGTTTTGTCCTTCCCACTCCCTCCTCTCTTGTCTCATGTCCCCCATGATGTGCATTGTGTGTTAGCTCTCACACGAGCCTCGACAAGGTATACAAAAAAAAAAAAAAAAAAAAAAACATCGAATACAATTTTGCCCACTGTTTTGTTTTCAGTTTTACTCTAAATAACAGCTTTTGCCCAAAATAACTTCATTTTGCCCTAATTAACACTGATAACATTCAACAACGACAAGTTTTTCCTCAACATTTCATGAGGAAAAGATAAAAAAGGTAAATAGTGACAAGTACAGAAAAACACGGCACCAATCGTAATTTATGTTGACATTGAATTCTGGAACATATTGCATTGCTGAAATGAAGTGTTTACTCGCTCTTTGGCATTATTTCCCAATTTTTGAATATATTCCAGGCAAATTTTGCATGCACAACACATGTTTGACATGTGTCTATGAATGGACACAAGTTGAATATATTTTCTTACATTGCAGGTCGCTTCCTACTCAAGAATGTGCTGCATGGTAAGGAATTTCCATTTCAGAAAAAGAGGAACGATTAGAAAAGAAAACAAGAAAAAGAGCAATCAGAGATTGCTGACTCTCACCAGGGCTTCCTTTGTGTGGTGTTTGTGTAGTTTTGTGTGATATATTTTGTGTGGCGTTTGTGTACTGGAGTATTATGTAATTAATAACAGCATAACGAGAAGTCACTTTATAACTCTCTTCCTATGGTATCTACACTGTCACTGTCACTTTATAACTTCTGGTACGAAGAATGTTTTAATGATGACCAGGTACGAAGACCTCCCGCTTTGATGCAACCCCGCTTTAACCTGACCCTGACCCATGACATTTTTTTATTATTATTCAGTTTAATTTAGAGTCGGATTAAAACAAATTCAATTCAAATCAAATGGAAGACCAAATAGGTACAGTTCTGCATTGTAGTCATTAGAAGGAACCCGAAAAAGCAAAGATGAAGTCGTCAGGAGGAACCTGGATAGGACTTGTGTTTCAACTTGTAATCCTCTACCCTCAAACCCATCCAAGCGAGTCTTATTCAGAAAAAAAACAAAACAGAAAAAAAAACCTGGATCAAAAAAAACAAACAATTCTGGCTGCTAGACCATGTGTCCGATCAAGTTGAAATTTAAAACATGCATTCACATTCATTACTGGATCATAATTATGAAATATTATGTGGATTGATTAAGTGGTTCCAGAGAAAACATTATTTAATATTTTTCTTCAATCCAATATGGCTGCCAAACCATGTGACCCATCAATTATTCCTTCATAAACTTGTACACACAAGGCTTGGGGAACATTTGTGTGAAATTTCCCCTCGATCTGTGCAACCGTTCTGGAGAATATTTTTTATTGGTTTTAGGGTAAATACAATATGACTGCCAAACTATGTAACCTATGATGTCATACGTGTGAACCTTTTGTTCCTCATGGATAAGCAGTCCAACATGTAAAGTTTTGCCTCAATCTGTTCAGCCACTTCAGAGAAAATGATTTTTGAAGGTTTTTTTTTTTTAAACAATATGGCTGCTGAATCACGTGACCGAGGATGTCATCAATTTTTTTCTGTGGACCACTTTATCCCAAGATGACCCTCACAAATTTTCATACTGATCAAATTTAGCATTCTACATATGCAGTTATGACATCATAAGGAAGGCATCTTTGATGTCATAAAAAAAATCACACTTATTCTTCATGAGGAGTACTTGCTATATGCCAAGTTTCAAGTTTTTCCTTGGTGCGGTTGCAGAGATAGAGGTCCAACTTTTTTGCGTTTTTCCAACACGGCTGCCACACCACATGACTGATGACGTCATACTTATCATTAAAACATTCAACATGAGTAGTCACAGCTATGGTGAAAATGTCATCTCAATCGACAAGCGGTTGCAGAGAAAAAACACTGAAGTTCTGTGCAGACAAACAAAGAAACAAACAAACAAACAAAAAGAGCAATCAGAGATTACAGACCCTCGCCAGAACTTGTTTTATGTGGTGTGTGTTATTTGTGTGGTGTATTTTGTGTGGCATTTGTGCATGGGTGTGTTACGTAATCAATGAGACAAAATTAGAACTGCCAGTTTTTAACTGCTGGCAGTGATGACCGGGTACCAAGACATCCAGCTTTGATTGGACACCTGACCCTGACCCATGACGTTTTTTTATTACTATTCAATTAAATTTAGAATGGGATTAAAATAAATTCAATTCAAATCAAATGGAAGACCAAATAGGTACAGTTCTGCATTGTAGTCATTAGAAGGAACCCGAACAAGCAAAAAACAAAGATGAAATCGTCAGGTGGAACCTGGATTGAACTTGCGTTTCAGCTTCTAATCCTCTACCCTCAAACCCATCCAGGCACAGCCAAGAATAATTACGAAGAAATAAATCATTCTGGCTGCCAGACCATGCTTCCAATGGGTTTGAAATTGAAAACGTATATTCCTCATCACGATGAGATCATAATTTTGAAGTTTTGCCTCGACTGATGCAGCGGTTCAAGAGAGAAGATTTTAAAAATATTTCCCTACAATCCAATATGGCTGCCAAACCATATGACCTATCAATTATTCGTGAACACCCTGGTATCCCAAGACTTGGAGAACATGTTTGTGAAGTTTCGCCTCGATCTGTCCAGCTGTTCTGGAGAAGAAGGTTTTTAAAGGTTTTCGTGTAAATCCAATATGGCTGCCAAACGATGTGACCTATGACATCATCACTGGGGACTTTTTGTTCCTCGTGGATAGGTGGTCGTACCTGTAAAGTTTCTCCTGGATCTGTTCAGCAGTTTCGAAGAAGAAGATTGTTGAAGATTTAAAAAATATATACATGACCATGACCAATGATGTCATAAATTATTTTCTGTTGACTAATTTCTCCCTGAATAACACTCAAATTTTTTCATAGTGATCAGATGTAGTGTTCTAAGTATGCAGTTATGATGTCATAACGAAGGCACCTATGATATCATCAAAAAAATAGGAGCAATAACTCTGGGTGCTCACCTGGTAGAATAATGATACTGAGGAGGAAGTCAATGTGGGATGGAATCGGCAAAATGTACAGATGAACCAATCTTGTCGCAAATACCTAACGTATTGTTATGTTTGTGGGGAAGATGGAGGAATTTCAAAGGAAAGATGGGATTGTATAGTGCTGTATGGTCCGTGGAAGTGTAGGATACATCTCAATGTAAATTAAGTAGGGAAACTGAGCTTTAAGTGTTACCTGCCACCACACGGGGGGGGGGGGTGGGGGTGGTGCTGTGTTAAATTAGGAAGGGTTTAAGGATAATTTCTCACAGTATGTGACTGCCCCCATGACCTTTTCCTATGTTTTTGCATTTCAAGACCGGTGATAAAAAGGGATCTCATCCTTAAAACAACAACGAAGCTGCACGTCCGAGTAGGCAAGAAATCCCACCTCCAGGGGGACAACTAGCAAACCATGTCCCCGTAGTGGAAGATTGATGGGCGTGACGTCGGAGAGTGGAGGAGAGTTAGCTAGGTTAGGAAGAGAGTCTTGAGTGGGGGCAACAGAGAGGCAGTCAAGATACAGGTTTGGAGCGGGAGACGAGGAGACATGCAGAAGCGAGAGAGGCAGACTCGGTGGGTGGAAGAGAAGGGTATTACGGCTGGCTTTCCTTCGACATGGTGAAGAAGGCTGCATGATTCTCATGTTCGTGCTGAAGCAAATTGGCTCGCTGGTAAAGCAAGACGCTGGCCATCAACTGTGTGCTGGATCATGTGCGACCGTGCCTTGAAGCCTCGTGTTGTGCCATCCGAGAAAGGGAGAGTGCCATTCTGCAGAGAGCAGCAATGTTGGCAAGTGCGATCGACAAAATAAGTTGCACGGTGGTTTCTGAGCCTTGGTGTTAAGTATCGCCGCCCAAATTGCCTCCTGTACATTTGCCCACCCAGAGAGCGGCTGGGCGCCATTTTCCCACGCAGTGACGAAGCAGTTTGGTGACCTTCAAGCTTCAGAAACTCACCTCTGGGCACACAGCTAAGTGCTGGGATAAAGGAGGGACTTTTCTTTTATATACAATTATATTCTGTCCCCTTGTCTGTATTTAAGTCTGCATGGAGGCGTCTCAAAATTAGATTTAGTTTTACCTCACATTCCGTTTTTATGACTACACTTTTAATTATTTCCATTGTAAATTTTTACCCCACTGGGTCGAAGCGCCGCTCGCGTTCTCTCTTTTCTTGTGTAGAGTTCATTTGAACATCTATTTATCCATGATTCGTGAACAGAATTCAATGAAAATTGACAGGCATATACTGGACACATATGCGCAGGCATTAACTGAACCCATAGAGCGATTCCGGCCTTTTGGGCTGAGAAACGGCCCTTTCGGCCCATTTTCTTAAAATTGTTATTTCTCGATTATTAGTGGACGGAACCGAACCGAACCAAACTTGACAGTTATATTCTAGAGACCATTCCCCAGGCATTAACTGAGCCTAAAGTGCGATTCCAGCCCCTTGGGCCGAGAAACGGCCCTTTCGGTCCATTTTCTTAAAATTGCAATTTCTCGGTTATTCGTGAAGGAAACTGGACCAAATTTGACAAGTATATTGTTGACGTCACTCTGCAAGCAATAACCGAGCCCAAAGTGAGATTATGGCCGTTTGGGCTGACAATCGGCCCTATCGGCCCATTATTTAAAAATTGCTATTTCTTGGTTGTTCGTTAACGGAACCGAACAAAACTTGACAGGCATATTCTCGAGACCATTCCACAGGCAATAACTGAGCCCAAAGTGCGATTCCGGCCCTTTGGGCCGAGAAACGGCCCTTTCAGCCCATTTTCTTAAGAATGTTATTTATCGGTTATTTGTGGACGGAACCGAACCAGACTTGATAGGTATATTCTAGAGACCATTCACCAGGCAATAACTGAGCCCATAGTGCGATTCCAGCCCTTTGGGCTGAGAAATGGCCCTTTCGGCCCATTTTCTTAAAATTGTTATTGAATTTTTTTTTATGCACTGGGCGATGCCCAACGCAAAATTAAGTCACAAATGATGATATGAAACTGGCCTCACTCTTGTGAGGTGTTCTGGTTTTTTCTTTTTCTGATGCGATGAAAATCTTACCAAATCTCAAAACTATCTGTCGTCTGTGCTATCGCTCACCTGAGTGTTGTACGAATGAACTCCCACAGGGTATGTTCGCAATTCGAACTTGTTGATATATTTTCATTAAACCCCATATTTATTTAAGTCTATGTGTCGTGGGTTCGAGTAATAAAACCTTTTCCTCCGTCACGTGTGCTACCATGGTGAAGCGCCGAGCTGTTTCTTTCCCACACACGCCATAATCTCCGAGAATCTCAGCTGTAAGCCTCCAAGAGAAATCGTTTGGCTATCTGTCCAAGTAGGGGCTCTGGACATAACAGTATTTGGGGGGGGCAACTCCCCCCTCCCCTCCCCTGTAAATCCCCTTTGACCCAGATTGTTAAAATAGCGTGAAAAAACTTTGGTACATCACATGTGATGAAGGTTGGGGTCAAGTTTCATTGAAATTGTGTGTGTAGTTTTGGAGAAGAAAGCAAATACCTCTTTTGGGGTGCAACGCCCCCATTGACCCCCTTAGACCGCAATTTCATTTAATGATGTGAATCGACTTTGGTACATCATGGGTAATGAAGGTTGTGGTCACATTTCATCAGAATTGCATGTGTAGTTTCTCATAAGAAAGGAAATACCTATTTTGGGGGGCAACCCTCATAGACCACCTCAGTGCCTGATGTTTTTTTAATGCCATGAAGAAACTTTGGTACATACAGGATGATGAAGGTTTTGCTAAAGTTTCATAAAAATCGTATGTGTCATTTCAGAGAAGAAGTTGCAAGTATTTCTGGACAGACGAACGGACAGATGGACTGATGACGAGTCATCCCAAAAGCTCTCTGGAACTATGTTCCAGGTGAGCTAAAAGTCACTCTTATTCACTATGGGGAGTACTTGACAGGTGCCAAGTTTCAATTTTATCCATGGAACGGTTTTGGAGATACAGAGGTCTGATGTTTCTCCTTTTTTCCAACATGGCTGCCACACCACGTGACCAATGACATTATAATTATCATTGAAACATTACATACGAGTTGTCACACATATGATAAAAATTTAGTGTCATTCAAACAAGCGGTTGCAGAGAAAATGGAATAACAAAATGCAGACACGTACGTTCGATGTACACATGCACGTACGGGACCGATTACTTAATCCCGCTTTTCCACTTTCACTCCACTCTGGGACCGTTTTTCACTCCACAAGTGTGGGCTAAAAATAGTACCAATGGACCTGTAGCTTATCTGGGCCTTCGCCAATTGTTGTAACCCAAATTTGGAAGCATTCTGACTGGTGGCTCTGGAGAAAAAGATTTTTGAAGAAATTTACTAAATCTGCCATTTTGACCTACTTAAAGCCATGTGACTGGAACGGGCTTTACAATCCCCGTTACCGTCAGAAGCGGAACCTTGCTGCCAAATTTCAGCCGGACTGGCCCAGCGGTTTGGCCGGAGAGGTCTAAATATAAGACGGACAGACGGATGGATGGTGCATGATGACAATACCTTATCTAGAATTCCCATTCCAGATAAGCTAAAAAACTGAGCAAGGTCTTGGAATGTTTGACAAAAATGACCAAATGAGTCAAGTTAATTTTGATATGCCATTTTCCTGGTGGACATACATTGGACATTATTTCCCTACTTGGCATAGGAACTAATGGACAGCTTTGACCGATATTTACTGACATGTTGGCTCATTGATCCAAATAAATCCCTTTTGTTCATCTTTAATGAACTAATGAGAAAAAAAACAAAAACACCAACAAGCAGAACTACACATCTATAAAATTCATTTTCGGCATCAAAAGGTTTTTCCAGTACTCCCTTAATCTGACAGCAGGTGTTCTGCCTGTAAGCGCATTGCAATCACTTGTTCGGATGCTTCACACGATAGTTGTCTCTGGCTTATTGATGTTTTATTCCCTTGTGTCATGTTAAGCTTTGATTCAGACATTTGCCTTATGGCTAACCAATCTACATTTCCCTCAAAGGAAAGATCGCTTCCGAAAGACTACCGCATGAATAGCTATAATTTAACTGGGACCCTGTCACTATTCTTTGCAGGTAATCTGCCCTGTATTTATTCATTGTAATTATGCACAAGCACAAGCACGCGTACATGCGCACTTATGTGCACACACACACACATACAACCTGTTACGGAAGGTACAAGTGTTACTTTTGTTGACTTGGAAAAGAGGGATTTGAGTATTCTTAGCCTTGCTATGTCAATTGATATGTGTGCATAATGAAAACAAGTGTATTACCTGGAAAGTTAAGAATACAGAGGTGATGTTATTGAAAGCGATTTGCCTGGGCATGTGTGGTTATGGGAGCAAGCATTATGAGGAATGTAATAATGTATTATGTTTTACTAAGTCTTAATATGCTCCTGAATACTCAACGCAAACAGGAAAAAACCAATTTATAATCCGACAGGATTAAATATCAGGTTCATCAGTATAAAATTTTGAAAAACTGCTTTGTTTGAAAAAATACATATGGATGATTAAACAAAACTTACGACTATTTATATTTCACCACATCTATATATTACTAAAACTCTCATCTTGTATGTATGTATGTATGTATGTATGCATGTATGTATGTATGTTCCTGAAATACAGCCAAAACGGTACACGATAGCACAAAAAAATTAGGGCCACCTTACTCACCATTCTCCTGTGGTTTGCAGCATCAAGTTTCGATCAAATCGGTCAACAAAAACAATTATTAAAAAATCAATTCCCGATTCAGTCAAGTCCTTTTCGGGAGAATTTTATCAATGTAAACAACCTCAGCAGTATAGTTCGCTGGAGCTATCTTTTTTTTCTTGAAATGATTTATTTTAAAATCTCAAACATTTAGTATAGACAAAGAATGATTTATTTTTAAGCATAAAATAAACATCGCCATTTTGATCTAATACTTCAGTGTTCATTAATAAATAAAATTGTGTTTAGAAAATTACGCACAATAATTTCTTCGACTTTCTTTTCTCCGTTTTTTTTTTTCCTTCACATTGACGCACAATATCAAGTTTCATTCAAATCGGGCAACGAAAACAAATTATTAAATAAACCAATGTCACCCGCAGGGTGACCCGTATCTTGCCAAAAGGTGACCACGTGTGACTTCTTTAAGGTCACACTGAGGTGAACAGAGCTGCTATCCACCAGGAGCGACTCCTTGAGGAATATCTGCCTACGAGAGATTCCGATGAGAATCGTTCTACAGAGTAACCATGAAAAATATGCGTTTGCCTCATAACGTCACCAAATGACGTCATAATGTCTCAAGCTTGACATATCTAGAAAGCACTCATCGAGGTGTTCAATTTGAGGTACTACACGATATGGTTCCTAAAACTTGAAAATTTGACCTTGGGGTCAAATATGTTTGACCTCAAGTGCTAATCATGAAGGTCAAGGCCAATTACCACCAAAAACTAATCAGCTGAGCGCCAGACCATATACTACATTCTCATGAAGTTTGGAGACGATTCGATTAAAATTACTCAAAAAATAAGGGTTTCGTCGACTCCCCTGATTTGCGACAAAGTGACCTTGACCTTTGACCTTGACCTTCAAAATTTTAAACGCTAAAAGGGACCTCTATAGGCCTCTGATATGCGAAGTTACAAAAATTTCCAATGATAACTGTGCTCTGCAGAGTGATTTATACATGATTACAGACAAAAAAAAAAAACATGTGAAGGTCAAGGCCAATCGCCACCAAAAATTAATCAGCTGAGCGCCAGACCATGAACTATATTCCCATGAAGTTTGAAGACGATCCGATCAAAATTACTCAAAAAATAAGGGTTTCGTCGACTCCCCTGATTTGTGACAAAGTGACCTTGACCTTTGACCTTGACCTTCAAAATTTTGTGCACTGAAAGGGACCTCCATAGGCCTCTGATATGCGAAGTTACAAAAATTTCCAATCATAACTGTGCTCTGCAGAATTTTTTATACGTGGTTACAGACAAAAAAAAAAAACATACAAGCTGACTAACATATCTTGCAAAAACTTCGTTTTGGCAAGATAAAAATCAATTCCTGATTCAGTCAACTACTCTTCGGGATTTTTTGATCAATGCAAACAACCTCAGCGGTATAGTTCGCTGCAGCTATCTTTTTTAGGTCATCTCTATCATCTCAGTAGAGATGGCCTTATAATTACTGTCTCGAAGTCTGTCTGCCCATCCGTATGTCCGTCCATCCGTACGTCCGTCCATCCACAATCAAACCGAGTGGAGACAAATACCCAATTGTGGAATGGATAGAGGTCGATGAGACATGCACAACGATATAACTTTCAAGGTCGTCCAAGGTCGAGGTCAACGTCACGAGGCTGTTAAAGTTGCGAAAATCGTCGATTTCAAATCGTATCTCCTCCCTCATTTATCAAGAGAGATCAAATGTTATTGGTGATTCACATACTATGGACTATTATCTAGAACAACACAAGCCATTTTTTTGAAATTTGCTCTCGTTCCGATTTTATAGCCCTTCAAACTTCGCTCTGATTCCCCATATGGGCCGTTCATAAAGTACATACGAAAATAAAAGTATTAACTTAAGAACCGGAACTCTCTGAGACAAATATTACATTTGAAGCTTTTGTCAGATTTAACTAAAACAATGGAACACAAGTTTATTTGCACACTTACTTTCATTTATGACATTAACATTGTCTTGAATGTCAATTTGTACTTTTATTTTCATAAATGACATGCTGTGATATTAAAAGAAAAAGGTAAATTACACCGCTAGGGACTGCATCGTCATGACTTACAAACATCGGTTCATAAGGAACTGCTGGCTTTGCAAGCGATTAGCGATGTATGAGGGGGTGGGTGGTCACTAGCCTGCATACAGAGGGGGGTGGGTGGTTTTGAAACCCAGAAGTGAAGCGTACGTACTTTATGAACTGCCCCTATTCCAGTCTGGCATAGAGTTACTTTCGACCTCTGGCAGAGATGACCGGCACTCCCGCTCGGGGGTATTTTTTCTTTTCTTTTTTGAAATGTTTTTTTTTTTATCAACCGGTCATAACGGGAACCCAACGGGTTCACAAATCATCTAGTTATATCTTAATATTTAACATAAGCACCAATGTCCAATAATTAAAAGGAATATAAATTTATCTCACAAAATCCACATCAACCTTCAAAAAAGGGGACAAGCAAGCTCATCATCATTTCTCACCAACCCAAGTGATTCAACATCTACTTATTATGTGTATCATCTCATTCGCCATGAACAAATTTTGGTACATCTCAAGGAGATTCATCAGCATGTAAAGGAGATGGGGATGGGCCAGGCATCCGCCTGGGGGATGGCCAAACGGAGGCCCCTGGAGTACAAGCGGAAAGTGGACGCAGCGACGTGCTGCTCCAGAGCATGCTCCCATACTTGACCTGAGTTACAGCTGGGGCAATTGATTAAGTGAGAGATGATTGATTGCCTCTGCTAATTATAGGCAAAAAATGTAATTGGGCCTTCAAAAAAAAAAGAAAAGAAAAACCCACGCACATGCACGCATGCATGCATACACACGCATTTCCATCATTATATTATTTTGTCATATAAATTCATGTCTGTTGAGAGAAAGAGAGAGCAAATGGCTGCATATAACTTGCAGGAAAATGCACAGAAGATCAAGGAAGAAGTGATGAGACAAACACAAGTGAGCTCAATTGAACCCAAAGGAGAGGAGGAGTGGGGGAGGATGGAGGTTGGTGTGTGTGTGTGAATGGTGATTAAAAAAAAATTCAACCCTTGAAAAAATAAATTTACAAAAAAATCTTTCAACTAATAATTTGACCAAAGTGCGGGAAATGGAGTGCAGAATAAGTCTTTCCCATGGGAGGGTTGGGGATGCCCCCGGACCTCCCTTAGCCTAGCATGCTTTTAGCATGTCTGCAAAGGATAGTCAACATGAGTTTACACTTTCAGATTCACAACCCCACCCCACTTTGAAAATCGGAGTGACGATCCTACGGGCTGCATTTAAAACTAAACAAAGCAATGTAATAAAAGTTAAAATACTGACAAATCTGGAGGCTTCATAGAAAGTTGTTTAAAAAGAAAGATGAATCGTAAAATTGAGCCTCGGAGAAAAACTTATTAAAGAAGCATGAATCTCAAAATGTGTTACAGGCAAATAAGTTGACTTACCAAGGTAATTTGACTAATCAGCAATCAATCAGCTTTGGCATATCCTTTACAGTCGAGTATTTTTTTTTTTACCAAGTGCAATCAATTCTGGCTAAGAAAATGTTTGTCCAGCCATCAGTCTCAATAGTGCGAGAGGCACAGTGTTAATCACCCATCTCACACCCGATGCTGAGAGCATAAAGAGGTAATTATCTGTGGAGCTGCATATTTGCGTTGGTGGTTTTGGCTTCAACTGTGACAGTAATGATCTCCTCTGTCATCGTGTGCCATTTCAAACCATCTATGCCCACATAGTTTGTCGGATGATAATGAGGCATCTGCTCTGTGATGAGGCCAGTGCAGCCGAGAGGATCAGTGTGATCATATAAGCACTGGACATTATTACACTGGCCAACACCACATTTGCTTTCATAAGTGCTGCAACATTTCCCATGGTGTATCTACATAATTGTCAAATCACCATGTATGCAAGTCTTAACGCAACGCAATGGGCTAGTCAGAATTTACCTCTGAAACTGATTCACTCAGGAGCACTGAACAAAATGCAAAATAATAATTGTAAAGCATCGGCTATGCAAGTACGAGCATAGGATAAAGTATAAAATTACTTTTAAAAACATCAGCTCACTTTGCAATAAGTTGTAGATGTTAAAAAATTGTTCCTTTGTCTTAATAATATTTCCTGCAAAAATAAATTAATTAGCAAATAAAAGTATGCCAATTCATTTATTTTGGAAGGCTGGAACACGGTGTTCCATCATGTGCGTTTGCCCGATCGGTGTTCTGATCTAAGTATATAGCTGATGAAGCTGGGATTCCAGGATTGAATCCCAACATTGCATGTTGATTTATCCATATCCTAATGTCTTTATCCTAAATTCCTCAATATCACCGTAAGAGTGAGGGGAGGTGGGGGTGGGGGTGGGGGGTTAGTGGAACTCACAAAAGAGTACACTGGTTCTTGGTTTTGCTGAGCTGAAAGTAGGTACACATTGACATCACAGATAGATAAGCTCATACATATATCAAGGTAACTGCATGTATCATTGCAATGTAGAATATGCAGTCTTTCAGATGGAGATGTAAAGTCTGTTGCACTGTTTGGATTTACGTTTTGGACAAAAATTGAGCGGTATCTCTCATAAATCATTTTGGGCATCGACCATTGCGTGCCAGGACCCTGACTAATTTCTCTGCCTGTATATATAAAAGTGATGAACATGTTAAGTTGGAGCACAGGCATGATGGGTCAAATGGCCTCCTCATAGGTTTAAGTGCTCTTATACATTACACAAAATGCAAAAGGGCCAAATTTGTGACACTATCACCCTGCAACCTATATGTCCTGGGCATTCCATTTTTCGCTCCTCAAACTCACTCTTCATCATCTGATATCATTTTCCTTTTCTTCTATCTCCATTATTGTGGAGATTTTATGTTGAAAGCTCCATACACGTTTGAGATCGGTTTTCACAAAAGAAGCAATGTATTTCATCATCATACCAGAAATTTAAATGATCCAATGTCGACCGCCTTCCAAGAGTCCTCTTCAAAGGCTGGGACCTTGTCAATGATGAAGTTCCCACGAAAGCGAGACAGTAACGTTTTGACAGTGAAACCCTTCTGTGGAGATTTCTCATCAGTATCCCTGTAAGTAAGCATCAAAATGGTGCAATTCGATAAGTGGAATAGCAGAGAAACATGAAAATCTCTCAATATGTTCATATATATATATATATATATATATATATATATATATATATATATATATATATATATATATATATATATATATATATATATATATATATATATATATATATATATATATATATATATATATATCACTTGTGTAACCCATGAATCCCTTTTTAACCAAGAAAATCTCCCCGAGCTTTTTAAATTAATGAAAAGAAATAATGACCTCTTCGATGTAGTTGAAATATATTTGGGCATTGTTCGCCTCGCCTCTTTCTGAAGATATGGGAGAGGCTATTGATCGGTCTGTGTCTGTGTGTGAGTCCAAAGAAAGATGTACCATAATATAGGCTGTTCATTCTCAAATATAACATACTCTATATACCCTGGTGACATTCTTCAGTTTAAAGGATTTTCTAGTTTTTTTTCAGTAACAAAACTGGAACAAGGTTGGCTAATTAAAAAGGGAAGAATGGACATGTTCCGTGCAGCATCTGTGACCACAGCAAATTTTATTTCAAGATAACATTCGCGTCATATGCAGCACAAACCAGACGATGGGCCTGACTTGCACCTGAGCACTATAAAAATTATGATTTCTGCCAATATCCTACACCTTCATTTTTACATACCTTCTAACTTTCTTGATACACTCATACTTCAAAAATGAGTATATATTTTAATACAAGTACTGAGATGCAAATATGCCCCAAAAAATTGCCTCCACATCTAGAGATAATTACCAACAAAGACAAAGGACGTCATTGTCGCACTTGGGTTCAGTTCGTAAGCTGGAGTAGGAACAATTCATTGTTGTTTCAATCGAGCAACAAATTGGATGGCCGTTCTTATATATCCATTTGAACAGTAAAGCTAAAACAAGTCAAGGTGACCAAGGATAATTCTGACATTTTGGATGTGGAATCCAACATCGGATACAGTCCGAAAGATAGAGACAGTCAGGGAACCTTCCTGAGCACAACTGTGATGGACTCTCCACAGTCACCAGTGCAAACTTGATTTACTCACTCGTCCAAACTCTTTGGTTTTCAACAGCTTTAAATCTATAAAATTATAATTCTGAGGAGGATCTGGGGGTGGGGAAGCTCTAAAGTTAGGATGAATACCACCCCATCCCCACCTCCCACCATAGCTAATCCTGTTTCATAATAAACAGCCATTCACCGAGATTATCACAGTGCTGCTAAATCATCATATTGTAACATTTGTGGGGTGGGGTGGGGTAGATATTACCATGGAGTAGATAGGAATGTATAGAGAAGCATGGTCCGTGTACGAGTAGTTAGCCAGTGTCAATGTAGTAAATAGAGCCACGCCAGCTGAAGGATTGTCTTGTTTGAATGTGTACCATACAGGGAGTGGTGCATGGTAATATTTATTTAGGGACTATGGTTAATGAAATTGTGCGTATAACCCCAATTAAATGTAAACCTCTACTGGGGGTGCCGGGAGACTTTGCAAGAGAAAGGGGCGGAGCTATGAATGCCTCTAGGGGCAGAGCTCTGGATGCCTTCAAGGGGTGGAGCATTGCCCAGGGAGAAGGGGGAGGAGCTGACAAGGGTGGGGAAGGGATCAAAAGAGTTCTTTGGAAAAACGGGTGAGAAAGGATTGAGCTCAGAGGAGACTGAGTTGAGAGAAGAACTTTGGTGCTGGGGTGTTGTTGGTGCTGAGGAAAATGAGTTCTGAGGAGATTGTCCTGCTTGCCTGTCTTTGTGCGGAGCCTGTTCGTCGTCTTGCCATCACCTCATCCCTTCTCATCACCTGCTCATGGCTGCTCCACACCCATCCTTCCACCTGCTACCTGCTATTAGTAGCTCTAATCTTTCCAAGTAATGACTTGGAATGACAGAGGATGCCTGCCGCTGGCTTGGAAGCAGCTGCACACATCCACCATTTGACAGTCTTCCATTGAAAACAGAACATGATGAAAGACTGTCAAATACTCGAGAATATATCCAGTGAGAGAACCTTGACCAATTGTTTTAGATTTAGAGCATCCTGTCATTACTGATCAGATCGGAGCAGCATCATGTCCAGAGTTGAGTGACAAGGATTAAATCCAAACTAATGGCCAGAGATCAGGCTGTTTTTGAACAGGAAAGACCAGACTTTAGCAGCCATTGAGATGGATTCCATGGCTTTGCTTACAATTTGATGGAAGCTTTCAGGCCTGTAGTTGATAGGCTCTGTTCTTGCACCCTTCTTGTGTATGGTGGTGATTTTTTTGCCCATTTTGAGGCAGACAAGAGGTGCACAGACAGAGGACGAGCAAGAAAAAAGTGCAAGATGAGAGCACAGGCATTTTTTTTTGACATAGTTGAGGCTCGTGGAAGAGCTAATACACTAAATGGATCAGAGTGTATCAGACAAAAACAGGATGCAAAACACGCATGTATGGGGTGGACAAGATGGATACAAAAGGAAACTTCAAGGAGAGAAAACTGGAAAATTGGAAGGAGGGATTTGGGTGGGGATAACGAGGGTAGGAACGATCATGGTTTTGGTTTGGGGACGATCTGATATGGTGGTGACCAGCTGCCTTGAAGACCTAGAGCAGGGGTTCCCAACCTGGGGTGCCCACACCCCCTGGGGGTGCGAGATAGAATTTCAGGGGGCGCGACAAAGAGTGGCTTGTGTCCTTGAGTGACGAGTCACGAGTCATCACTCAGCCAGTGTGCCTTGAGAAGTGGTAGTAGGTGGTTGTGTTGCAGAGATAGAAATCTCGTTTACAAGTATTTAATCAAAAGGAGAGAATAACAGAATTAACATACAAGTAAAGTAACTGATTATCAGAGTATTGCTTTTAAAATCATTATAACGCAACATCTGACATAATCATTGTACATCATTATGCCTACACTGTATTGATAAGATATGAAAATCAAAAGAGCTCGTTTTGATTCACAAGGAACTCTTTCAAAATTAGGTTTCGTTTCTGTTGAAAAACCACTACTTCTTGCTTCATACCAAGTGGCATATAGAGTGGGCAAATCCAAGAAGCCCCATACAATTGCGGAAGATCTCATCAAGCCATGTACACTGGAAATGGCAACAATTATCCTGGGCAAAGAAGCAAGAAAAAATTTTTAACAGGTGCCCCTGTCAAATAATGTCATTCACAATTGAATCAGTGATTTGAGTGAAGATATTTTGGACCAAGTCATCTCAGATGTCAGAGCTAGTCCTTTTTAAATCTCTTTTCAGTTGGATGAGTCAATTCACGTCTCCAGTTGTACTCAACTCATCACATTAGTGAGGTATGTCAAAGATGGTGCTGTGAAGGAAGATTTCCTGTTTTGTAAAGATCTGCCAAAAAACACAACTGCAAAGGATGTGATGCAGCTGGTGAAAGACTTCTTTGCCAAACATGATTTAGATATCAAAGTCATTGGTTCTGTGTGCACTGACAGGGCACCTGCAATGCTTGGAAATAAATCTGGATTTTCTGCATTGATGAAAAAGGAGATTCCAGACTTGCAAGTCACCCATTGTTTTCTTCATCAGCATGCTTTGGCATCAAAAACATTGCCTCCAAATTTGAAGAAAGTCCTTGATACTTGTGTGAAGATCATCAACTGGATCAGGGGGAGAGCTTTGAACCATCGCATCTTCAAATAATTTTGTGAGGATCTGGGTTGTGAGCATTCAGTTTTGCTTTTCCACACACAAGTCCGTTGGTTGTCACGAGGACAAGCTTTAACCCGCTTCTTTGAACTGCAGGAAGAAATCAAAGTGTTTCTGGAGGAGTGTGAATGTGATCTGGTTGGGGCATTGGAATCACAGGAATTCGCCCAAATGCTCGCTTACTTAGCTGACATTTTCACTCGTATGAATGACCTGAGTATTTCTCTTCAAGGAAAAGGGATAAACATATTGAAGGCTTGTGAAAAGTTGAATTCCTTCAAAGAAAAGTTACATCTTTGGTGTCGAAGGATGAAAAGAGGCAGTCTCTCAAATTTTCCTTCACTAGAAGAGATGGTTGATGATGCTGAATCCATAACTCCTACTGTGCGTGAAGAAATTGTGGCTCATTTGGAAATGCTGTCAGAGTCGTTTGATGGATATTTTGCTGCTGGAGACCTGAAGATTTCAGAAGAATGGATCATGAATCAATATTCCTATAATTGGGAGAAAATGTCAGATGATGAAGAGCTGAAAGAAGATCTTATTGATTTGCGGACAAATCGAACTCTTGAAATGCAATTTGAGAGCAAGACTTTGGAGGAGTTTTGGTGTGCAGCACTGGATATGTTCCCAAGACTTGGTGGAAAAGCACTCCGTGTCCTCATTCCATTTGCAACAACATACTTGTGTGAATGTGGATTCAGTTCTCTTTTGTCAATAAAGACAAAATCTAGGAATCGCCTGAATCCACAGGCAGACCTACGGATCGCAGTCAGCAAGAAAGTTCCACGTTTTGACAAAATCGTGAATGATAAGCAGGAGCAAAGAAGTCATTGAATTTTATGTTCACAATTGGGATTGATTTTACTGTTTACAATTTTTTCTGAATAAATTAGAATCTAATTGCTCAATTTATACTTGCATTTTATGCAATGAGTTAAAAGCTTATTTTTTTAAGTTCAATTTGTTCACCTGCAGTATTGTATGTGGTTCAATTTGTGGTTCAAAAATTATAAATTAGACTTCTTCATCTTCAAATGTGATATTACTTTTGTAAGGGATGCGAACATTAATCGAACATTTCCTCGAGGTGTGGGGCATAGAAAAGGTTGGGAACCACTGACCAAGAGGGAAGAATGAGATTGAAGAGAATGTGGAGGTTGATTCCAAAGGTGGGAAAAAGAGGAACAAATGAGTGGAGGTGAGCAGTGATCCTGGATTTAGGTAGTTTCACCTGAGGGGTTTGGGGTAATTTTGGGTTCTATGATATTTCATAGTTTTAGCAGGGTTGATGGTGGACCATATGATCCCTGCAGAAACCTGTCCGGGGGGGGGGGGGAGGGGGCGTATGAAAAGAGCAGAGCAGAGAGTGCAAGACCAGAAGGGAGGTGGTACAGGACAGAGAGCGACCACCGACCTGTCTGCGATGGCGCAGTGATAAGCCCATAGACAGCTTCATTGCATGAGATTCCAATGATCTTGAAGACCTTGACTTCCACGGCATCAAGCGGAGCAAGAATACGAGTCAGGGTAGACAGGCCAAAGGGGAAAGCAGTCCTCCATTAAGCTGTAGATTAAGGCCTTGTCGGTGGATAGGAGTTCACGTGTGCCAAGGAAGGACTTTGTAAGACAGAGGAAGCCCAGTCAGAGGCTGGCTTTGGAGGTCAATTTTCAAATGCGGTTTCCCCAAGAAAGACGATGGCTATTAGTGACAGTGTGACCACTCCTTAGCTTTTTTCACAAGATCTTGGCTATTCGTTGTT
The DNA here is from genome assembly GCF_056783735.1 of Eptatretus burgeri. Lineage (NCBI taxonomy): Eukaryota > Metazoa > Chordata > Myxini > Myxiniformes > Myxinidae > Eptatretus > Eptatretus burgeri. The sequence continues at coordinate 29,877,811 of NC_140963.1, forward strand.
CGCCTTGGCATCTTGGTTTTCTATAGGTTTTCTATTATCATCACTTTTCCGAAACCTTGTGAATTCTTGGCTTTTTTCATTGGCTCACCTTGGCATTTATGAAAATGAGGAGTGGTCACACCGAGTAGTGAGACCCAGGAGTTTGAATGATGGAACTTCTTCAAAAGGATTGTTATGAAAGTAAATGGCAGGGTTTTCATCCCTTCATCGAGAGAGTGAGAGCGAGATTTAGAGAGGGAGAGGGAGAGGGAGAGAGAGAGAGAGAGAGAGAGAGAGAGAGAGAGAGAGAGAGAGAGAGAGAGAGAGAGAGAGAGAGAGAGAGAGAGAGAGAGAGAGAGAGAGAGAGAGAGAGAGAGAGAGAGAGAGATATTTAGAGAGAGGGGGAGATTTAGAGAGAGAGAGAGAGAGAGAGAGAGAGAGAGAGAGAGAGAGAGAGAGAGAGAGAGAGAGAGAGAGAGAGAGAGAGAGAGAGAGAGAGAGAGAGAGAGAGAGAGAGATAGAGAGATTTAGATTTAGAGAGAGAGATTTAGAGAGAGAGATTTAGGGAGGGAGAGAGAGAGAGAGAGAGAGAGAGAGAGAGAGAGAGAGAGAGAGAGAGAGAGAGAGAGAGAGAGAGAGAGAGAGAGAGAGAGAGAGAGAGAGAGAGAGAGAGAGAGAGAGAGAGAGAGAGAGAGAGAGAGAGAGAGAGAGAGAGAGAGAGAGAGAGAGAGAGAGAGAGAGAGAGAGAGAGAGAGAGAGAGAGAGAGAGAGAGAGAGAGAGAGAGAGAGAGAGAGAGAGAGAGAGATTTAGAGAGAGAGAGAGAGAGAGAGAGAGAGAGAGAGAGAGAGAGAGAGAGAGAGAGAGAGAGAGAGAGAGAGAGAGAGAGAGAGAGAGAGAGAGAGAGAGAGAGAGAGAGAGAGAGAGAGAGAGAGAGAGAGAGAGAGAGAGAGAGAGAGAGAGAGAGAGAGATATTATATATATATATATATATATATATATATATATATATATATATATATATATATATATATATATATATATATATATATCTGGAGAGAGAGATCTGTCAGTATTGAAAGACATACTCCAAGTGCGTGACCAGGTTGTGATTCTTTCAATGTCTGAAGAGAGGAAAGAGGTGACTGCTTGCCTCTCTGAAAGATGAGGGATGTAACGGCAGAGGGTGGTGTCATCAGCAAATCGACAGAGGATTTTCCAGTCAGCGAGATCGTTGATGAAGATTAAGAAGATGAAGATTCCAGAGACCAGACTCGGTGATGTAATGGTTAGAGCATCTGCTCTGAGTCTGGGAGGTCTGCGGTTCAAACCCCAGCTGAGTCATACCAAAGGCTTTAAAAATGGTACAGGCTGCTTCCTTGTTTGACTTTTAGATTAAAAAAGGAAAGAACATGGGCAATCCCCAGCAGTTGGCATCCATGGGGAGGAGGAAATTCCTCCTGAGGAAATGCCCTGCCCAGTGTGGTGAGAAAACCAGCACCATTGTTATGACGTCACTGGTTACCATAGTGTCCAAGGAAGTGATGGCAATGCCATGAAGCTCAGTGGCTGTGTTAAGTGTTTGCCTCATCAGTGTGTGTGTGTGTGTGTGTGTGTGCGTGCGTGCGTGTGTGCGTGTGTGCGTGCGTGCGTGTGTGCGTGCGTGCGTGCGTGCGTGCGTGCATGCGTGCGTGCGTGCGTGTGTGTGTGTGTGTGTGTGTGTGTGTGTGTGTGTGTGTGTGTGTGTATGAATGGCAGCTCCAAGCTTTTATGTATATTAAAAAAAATGGACTGGGCCCAGAATACTGCCTTGGGACATTACAGCCTAAACAGGGAAAGGAGATTAAAGGATTCCATTGAGAGCCACATATTGGCTGGAGGAGGAGGAGAGGACATTAGTAAGCCATTGAATGTAAGGCTTATGCAATAAGTTGGCCTTGGATACCATTGGCAAAGAGTTTGGAAAGCAAGGCAGGATGACAGACTATCGAAAATTTGAAATATGTCTGGAGTGATGGTCCTGATCCCATGTCTGACATTGAGAGTCTCCAAGCCCTCCATCCATTGTTCGGAGAGTCGAAGCAGCATGTCCCATGTATTGCGACTTGGTCTGAATCTGCATTGATGATCTGAGATGAGGTCGTTGCAGATAAGTAAGGATTTAAAGTCAACTGTGATGATGGATTCCATGACCTTTCTGATGATTGGAAGGAAACTTAGATGTCTGTAGTTAAGGGGATTGGTTTTTGTACCTTTGTTATGGAATACAGTGATTTTGGCTGATTTCAAAGCAGATGGAAGATTATCTTGAGCACATTAGAGGGTGAACAGAGCAGAAAGAAGATGTGCAAGAGCAGCAGAGCAGATTTTAAGGACACATGAGCTGATGCCATCAATTCCAGTTGCAGAATCCGAGTCGAGGGTTGAAAGAACCTTCTCTACCTTCTGAGGTGTAAAATACAGTTGGTCCAGGAGCATTTGAGTGTGACTGAGTAGGGGAGGTACAGAGAGCACAGGGTTGGGGACACAAGATTTGGAAGCAAACACAGAATTGAGGCATTCGGCCTTACCACGAATGGAGTCAGCTGTGGTGCCATTTGAAGAGAGAGAAGTGATGGAGGGGGAGCATACACGAGAGATTGACTTGACAAGGAGCTACCAGGTTTTCGAGTTGGAAGACAAGTTTGAAAGTTCAATCTTGAGATTGGAGAGATGCTCTTTTCTGGCTCTCCTGAGAGTGGACACACACTTGTTGTGGGCTTTGTGGAATGATCTGAGATTGTCTTCAGTTGGGTTTGCTTTACAGGAAGAGAAGGCAAGTTATTTCAAAGCAACTGCCTCACCACAGGATTCACAGTACCATGGGCAGAGAATGTTCAATCTGTGGCTTGCTATGGTGACAAACTTTACTATATAGTCAGTGCAGGAGAGATTGTGGCTAACGTTGAGGTCTCGAGGTTTAAGAGACTGATTCCTATTTTGTTTCAAGTTGTCCTTGTACCTTCTTTTTTTTTTTTTTTTTTTTTTTTTTTTTTTTTGTATACCTTGGTCGAGGCTCGTATGAGAGCTAACACACAACTCACAGCAAGGAGGCATGAGACAAGAGGGGCGGGAGTGGAAGGGACAAAACATTGGGGAACAGACACAGGTGAACTGTGGAAGGGAGAGGGATGGGGATGGGACGGGGAACATGGCGAGGGGAAGATGGACATTAAAGGGACTTTCAGGAAGGAAAGCAGGAGAATTGAAGGAAGTGGGCTTGGGTGGATTATCGGGGGTAGAAAAGATCGAGGATTTGGATGGGGGAAGATAAGAGGTGGTGGTGAACAGCTGTTTTGAAAGCCTGAAGGGAAGAATGGGAAAGAATAGAGTGAGGAAGTTTATTCCAAAGGCGGGAAAAAGAGGAATGAAAGAGTGAAGATGAGCAGTGATTCGTGATTTTGGTAGTTTTACCAGAAGGGGGTTGTTGGCGGACCTTGAGCGCCCTGTGGAAATGTGGTTGGGACAAATCGCAGAGAGAGCAGGGGGGCAAGGCTGGAGAGGAGTCGGTAGAAGACAGAAAGACCACCGACCAACCTGCGGTGATTGAGTGAGAGGCCCAAAGACTCAGCTTCATTGCGGGAGATGCCAATGATCTTAAAAGCCCTGGTTTCGACAGCGTGAAGTCGAGAAAGGTGGGAGGCAGGAGCACCAGCCCAGAGGGGAGAGCAGTACTCCATCAGGCTACGGACAAAAGCTTTGTAAGTGGTCAGGAGCTCAAGAGGGCCGAGGAAGGACTTTGCACGACGGAGGATTCCCAGTCGGCGACTGGCTTTTGAGGCAAGGTTGGAAATGTGACTTTCCCAGGAAAGGTCATGGCAGATAGTGAGACCCAGAAGCTTGAAAGAAAAGACTTCTTCCAGAGGATTGTTGAGAAAGTGGATGGGGGGGTTTTGTAAACGGTCCTTTCGAAGAGACATAGTGAGAGTGTGAGATTTGTCTGGATTGAAAGACATGTTCCACGTGTTGGACCAGTTTGTGATTTTATCCAGATCTGCAGTGAGCGAAGAAGCTGCTGCTTGCCGGTCTGAGGGATGACAGATGGTACGGCAGAGGGTTGAGTCATCGGCAAAGAGAAATAGAGGATTTTCCAGAGAGTCCGAGAGATCATTGATGAAAACCAGAAAAAGAACAGGGCCCAGAACGCTACCTTGAGGAACTCCAGCCTGCACAGGAAGAGGGGATGAAAGAACTCCATTTAGGGCCACACGTTGACTGCGACAGGAGAGGAAGTCTGCGAGCCATGAGTGGAGATGGCCTTGAATACCATGGGAATTTGTATTGTTTTTGTATTGTATTGTATCTCTCCCTTGTATTGTTTTTTTTTGGGGGGGGAGGGGGTAGGGGGTGTTGGGAGTGAGGATTACAATTATGTTATTCATATTAAAATTAACATTTACCTGTCAGACGAATTAATATTTAAATTCTGAATCAATTTATTTAATTTTAGTAAATTAAGCGATTATGTTGAATGTACCTGTTGTTTTTTTATGAAGGTGTGATTGTGGAAGGCGTGAGATGTCGACAGCAGTGGGATGTCAGTGGTGTGGGGAGACAAATGTATTTTTCTTTTATACAAAGGTGTGATTGTGGAAGGTGTGAGATGCCAACACCACTGGAATGCCAGTGCTTTTTGGAAAGACAAAATATGCAACAAGATGGAGGAAATCAGCATCGACTGCATAACATCCCACGAGGGGTTTGTGGTCAACTATCTCAACAGCTATCATTTGTTGCTCAACCTTTATAAATAAGTACAGCATAAGAATGCCATCAACAAGGAGGAGCCCATGCACAATTAAGACTTTTTTGCATTCAAAACCATAAATTTAACCTGATATTTAACCTTTAACCTTTATATAAACCTATTTATTCATAAAATCCTTGCAAAACGTTTTTTGAACTTGCAGAATAACAATATGTTAAGAGGGAACAGCAATGAAGTGGCACAACAATAAGCAGTATTTCAGGAAAACATTTATTCTGTTGAAGAATGTACAGCTTTTTTAATGTTCTTTTGAATTTAGAAATGTAGGTGCATGTGCAATTTAAACAACAGAGGGCAGCAAGTTCACATATTGACTCAGGATCAGGGAGGAACAGTGAGACAAAAACATCACACACAAATGTCAGAAAGGAAAGATGCGGTCGGGTGGGAAGGTCAACGAGAGTAAAAGAGAACCGGGATATGGGTATGGGAAAAAGCATGAGGTGATAATGGGCAGCACTCTTGAAGGACTGGTATGAGGGGCACACGACAACAGACACATGAAATCGGTCCCACAGGTGAGAGAATAGAGAGATGAAGGAATGGCTAAGATTTGGGAAGGGTAATTAGGTGTGGGATTCTGGAATAACATGCATGACCCAGGAGGAACTTTTATGACGGTGCAAAGCACATATAAATGCTTACATGCGGCCAACCGATGAGGAACTATTGGTCATTAAAGCACAATATAAACACACCGTATATTTCCTTCCTCTCCTCTCTCCTTATCCTAACCATTGATTCATCTTCTTTGTTATTGCATTCGCTTTGTATACACCATCACCTCTCTCTTCCCTGAGTTATCATTTTGTCGATAAAAAAGGGACAAAGTTAACTATCTGAAGCCATCAGAGGCTATTACAGTGTGTCGTAATGTTCCTTCTTACACTGAGTGTAAAGCTTATCCAAGAACTGAAATAAAATAAAATGACGGAAAGCAGGACAAAAGGCATGGATGTATAAATAATGAGCATGATATAAGTTAAATAAAAGACGAGGAAAACTAACTTGAAGCTGAATTTGTACAAATGTTATTCTTTAATAGTTCTCAGTTGCCTCAATCTATAGAAATAATACGACAGTGTCTGTCCCTTCGACCGTGACAATGTTTGTCATGATTTTGTGTCTGGTCTTCACCACTTTGCACATCACCACCAAACTTCACAAACATAACTAAGAATGTCTTACAATTCTGCTGACACAATCTAAATTTACTTTCAACTATTATTCTGTTTGGAAGAGCAGAAAGTAGACTTTTGCGAAATCATTCATTATGCTGGTTAACATCAAGGCATTCCGGTAGGCAGAGCTTCAAGCACAACTGGACAGTTGTTATTGTTCTATGGTCCTCCCTATCAAATGCCCTTTCACATCACCCATCCTTGATAGATATATCCAGTAGTAGAACATATTCTTCCTGTTCAATAAATTCGTCCAAAATCAAGATAGCTGCTTGAAGAGGATTCACATGCTGTTATATGTAAGCAGTATATCTTTAAAGTTAAGCTTTACTCGACTATTTATTTGGACTTCTCAAAAGGAATAAAGATAACCTTACTATTTATGATATTAAAATTTCAATAACGAGGGCATATCTATGTCAGCATTTTTGAAGAAGCAATCATGATTTTAGCTTTTTCCTCACCTTGTGTGAATCTGCTGTAGGAGAGCAATCACACTGGCCCGATTCAGTAGTAAATACTGAGCTTCGTTGGCCAGAGAGAGATTCTTCATCCCCCCAGAATCTGATGAGCAAAAAGAAAGGAACAAGGAAACAATATGTATATATATATATATATATATATATATATATATATATATATATATATATATATATATATATATATATATATATATATATATATATATATATATATACATACATATACAGTGCGTATAGAAGGTCGACACCCTCCTTCAAATTTTACACCTTTTGTTGCCTTATAGTCTGAAATTAAATTGCAATAATCAGACTTTTTTCCACCTTTATTTCACATTGTCACCCACAACTTCCAAATGAAAAACAAATTCCACAAATTTCAGAAAATTAACGAAAAATACAAAACTGGAATATCTTAGTTAGATGTGTCCAATCCAAAACAAAGCTCTTTCAACCTGATAAATGCAACAATGCATTATATGCCATGTGCTTATGCACACTGCTTCGGCTCTGGCCCGGGTGATTTCAGCAGGGCGTACTCCAGTCGATTTTATAGACTGAGGATTAAAAGGTCACAAGTAAAGGACAGTGGAGCCGCCGACCATGTTTTCCCCATTCTTTTAAGCTCATCAGGGCAACATAACACACAATTGTTTACTTGTGACCATTCAAACAAAGTCGGTTTAATATACTATGAAACCTCTAAGCATGATGGAGCAGTGAAGCAGAGCCAATGTGCTTGTATGGCAAACAGCCATTGTCACTCACAGATCGCGAAACTCTGGTTGTAATGATATGCAATCTGTGCCTCAGGCCTAAGTCACATTTGCCACGGCGGCCGGGGGGTCTACAAAATCTACAGCCACTAGCAATTATAGGGCGGCCACAGTATTTCCACGGTCACACAATGTAGCAGTCATATATGTTTTTATTTTCCGGGTAGCCGCACGGCGTATTTATAAATTGTGGAGACCGAAAATGTGGGGGTGCCGTACGGTCTTTGATTTGATGTCGCACGATGACCTTAGGGCATTCCTGCAGCGGCCATATAATTTTCAAGGCAGACGCAGGGTGCCCGCAAGGCGACCACAGGGGGGCCCTAAGGTGAACGTGCGGCCAGACCGACGGTAACGAGTGGGTTTTTTTTTTTTTAACCAGTTCTTTTGTTTCAGATTGTCGAATTGCTACGGCCAACGTAGAAATGAAAAAAGTTACAACTCCGCGCTATAATTCCACGGTGACCCCTACGGCCTGTAAAATATAGCCAAACGGCGTAGGGCCACCCTGAGGCCACCACAGAAACTCTGCGGCCGCCGCACGTTTCTGTCAATTCAGAAGGCGTACGGCTGCCGTATCCTCGCCGTAGAGCAAATGTCACTTAGGCCTCACTGCTCCATCACGCTCGTAGATGTAATAATAACAATAATGTATGTATCTACACCAATAAAAGGCAATGTGTGTATGTCCATGTGTGTGTCCTCCATAACTCCAAAACTGTAAAACCTAGCAACTTGAAACTTTGCATGCATATTAAGAAAACTCGAAGGAAGTGCAAGAGTGAAAATTGGGTGTTTGGGTTAATTAAAACACCCCTTTTGAAGATAATTGACGGCCTTATTTAATTATATCTTTCATCAGGAGATCCTCAGCCATCTCGCTGTCTGGGGTCTTAAGGTATTTCCTGGGTGACCTCGCTGGGGTCTGAAGCCACCATGTTTTTTTGACTGCTCAACCTTACCTTGCCTTGGAACAGGCCACAACTTGGAACAAGCTGTTGTATCAGCTCATTCAGCTTGTTTCCGCTTTCAGCTTGTTCAACTTGGAGCATCAGAGCTACGAATCACTGGGTACATTGCAATGCTTATAAACACCCGGAGACGTCAGCGTTAGTTGTTATATTTCATTTCCGCACATGCGTTCGCCACGAGTATCTCTTAAACTAAAAAGAATTACAAAATGCAAGCTCCACAATCGAACATAAAAGCAGTTCCGACTCCTAGAAAAAATGTTCATTTGTCCAATTCGTACATATGTGACATTTTGGCCATCTCTGGGAGGTGTATGTTGAACATCACGGTTCGGTTAATGCCAATTGCATGCCAAGGGAGCCGTTTCATATCAATTGTTTCATTGGAGTGCTTGCTTGAATACTTAAGCCACTTGGTGAGCGCTCTCAAAGTTGATTGGTTGTTCGTTTCAGGGAAAAAGTACACGTGCCTTCAATCTCACATCAATTTGATGAACGTTTCCACCTTTGTTGAGTCCCATGGAGCCGTGCGGTGTGTGCCTTGGGGGGTGTCTCATCCACTGAAAATGTGTAAGGATCGCTTTGTGCGACCTCCATTTGTAATCCACCTCTCACTTCGATATTGATACATATTAAGAAAACAATGAGGTCCATCTGACCAGGTGTTCACCATGTTTGTTCTGGCTGTGAAGGTATAAAGTATAGATCGACATTTTGTGTTCTGTGGCTTGGTACATTTTTGAATTGAATTTTGCGAATTACCCACTTTACATCCTCTTTCAAAGAACGCTGTTACAAGGAAAAATCTTTGTGTTTGTCGTTTTTATTTACTTGATGTGTGTGTACATTTGCACATATGTACATTTGCACATGTGTGTATGTCCATAAATTGTATGACTACAAATGGCATTGGACACCGCTGTGTGTGTGTTATTGGTTATTGATCGTAGGTTGATATCTCCATATACAGGCTTCCGAAAGTGGAATGGAGCCCTCCCCGGTCTGAAAGTATCCACCTCAAAATGAGGTGTGTGTGTGTGTGTGTGTGTGTGTGTGTGTGTGTGTGTGTGTGTGTGTGTGTGTGTGTGTGTGTGTGTGTGTGTGTGTGTGTGTGTGTGTGTTGTTGATTGGTATCAACATATATGGGTTTCAAAAAGTGAAATCGAGCCCTACCAGGAGTCAAAGTATGTGTGTGTGTGTGTGTGTGTGTGTGTGTGTGTGTGTGTGTGTGTGTGTGTGTGTGTGTGTGTGTGTGTGTGTGTGTGTGTGTGTGTGTGTGTGTGTGTGTGTGTGTGTGTGTGTGTGTGTTGTTGGTTGTTATCTCCATGTTGGGGTTTGAGGAAGTAAAATGAAGCCCCCACCCCCCCCAGGTATATATTGTTATGGATCTGGAAACCATTTGCATTCAACATACAGATGTCCCAAAAGTCAGTAATGTCGTTAAGTATGTGTGTAGTCAGTTCCCTTTCCTTTTGTCTCGTGGGAGAATCAAAGGCGTGCATTGCAATTTCTTTTTAGTTAGGTTATTAAATCTTTACATCCAACGAACCCTCCAACGAACAACCAACAACCATTCCATTCCCCATCACGATCCACTACCCACCCGCTGTCTACAAGCACTCTGACTTGCCAAGGCAGGATCTTGCAGCCGTTCCTTGTCGCTTCCACCATCGTTCCTTCCACAAACGTTGTAACTCTTGCACGACGGCCTGTGCAACATTGATACTGTTACTCGTCAAGTATGAACCCGAGTTTTAAACTGGCTGGAGTTTCCTGGCAGGGGCCGTTGCAGTGTTGATACTGTTACTCATCGAATGTCAGCCCGTGTAGAGGAGTGGCTTGGATGAAGTGAGTCGAGTCGGGTGGCGAAGTGATCGGTGTGTCTTCGAGTTGGGTTCTGGAGTCGGCTGAGAAGAGTTGCGGGAAGAGGCAAAGGAGCTCGGGTCCGAGGCGAGAAGGACGGCGGTCGGTGACGAGGTCGCGGTGTGGGATCGCACGTCGCGGGACCCAAGCCAGCCAGCCATTCTCCCTCCCCCAGGGCATCAACAATTTCCCCTTTCCCCCACGCTGAGATAGTGCAAAAAGTGGGCCCTGTTCCCACCCCACTCCAAACGTCATGCCAACGAAACCCACCAAGGAGCACGGAGTCGGGGCACAGCCACACCGCCACATCTGCGGCTCGTCCGCCAACGCGTCACGAGGACGCGGGTAGGACCCCCCGGGTCTCGCAGGCCTGGCCGCTCCTTCAGGTCACGTGCACAATTGGCCTACAGGCCTGTCTGCCACCTTGTCTATGAGGGTGGCTTCTTTCCTTTGCTTTTGAGTAAATGTGTGTTGGCGCCGTCTGTAAAGTAGAACTCTATAAGTGTTGCCGTGTGTGCGCGTAGTCGGTAGTAACTCTACGTCGTTGTTGCTTTTGTTTTGGTTGCTATATGTGCATTTTGACTGTTTGGCTGTATATGTGTGCTTTCCGTGTGCCGGGAAATAAATGTGCTTTGTGTGAACTGTTTTCCCGTTTCGCTTCATCTTTTCTTTATTGACCCTCTATCCTGCTTCACGTAAAGGGTTCGTAGTGGGCTTAATACGCCCAGTAATTAATCGAAACCGTCGAGGCTGACGATAACACTGCTCGGTTATCACTGTAACACGGAACGGACCGCTTAAGCGGTTCATGTCCAGAGTCGACCTGCGGCGAGGTACGATCGCCCGGTTTATCATCCGCGTGGGTACTTTGGTAGGTCGAGTTTGGCGAACAACCCCATCCTACGCGGGTGGCCGATTGGCACGATTGTGGTGAGGTCGAAAGGCCCACCCGTGACTGGCTCCGGGCGATAGTTCCCGGAGGGTCACGACTGAATTGTCCGTCCGGTGGGCGATGCGGTCGCGATTCGAGTGAGGCGGCCGTCCGCACGCCGGCGGGCGTGAATTCGCAACAATATATATATATATATATATATATATATATATATATATATATATATGTATATATATATATATATATATATATATATATATATATGTATATATATATATATATATATATATATATATATATATATATGTATATATATATATATATGTATATATATATATATATGTATATATATATATATATGTATATATATATATATATATATATATATATATATATATATATATATATATATATATATATATATATATATATATATATATATATATATATATATATATATATATATATATATATATATATATATATATATATATGTATATATATATATATATATATATATATATATGTTGTTGCGGCCACGGGTACCGAGACACCAGCTTGTCACTCAGTGGGATTAATCCCCGGTTGTCCTCGGTAAAGCCAGACCTGGGGCCACCGCTCACAATTAATGTTGTGGTATGGTGGGTTGTTTTAGAACCATGAATGCCACCCAGTCAACCACGAGTTCCAGTGTCCAGCCTGTCATTATTCCATTTAACTAGAGGTCACATGGTTACCTGAGTGGGGAGCACGCCCTCGGAAAAGCACCAATGTTTTCTCGATTAGATTTTAATTATGGCAGCCGAGCGTTTTAACCTTTGGTGCATGCCAACTATTTTTGTGCCGATTGCGTGCCGACTATATATATATGTATATATGTATTTATATATGAACATATATGTATTTATATATGTATATATATATATATGTATTTATATAAGTATATATAAATGTATTTATAGATGTATATCTATATGTATTTATATATTTATATATATATATATATATATATATATATATATATATATATATATATATATTTATATATATATATATATATATATATATATATATATATATATATATATATATATATTGTTACGAATTTGGAATTTGATTGCGAACAACATACAGGTTCCTTTAGTCAGCTATGTCGATAAGTGCTTGTTCCCTAGATAGCTCACCTTCCATTGTTTAAATGTTTAGAAATCGATTAGATGCGCTGCGGATCGATTTAATAGTCATGGAGCGAACAATGGAGACGTCCCTCCCCCTCTTCTGAGAAGAGGAAGAAGAGCCCTTCCGTCCCGTGATTCATGACATCAACAACTCCCTTCCACCCGTGGTTGAGCGGGGGATGGATCATGAGGGCATGAGTCACGCCGGGCGCGGGGGAGGGGGCGGAGAAGGATAAAGAGGAGATCCTTGTTCGTGTTGGGAGTTGAGGGGCGTCGTTCAGCAGACCTTCGGGTCCAGTTTGGCTTGGGTTAGGGTTGAGGCCTTCGGAAGCTTTTTCCTTCTGCAGAGGAGTTGTTCAGCAGAGCTTTGGGTCCCGCTTGGCTCGGTAGGCTTTTTGGAGAGCTGTTTTGTTTGGAAGAAAGTTGAACTGGTTGCTCGGTTCGAGCTGCGAATGATGGCTTCTTCTTCTTCTTGGTTCGTGGAGCTCTTTGTTCTCCGTTTGGTTCCCGACTTGGTGCGACTCATCGACCTCATCTTGGAGGTGGTTCCTCGGGGAAGCGACGCATCGACGGGAAGGATCGGCGCTCGTCTCATCAGCACGTGTTGAGAAGCGCGGGAGGATTCGCTGGAGCTCGGGAAGGATTGCAGCTCACGGCGATTGGGTACAGCTCGCTCTCGCTGGAGCCCGGGTCCGAACAACATGAAGACCACATGAGCTGGAGAGGTTCGAGATAGGTTCTGGGTTTCAGCTCACCTGTCCTCCGAGCTGGAGCTCGTTATTAAAGGCCTCTGTCACCAATTATTGGGTGTGTGTGTGCGTACGTGTGTCCGTGGGCCCGTCTAATAAGTAGGAAATTGTTAAGTGCTTTGTGTGCTGTAAATCTTTGCATTGCATTTCCTATAGTCAGAATAGTTCTGCTCTTACGTGCTTCCCTAGTTCCCCATTATTATTATTAATAAATACCCCAATTGTTGAATGTTTTCAGCTCGTCGCGTCGATTCTTTCATTAATTGAGCATTTAGTGTGTTGGTAGTTCGAAAGCCGTTGGTTTGCCGTAAAAGGGGGACATTTGGACCGACAGTTATCGGCGATTAAGCCGCTTGGAATCGCGCACGGGACAGGCTCGCCTCGGCGGTTTGTTCCGTACGAGTTCCGTCGAGGGTGGAATACCCCGGTAGTTGGATCATGTGGGTATTTAGGTACATTGAAGATTGGCAATCGATCCTACCCCACGTGATCTGCCCATTGGCGTATTTCGGTTCTTGTACAAGGACCCGTCGACTCGGACTTATCTGGGCGGCGATCTATATTCTGGGCGATCGGTCGGGCCGACTTGCGGCTCCGTTCAGAGCGGTTGGTTCGCGGCCGACCACCGGCACCGCAACTATATATATATATATATATATATATATATATATATATATATATATATATATATATATATATATATATATATATATATATATATATATATATATATATATATATATATATATAGTGGAAATAATGTACTCATGTCGTTGCATGCAGTTTTATGCTCTGCCTGGGACACAGGCATCATCCCAACTGACTGGAAGAGGGACCTTGTTGTCCCTCTCTGGAAAGGGAAGGGAGATCACCAGGACTGCAACAACGACTGAACGGTGAAGCTGCTCTCGGTGCTGGACAAGGTCTTTGCTCAGATAATTCTTGATAGGGTTAACCACCATCTGCTTGAGCACCAGCACCCAGAGCAGTCAGGCTTTACACCAAAGAGGTCAACGATTGACCATATCCTTGCTCTTTGGGTCCTCACCGAATGCAGACGAGGGTTTTGGCAGGGGTTGCTTGCTTGCAGCCTATGTTGATCTCTGCAAAGCATTCGATTCAGCGAATCGCTATTTCCCCTGGAGGATTCTTGGTCTTCACGTGGTGCCACCAAAACTGATGAATCTGTTGTCTGAGCTATGCTCTGGAACTGAGAGTGCTGTGGGATGTGGTGATACTGTTACGAATTTGGAAGCTTACTGCACTCAACATTCAGGTCCTTATAGAACAGTTATATCGGTAAGTGTGTTTCTAGCTCGGGCCCCCTATCTGAGTCTAACGGCAATTACACGTGTGCGCTGCGGAGTGTCGTTTACAACAAACCTCCTTCACTACACTTCACACACCGACGCAATTGCTCATGTGCGTTCGGCCACATGCGTGGGCGGAGATTTCCATCGCCTCAGACCGGGACTCCGCACAGGAAGGCAGGGGCGTGCCCCTGCTCCAAATACGCCACAGAAAGCGACTTTCCCACGGCACACTGGCTAATGGGGGTTGAGATGGCCACAGAAAGCAACTTTCTCATGGCAGGCCCGCCAATGGGGTTGAGATGGCCACAGAGAGCGATTTTCCCATGGCACGCCGGCCAATGGGGGTTGAGATGGCCACAGAGAGCGATTTTCCCATGGCACACCGGGCAATGGGGTTGAGATGGCCACAGAAAGCGATTTTCCCACGACTTTACACATGTAAGTGGACCCGGAGTGCCAAAATGCCATGTGCCATGTGCAATGCCAGGGAGGGCAACCCCCCACGTTTATAGGGAGCAGGTAGGCTCAGAGACAGTCTCAGGGCCCGGGGGTGCCGTAATTTGTGATTTGGCAGAGGGGGAATCCCTGCCATGTGAGCCACGCTGCCCAGCCATGAAATTATGCAAGGGCACGAGTGAAAATTTGAGGGCTCGGCCCAAATTTATAATGGACATCAACACAGGCGACGGTAATCATGGTTGTTAGAACCTATAGTTTAAAGTGACAGGCGTTTTGAAAAGCCCTGGGGTAGTTTAAAGTTAATAAATACGAGGATAGTTAGGAAATGTACCCCTTCGCACCATCCATCCCTTCGCTCTCTGTAGGCCGCTAGGCCCACCTTGCTAAGATGGCTGAATTATGTGGGAGGCCATTCTGAGGCTTTGTTGGGCCTCGAGACAGGATGCTAGTCTCTCCCTTAATCCCCTCCAAAAAAGGAACTTAGGGGTTGGGAGTCGATGGACAGGATAGGTTAGCCAGACAAAGACAGAAAGGGGGTTAGGGAGACAAAGTTATAAGAAAAAAATAAAATAAAATAAAAATGGGCTAAACTTTGTTGTTTTGTTGTTGCAAATTAAGGGAGTGGGTATGGACAGAGACAGGCAAAGGTGATAGGTTGGGGGGAGACCATAGATAAGGTCCGAGCCCATTGCCAGAGTGGCCGGCACCACCGCACTCCCTCCACAAACCTCACGGAACGAGGCCAGAGGCCGGCCAGCTTCATATGCCAGCCTGTGTTGTGCTACATCGCCTGGTCCGCATTGCCTCGCCTTGCCATGCCTTGTTTGCCTGCCTTTGTCATAACCCCATGCCTGCTACCCTGTTTGCATTGCCCCATGTCACCATCCATCCATGTGTGCCAGGACCATCTCTTCAGTGTGTTTTGCAAGGACTGCCCTGCAGGCAGCCCCATCATCCAATGTTCATTTGTTTTTGCATCCAGTCCATCTCCATCCATTCTCCTGAGCCAGAGACTGCATTGAGCAGCCTGGCCAACTCTTCTTGCATAAAGGCCACTTCAAATGGCCTGTTGGATGGCGCATGGCCTGCCGTGTTGGGGTGAGTTGCCTCCAGCAGCTGGGGTATGGAAGAAAAAAAAAATGGTTCACTGAAACAATCAAGGGGGACCTTTTGAGCAGGCCCCGAGGACGACTGACCTTCAGCTGCTGTGCAGTCAACCACACAAAACTGTTGACTTTGCTGTGCCTTTTTCCCCACAGATCACAGGTCCTTGGCCATGGTTAGTGTAAATAGTTAAGATTGTAAATAAGTTTAACCTACCTATTGTTCGTCTTAGCGCCGGCAATTTATTTAAGTTGTCCGAGTGAGTCTGATAGGTTATTTATTTTTGGGACAAGTATGAAAAAATGTCGCACTCAAGGATCCGTAGGTAAATCGTACTAGGGGAGAACTTACACATGCTGGTCACACGAAAATTCAACGACTCGGGACGACTCTGTAAAAAGGGGAGGGTGTAGTGTTACGAATTTGGAAGCTTACTGCACTCAACATTCAGGTCCTTATAGAACAGTTATATCAGTAAGTGTGTGTTTCTAGTTAGGGCTCCCGACCGTTTTTTCAACAAACCTCCTTCACTACACTTCACACACTGACGCCATTGCCCACGTGCGTTCAGCCATGTACGTGGGTGGAGATTTCCATCGCCTCAGATCGGGACTCCGCCCAGGAAGGCAGGGGCGTGCCCCTTGTCCAATCACGCCACAGAAAGCGACTTTCCCACGACACGCTGGCCAATGGGGGTTGATATGGCCACAGAAAGCGACTTTCCCACGGCACACCAGCCATTGGGGGTTGAGATCACCACAGAGAGCGATTTTCCCACAACGCCCCGTCCAATGAGGGTGGAGAGTGCCTCAGACGGCGATTTGTTCATCCCGGAGGAAAAAGAAATATAAAGAAATGCCAGACTGAGAGCTTTTGGGAACGATTCGGTGGTAAAAGGGTCATGGTCGTGGTCATCGTCATGGTGGTTATCATCATCATGTTGCGGATTTGAGTCCCGCCAAGCTGGATCATCGTCACCTCTGATCTTCTCCTTGGCCTTGGTCGATTGGTGCATGGCCGGTTGGACAGCGCGGTACCTGGTGCTTGGAGCGGCATCGTGTTGCGGGTTCGAGTCCCGCCGAGCTGGATCGTTGAAGACCACACGAGGTGGGCAGGTCCAAACACAGGCTCTGGTCTCCAGCTCACCTGTCCTCGAGCTGGAAGCCTTCAATAAAGACCATTGGGGTCCATTTCTTTGTGTGTGTGTGTGTGTGTGTGTGTGTGTGTGTGTGTGTGTGTGTGTGTGTGTGTGTGTGTGTGTGTGTGTGTGTGTCTGTGTGTGGGCCCGTCTTTAAGTAGCAACTGTATAAGTGCTTGTGTGTAAATTTGCATTCTTTATAATTGGATAACTCTTCTCTTCTGTGTTCCCCTTCCAGCTTATTGTAAATAAATATCCATTTTGTTAAATGTATCAGCTCTTTTCTGTGTTTCTATCATTGGTTTGCCGCGCTGTGAAAGGGAACTCGGAGGCTTCATTGTTGCCGTAATTGTGCATTTGGACTGACGGACCTCGGTAGCCATCCGCTTGGGTTACGCACGGTTCGAGCACGCTAACGGCTCGTTCCGCTCGAGGCCTGCCGAGGGTGTGAATTCCCCGGTAACTTTGCCACGTGGACACTTAGGTATATAGAAGTTGGCAATTAACCCTATTCCACGCGGACAAATTATTGGCGATTCACGGTTCTGTAAGGGACCCGTGCCTTTCGGAGTTCTCCGAGGAGCACGATCTAAATTTCGTGTGTTCGGTGGAGCCGACTTTACTGCTCCATCTGGCTGTCGTGCTCGTCGCCAAAACTCGGCACCACAGCAATACCATCTCCGACTTATTTTCAGTTGTTACTGGAGTTCGTCAGGTGTGTGTATTGGCCCCCACACTTTTCAGCGCTTTTATGGGCTGGATTCTGGGGAGGATGTTGGAGAGATCAAGCTGCAGTGCATCGTTTAGGAATGTCAAGATCTCTGACCTTGATTTCGCAGATGATGCAGTCATCTTTGCGGAGACTCTGGATGTACTTTTTGGGGGCCTCAAGGTGGTCAATGAGGAGTCAGAGCCACTGGGATTACAGGTTTCCTGGGTCAAAACTAAGATCCAGGCTTTCAATGATTCTCTCAGTGATCGAGCCTTGTGAGTGGAAGAGCCAAAGGGCAGACCATGTGCCTTGTGGCTGCATTTGATTGGTCAGCATCTCAAGGAGATGGGGATGGGCCAGGCATCTGCCTGGGGCATGGCCAGATGGAGGCCCCGACTGTACCAGTGGAAAGTGGACGCAGTGACGTGCTGCTCTGGCACATGCGCCCATACGTGACCCGACCTTACACATTGTGTAAGCATATGAACCGTGTTTTCCCATTGTATTGGGTCGCTCACCTGCATTTGATTTTTCACAAATATATTTTCATTACCTCTGCCACCGAAGATGTTTTCGCCCATGTCTGTCTGTTTGTTTGTTTGTCTTTGTTTGTTTGTGTCCAGGATATCTCAAAAAGTTTAGGACGGATCCAGATGAAATTTTATGCAAAGGTTGGGAGTGTGACAAGGACAAACAAATCAGATATTGGTGAAGATCTGGATCTGGATCCGGCTACTAGAGTATTATAAAGTGATTCTTCACCATTGATTGGGCCAAAAACTATATGTAGCACGATATCTCAAAAAGTAGTGGACGTGTTTGGATGAAACTTCGTGTACATGCAAGGTATGTGACAAGAAAGAATTGCTTCAATTTTGGTCAAGATCCAAATCCGGATATAATAATTTTTAAGCGATTCTTCACCATTGAGAGATAGGGCTAAACCGATATAAAGCAGGATATCTCAAAAAGTTGTGGCCGGATTCGGACGAAACTTGATGGACACGTCGGGTATGTGGCAAGGACTAATTGTTTCGATTTTGCTGAAGATCCAAATCCGGATCTGGATACGAGGATTATTTAATTTTTAAAGTTATTCTTCACCACTATACTCTGGTAGTGAGAGTCCAAAAACGATATATAGCATGATATTTCAAAGATGTATTGGGTACGATGTGTTCATGGATCAAGCATTGTGTGGCGGATGTGTGGGCTCCCCTGAGTGCCCTTCTACTTTATTTATATGTTCATTTACGGAGGCTTTACGATGGTTCTGTGATTTTTCAGGTGTATCAGCTTCGAGGTCCATTGGCACATCAAATTACTGTGCTTCCCCATTGTCTCGGGTCACTCAGCTGCATTTTTTTTCATTTTCTTTTTTTCATATTTGCACTTGTGGATGTTGTCCGACGATTCTGTGATATTTTTTCCAGTGTACTGACGTTGATGTCCAACAGCACGTAAAATACAGCTTTCTACGCCACCCGGAAGGCACCAATCTATAATATCAGTCAGCCAGTCAATCAGTGGTTAGAAGGAGCTTTATATATTAGATATATACATATTTGCGGGGTATGCTTACACATTGGAAGCAATAATGAACCACAGTCTTTAAAATAGGCTCGAGTATGAGCTGCTGAAGCTGTCCAGGCAGAAAGCGAAGCAGTAGGCATGAAACGCCATGATGCATTTATTGGGTTGGAAGGGCCATATTTTGGTATACAGTAAATCTATATGTACATATATGAATGTACTTTCCTAAAAGTATATCTCACACACACACACACACACACACACACACACACACACACACACACACACACACACACACACACACACACACACACACACACACACACACACACAAACACACACACACACACACACACACACACACACACACACACACTTTGATCGTTTTCTCACCCGCACATGGCAGTGATCCCACAGCCCTATCAGAGTTTTGATCCTGCTGCACAAGGCGATAGCTTCGGCCGAAATACTCTGATAGCCAATCAGCTGCCTCTTTACCACAGTCCTTCCATGCGACCCTGTCCAAGCACAGCATATTAATAATTATTGGCATTAAATTTCACAATGTGATAATGGTGCTTCATTACACAACAATTCCCAAACCAGTCAATCAGAAAGTGTTGTTTTCAGCTGGCAACGTCCAGTGGACCTTAAGAAATATCTTGGCTGTCAATATATGAGTGACTATATGGACACACTTCAATGTCACGAGGACACCAAATATGCCTCCGCCCACAATATTACATCATTATATATACTTTTACCAAGTTGGATTAAACACCCAAATCCAGATTCAAAATATGAATTTAAAATAAAGAATTCTGGCTGCCAGACCATGCATCCGATCAGGTTGAAAGTTAAAACATATATTCCACATGACCATTAGATCATAATTGTTTACGTTTCACGTTGATGAATGAGGCAGTTCAAGAGAAATGATTTTTATTAAGATTTTTGTTCAATCCAAGATGGCTGCCAGACGATGTGTAATATTAATTATTCATGAACACCCTGTTATTCACAAGACTTGTGGAATATGTGTGTAAAGTTTCACCTCTATCTGTCCAGCTGTTCTGGAGAAGATGATGTTTAGGGTAAATCAAATATGGCTGCCAAACCATTTGACCTATGATGTCACATGTGCAGAACTTTTTGTTCCTCATGGATAGGCGATAATACCTGTAAAGTTTCGCCTCAATCTGTTCAGCTGTTTCAGAGAAAAGAATTTTGAAGGTTTTAATGTTAAAAACAATATGGCTGCCAAACCACGTGACAGATGACATCATCAATTTCCCCCCCCCCCCCCCATACAATTTAGTCCTGGACGACCCTCAAAATTTTTCATACTGATCGTATAAAGCGTTCGACGTATGCAAATATGACAGCATAGTGAAGCAACCTATGACATCATTAAAAAGTCATTTGTTTCTCATAGGGAGTACTTCATATGTGCCAAGTTTCAATTTTTTCCATGGAGCAGTTTAGGAGATGCAGAGGGCCAAAGTTTTTCCTTTTTTCCAACACGGCTGCCACATCACATGACCTAAGACGTCATAATTATCATTAAAATATTCCACACGAGCAGATACAACCTGTCACCTTGCTGATTGGAATATTAAGATGGGGGGGGGGGCTGAGGAGGGGAGGAGGAGTGGGGGAGCGAAGGGGTAGGGGAGCGAGTAAGTGGGGTTGGAGAGCAAGGCCTCACCACCAATCGCTATACACTCAGAATGGGAGGGAGTGAGGAGGATAGGGGAGAGAGGAGGAGGACAGTGGGGAGGGGAAATGAGTTTTCTGGACATGCGTTTGATGGGGAGACTTGAGAGAAAGCGGGAAGGGGGAGGGGGGAGGGGGAATGGTCCCCTTATGCCGGCATTAGTACAGGATTGAACAAAATTGGGTGGGTTAAAACAGCACGTTCAAACGGGTCACACTAAGCAACACCCAGACACCACCCAGAAACGTATGTGGGGGGTGGAGGGGCTTTGGGAGGACATAAAGCATGAGGGAAGGAGAAGGCAAGGAAGGGCATTTTCCTTCAACCATCGAAAATGCCATGTCAGTGTTCATGAGTTTTTTTTTAATTTCTACATATACGATAAAATCTAGAATCTATTAACCCGAGACACATTGCAGAATTGATCCGATCAGCAGTTCCAAATGCTGAAAAAAAAACAGCTTTCATTTGTCCAATTCACACATTTTTTGACACCCCCTTCCTCTTCTCAACCTCTGGAAAGCTGCACGGTGGTGCAGGGGGTTGAGAAGGAAAATAGCGTGAGGGGAAAGGAATGGGAGGCAGCGTGAGGGAAGGGAAGGCAGCGTGAGGGGAGAAGGCAGTGTGAGGGGAGAAGGCAGCGTGAGGGGAGGAGAAGGCAGCGAGAGGGGAGGAGAAGGCAGCGAGAGGAGAAGGGAAGGCAGTGGAAGGGCGATAGAAAGAAGTATGAGGGGAGGGGGAGGGAAGGCAGCATTTTTTTTTTTTGTATACCTTGTCGAGGCTCGTGTGAGAGCTAACGCACAACGCACATCAAGGGGGCATGAGACAAGAGGGGCGGGAGTGGGAGGGACAAAACAGTGGGGAACAGACACATTCGGAGATCTGTGGAAGGGAGAGGGATGGGATGGGGAACATGGGGAATAGAAGATGGACATTACAGGGACTTTCAGGAAGGAAAGCAGGGAATTTGAAGGAAGTGGGCTTGGGTGGATTATCGGGGATAGAAAAGATCGAGGATTTGGATGGGGGATGATAAGAGGTGGTGGTGAACAGCTGTTTTGAAAGCCTGGAGGGAAGAATGGGAAAGAATAGAGTGAGGGAGTTTATTCTAAAGGTGGGAAAAAAGAGGAATGAAAGAGTGAAGGTGAGCAGTGATTCGTGATTTTGGTAGTTTTACCAGAAGGGAGTTGTTGGCTGACCTTGAGCACCCTGAGGAAATGTGGGGGGGACAAATTGCAGAGAGAGCAGGGGAGCAAGGATGGAGAGGAGACGGTAGAAGACAGAAAGACCACTGACCAACCTGCGGTGATTGAGTGAGAGGCCCAAAGACTCAGTCTCATTGTGGGAGATGCCGATGATCCGAAATGCCCTGGTTTCTACAGCATGAAGCCGAGAAAGGTGGGAGGCAGAGCACCAGCCCAGAGGGGAGAGCAGTACTCCATCAGGCTATGGACAAAAGCTTTGTAAGTGGTCAGGAACTCGGGAGGGACGAGGAAGGACTTTGCACACGGAGGATTCCCAGTCAGCGAAAAAGTGGCAATTTTAAGATGGTAAACCATAATTGTTGTGTTCCTGAATGCAAATCGGACTCGCGAGAACGTGGATGAGGGGTGTCGGGTTTGTACCATTTACTGTCAGGACATTCCAGCATCAGCTGTAGATATAACACGCGCGCGCGCGCGCACACACACACACACACACACACACACACACACACACACACACACACACACACACACACACACACACACACACACACACACACACACACACACGATTCATAGAAAATGTCAACATTTTACACTTAACCCTGGTTATGCACAAGCACCAGATATGTCCTTCCCACTGGTGTCATGAAGAACCTAATCCAGATACACAGTACATTCACTGGTAGCGATTTGTCAGAGTTTTGTGTAACACACGTCCTTCCACTCAGTCCTTGCAATGGCCCACCTGGTCGGCGGGAATTTACAGTCGAAGCAGGTGCCTGTTTGGCGAGCTGAGAAAGTTCTCCAAGTCATTTGTTGTGTAGATGCTGAATCACAAGTTTTTTTTCTGCAATCAAAGCTTTTCAACGTTTCAGTTATAAGTCAGCCATTTTAGGCCAACAATGCTTGGACATGTTCAACAAATGAGCATTTTCTATTCCATATGTGGAAGGGCTTTAATGATGTGTTCCCACTTTCATCGTTAATTCCATTCTGTACGCAGGACGCGATTTCTGGGATGCGTCATTGCAGGGGGCACAGCTGTTTCCTCTTAATTTGAACCTTACAATGAACAGCACATAAAAATGAACAATTTGCGATTCTGTATATGAGAAACCATGCTTCCAGATAACTGAAATTTATTGCAAAATCAAAGCACATTGAGACATTTGGAAGAATGTGAGAAACTGAAAATTTCAGTTGCAGAGGTCATGAAACCATAATTTTTTAATTTTTGTATACAAAGTTAAGCCTCCTGAAAGAGCTGGAACATAGAACAGATCAGGATGCAACCTAACAAAGGGAACAGCAGAAAGAGAGGGGGGAAATGCCAACAGCAGGGCCAAGGGCCAAAATAGGAGAGGCAGAAGGAAGGGATGCAGGTAAGCAAGAGGGATAAGAGAGAATGCAGGGGAAGGACACGATGGATAAAGAAGCAAGCTTTCGGGAAGGAAAAACTTTAAATGTGGTGACGGGGGAGGAGGAGTTGAGGGGTGGTGGGGGATGAGGAGTTGATGGGGTAGGGGGGTAGGAGGGAGGTGGTTTAATTGGGTTAGCAAAGATCATGGTGTTTTTATGGGGGATGATCCGAGATGGTGGTGAACAGCTGTCTTGAAGACCGAGAAGGAAGAATGAGATTGAAGATAATATAATGGTGGTTCCACAGGTGGGGGAAAAGAGGAACAAATGAGTGGAGGGGAGCAGTGATTCTGGATTTTGGGAGTTTCACCAGAAGGTGGTCGCTGATGGACCACATACACCCTGCAGAAACCAGTGGGGGGGGGGGGGACGGAGAGGGCAGAGGGTGCTAGACCGGAAAGCAGTTGGAAGAAGAGAAAGACCACTGACCTATCAGCGATGGCAAAGTGATAGGCCCATAAATTCAACTTCATCACGGGAGATTCCAATGATGTTGAAGGTCTTGAGGTATTGGTGTCTATGGCATCAAGCTGAGCAAGGTGTTAGGCCGGGGTTCCAGCCAGAAGGGGAGAGCAGAATCCCATTAAGCTGTGGATGAAGGCCTTGTCAGTGGATAGGACTTCATGTGTGTCAAGGAAGGACTTTGTACGATGGAGGATGCCCAGTCAGACGGTACGATGGAGGATGCCCAGTCAGAGGCTGGCTTTGAAGGCCAACTTAGAAATGTGGTTTGCCAAAGAAAGATCATGGGTGACAGTGAAACCCAGGAGTTTGTGTGATTTAACTTCTTTGAGAGAGTTCTTTAAAAAGTAGGTGGGAGGGTTTGCCATGTGGTCCTTGAGAGAGGATGGGAGGAGGAGAGAGAGTGGGATTTGTCAGGATTGAAAGACATATTCCAAGTGTTTGACCAGCTTGTGATTTTATCAATGTCTGAAGTGAGGGAAGAGGCTGCTGCCTGTCTATGTGTATGATGAGGGCTGTCACGGCAGAGGGTGGAGTCATCCGCAAAGAGATAAAGAAGAATTTCCAAGGAGTTGAAGAGATTGTTGATGAAGACAACACATTTGATGGAACCTAGACACTGTTTTGGGGAACTCCAGGATTGACAGGGAGAGCAGATGAAAGAACTCCGTTGAGATATACATGTTGGCTATGAGAGTTGAGGAAGTCAGGAACCCAAGATTATAGTTGGCCTTGGACGTCATAGGCAGAGAGTTTGGAGAGCAAGGCGGGATGGCAGACTGTATCAAAAGCTCAAGATATGTCCAGAGAGATGGCCTGATCTCATGTCTGACATTGAGGGTCTCCAACCATTGTTGGGAGAGTAGAAGCAGCATGTCCAAGGTGGAATGACCTGGTCTGAATCTGAATTGATGATCTGAGATGAGGTTGTTGGAGAAAATGAATGATTTTATGTCAACTGCGATGATGGATTCCATGACCTTGCTAATTATTGGGAACAAACCGAAAGGTCTCTAGTTAAGGGGATCCGTTTTTGTACCTTTTTATGTATTGTGGTGATATTTATTGACTGATTTCCAAGTAGCTGCAAGTTGACCGAGGGCAAATTATAGGGTGAAAAGAACAGAGAGAGAATGTGCAAGAACAGCAGAGCAGGTTTTGTGATGTGTGAGCTGATGCCTTCCGGTCCAGTTGCAGAATCAGTCGAGGATTGCCAGAAACTTCTCCACCATCTTAAGTGCCAATGATAGAGTCCAGGAACAGGTGGGTGTGACTAGATAGGGTGGGGACAAAGAGTGAGGGGTTAGGGAGACGAGATTTGGAAGCAAACACAGAATTGAGGCATTTGGCTTTCTCATTAATGGAGTCGGCTGTGGTGCCATTTGAGGTGAGGGAAGGGATGGAAGGGGAGCATGCTCCAGAGACAGACTTAATAAGGTGCCACCATGTTTTAGAGGAGGGATTAATTTGAAAGTTTAGGCCTATCATTGGACAGATGTTGTTTTATGGTTCTCCTGAGAGTGGAGACACACTTCTTGTGGGATTTGTGATCTGATATTGCCCGCAGTAATATTTGTCTTCTCGGAATGATCTGAGATTGCCGTCGATGATATTTGCCTTCAAGGAAGAAAACGCAAGTTGTTTGAAGGCAACTGCCTCACCCCATGATTCACTGTACCATTTGTGGGAGGATGGGGATGATCACTGAAGATGAGATGGGATTAATCTGTGCATAAGGCAGAGCAGGTGTCTTTAGAAGAATTCCCAGGTTGAGTTAATATCAGGAGCAGCAGATATAGTGTTGTCTGCAAGAGAGAGATGCAAATGGAGTCTTCACTGTTTTGAGGATGGCACACCAAAGAAAAACATGAGGTGGGAGCAGAAGGACAGTCACAGGAGAGGTACTCCTGGGGTTTGGGAGGTGTAAGAGCAGTACATGGAGAGTATGAAATGGAGTTGTTGATGTGCAGTGAGATTCCACAGCCAGGACTGGATTCAGGTCGATCAAACAAGAAAAGACAATAGCCAGGGAGAGACACGAAGGAGTCAGGGACATCATCTGGGAGGAAGGATTATGTTAAACAGATGATGTCTGGTTTGTCGGCAGCATCCTGGATTGAGAGATCTGTCAGGCTGGAGTGGAGGCCTCAGATGCTTGAGATCCACACAGTTATGGGCAGGGCAGGAGGATCTGTTGGCAGGGTGCAGGAAAATAGAAAGGAGAAAGGAGAGTGAGCGTGGTGGGGAAGCTGGAAGAGAGCGGGGCTAGGTTGTAAGAATAACTTATTGCACCAAAAAAATATTCTCACTCGGATTCTAAAAGATAAAGGAATATGGTTATTTAGTGAATGGATGAAGGCCAGGCACTTGAAAAGAAGGAAATGGGCAAGAGGTGAGTAGTTAAAATGTGGACACTACCTTATGGGAGCAGTTTTCTTGCTGGAAGCATCAACGTCCATTAGAAACTCTCCGACTCAGTTTTCCAGTGAGTCTTTGAATAATGTATACTCATCGTTAATGATTAATCATCTGCAAATGCACCAGAAACCTCAACTGATGGTCGCTTGAAAGCTGAAAGCTGAAAACAAGGTGTGCCTAATGCCTATTAAACCAACAGCTATTTTTGGGTCAAGCATTTTCTGTTAGTAGATAGCATATATTGCAAACCGAGGAGGGCATATTTGAGTCTCGGGAGAGCCAATAGCCTTCCATTTCCTTTATTTTCTCTCTATCTCTCCCTACGATACCACTGCCTCTTAATGAGATTAACTATAAATTATGAAATGCTGTATTTGTGGTGTTTTTGACCTATGCCAAATGTAACGAGTGTAAATAATATTTTGATAAATCTGAATTGCGAATGAACAATATACCATTCAGAAGAGTAAAGTTGGCAATGGAAATCAATGGATTCAAATTTAGGTTCTTCACGTTACTGCCATCATTTTTATAAATGATCAATGTTTCTTAACAAGAATTAAATAAGTATTCCAAGTGGAAATATTATAATCAAATCATTCAATCCACAAATTGTACTTAGATAGAATATGGAACTTTAAATAGCTACAATATGAGGGTGAATTGGAAAATAAGACGAAATTATCCATCACAGATGCCACACTAACTATAGTCATATTAATTTAATAGTGAGCTAAAAATGACACAAACATTTCAATGACAGAAACAAATAAGACAGATTTTAAGTTTTCTTTGTAACTCTGTTTTCCACTTTAGCTACTGCAGCATCTGTAACAAATATCTTGGCCATACTTTCTGAACACCCTGATTCAATTATATTTGGCAATTCAAGGTAATCTATCTATAATTCCAGCAATGTGTGTGTGTGTGTGTGTGTGTGTCTGTCTGTTTGTCTGCGACCGCAGTTTCTCGACGACCGCCGGTCCGATTGGATTGAAACTTGCCAGAAATATTGCCGGGGACGCGCAGATGTGCCTTTTCGGGGTTTGATGTCAATCGGACGAGCGGTTCCCAAGTTACGGCCATTTATCTGTCGACCAATGACAAGACACGGTGCTATGACATCACGAATGACGTCACAATTAATATTTATTTATTTGCATGATTGACGGTCCGATCTGATTGAAACTTGCCAGGAATATTGCTGGGGACCCGCGGATGTGCCTTTTCAAGGTTTGATATTAATCGGATAAGCGGCTCCCAAGTTACGGCCATTTATCTGTCCACCAATGACAAGACATGGTGCTATGACATCACGAATGATGTCACAATTAATGTTTATTTATTTATTTGTTTTTTGTGAATAGATTTGTGAATACATTTACAGATAGAGGGGTGAGGGAGGAGGGGGAAAGAGGGGGGAGAGAGGGGGGCAAGAGAGAGGGAGGAGAGAGGGGGGAGAGAGGGAGCGTCACAATTCAAGAGAGGGGGAGAGAGGAGAAGGCGAGAGAGGGGGTGAGAGAGTGGGGGCGAGAGAGAGGGGCGAGAGAGGGGGGATGAGAGTGGGGGGGCGAGAGAGGGGCGAGAGGGGGTGAGAGAGAGGGCTGCACATACTGGCACTCACCTATGGGCACGCACCTACGGGCCCGCCTCTACGGGCCCGTACTAGTATAATTAATGATCTTAGAAATTTTTAATTTGGATAAAACCAGAAGTTCAAAAGTTTACTATTTTAATAATAGGGTAATAAAATCAAAGCTTTATATATAAATGGTAATTGCAATGCAAGCAGTAATAAAAATTGGTAGTTGTAAGGCTGTATTCTTCCTAACATGTTTCTTCAAGATTGCTGAAAAAGTTTCAAAGTTCCATATTTATTTGCTAATAGACAGGAAAATTAAAGCACTAAAAAATGTGAAAAAATGACATTTCTAAATGAAATGTAAGGACAATTGGGCTGGCTGGTTTGATGTCATGGCCAATGAGGTTTTGTTATAATGGTGGCCTCTCTGACATCCCGTATATCATGACATCATTGACACATTGCATTGTACGTTTCTCAATTGTAATATATGGTGTATTTTAATATATTTGGCCTTCATATAATGGTGAATTGTAAAAACAACGATACCTTCTCTCTTTTAATAAGCTGTGAGTGATAAGGGTTAAAGTATTTATTCTATAAATATGGCATTGTTCATGACACAAGGTAGGCATTCTTATGGTTGCCAATAATTTGCTGAAAGCAACAATGCATCAGGACAAAGGGCCAAAATCCCAGAAGTTGTTGGTTCAAGTCCAGCTTAAAGCTGCAGTATTAAAGATTTGGATTATAAGCTGATAGAAACTGAGCGAGCGTCTGGTGGCCAAGATAATTGCGATGCTATTACAGTTGTCTTGGTCTTTAACGGACACCTCTGCATCCAAGCAATATTGTCCCAACGTGGCAGGTGTCCTCTCATCACAGGGAAGGGAAATGGTAAAATAAACATTGGCAGAAAAGCTTTAAACCAGGTTGGACAATGATAAGACGAGGGGGCATAGCTTGAGAGTAAACACTAAGAGTGAAGCCAGCAAGAAGAGAGGAGCATTTCATATGGAGAGGATATGAAATAGTCTTTCTGGGAATGTGGCAACAGCAGAGGCAGGAGATAGGTTTTGTGTGTGTGTGTGTGTGTGTGTGTGTGTGTGTGTGTGTGTGTGTGTGTGTGTGTGTGTGTGTGTGTGTGTTTGTGTGTGTGTGTGTGTGTGTGTGTGGTGTTTTTTGAAGCATATTTAATTTTATGAGTGTGAATGCAAGACTCCCCTAACCCTCCAACCAAAAGTAAAACAAAATAAAAATCCCCATATGTTGTAATTATTGATATCATGTCTGTGATATATTGATTCACCTGGGCCCTTCCTCTGCTGTTTGCCATTTCCCTTCCTATTGAGTAGACATTCATGTTGGATTGGGTTTGTGGTGTGGGTGGGTTGGTGTCATGGAGGATGAATGTGTCATGCATTGGTTGATTGGATGGTGTGGTGTGGATGTAGCGCAGACATGAAGAGCTTATTGGCTTCCTGTATTGAGCTCTCTTTGTACTTCCTTGTACAAGTATTTTGAAATGAATATACAAATAAATAGCTCTCAAAGAACTGAGGCTTTGAGATTTTCATTGCATCCTTGCCCTTTGCATAGAATCCTAAAGACTGCTTTCAGCTGTTCACCACAACAACTGCCTTCCAGACAATGTCAGACACAACAAGTATGATTGATAAAGTTGTGAAGATCTTTGTACTTGTTGTTATCATTGTGATTCTTTGTACTCTTTTTCACATACTTGAGGTCAGTCAACCTTCTTCAGCACTTCCACCCATTGTTCTTGGCTGAGGATAATCCTGATTACCCTCGCCAGAGGAGAGGGCATTGCATTTAGGTCCATGTTATATTATGACTAAAATTGAAAAATTTCATTATGTGTCGGTCTGCCTCGTTTGAATGTTTGTCTGTGAGTGCGATAACTCGAGAATGCTTTCAGCTATCTTCGTGAAACTTTAAGAGACGATTCCGAAGGATAAAAGTGAGGCTGTCAATGTTTTTTGCCTACATATGTCAAAGGACAAGGTGCCAATGACGTCATTTGCATAAAGAAGATACCACCAAACGTGTTTGTGCTTCATGACGTCAAAACTTGACACAGATGAGTTGGAAAACATTACCTACAAATACCGAACAGATTTGAAATTCCGATCATTATTAAAATGCAAGATTTCTGTTGGGGCTGGGGAACAGAAGATGCATTTCCAAAATGGCGGCAATCCTTGACTATAACATCGCTTCCATGGCAATAATCGCCCCTGTTAAAGTATGGGGGTTTTGTTAGGGACAAAAAAGACGATAACTCAAAAACGCTTCAAGATGCAGGTACCAGATTGCAACCATGTTCAAAGGTCAAGGTGACAGTGATGTCATTTGCATGATTTTCCTCATACTTGTCAGTCTACCCACCTGATGCCTTCTTGTTTGTTTGCACAGAACGTGAATATGTTATTTTCTGTAACCACTTGTCAGATTGACACAAATTTTTCACCAAAGGAGTGACTACTCATGTAGAATATTCTCATGATAATTATGAGGTCAAAAGTCATGTGTTGTTGTAGCCGTGTTGGAAAAAAAGGCAAAACTTTGGACCTCTATCTCCAAAACCACATCATGGAAAAAATTGAAACTTGGCACATGGCAAGTGCTCCGCATGGGCAATAAATGAGTTTTACAATCGCTAAAGGAGAGGGTATTACATTTGGGTCTGTTTGTTTGTTTGTCCGTGCAGAACTTTAGTATGTTTCTCCGCAACCGCTTGTCGGATTGAGAAGAAATTTTCACCATCAGTGCGACTACTCATGTAAGATGTTTAAATGATAATTATGATGTCATAGGTTATGTGGCGTGGCAGCCATGTTGGGGGAAGATGGAGGAATTTCAAAGGAAAGTTATGATTGAATAGAGTTGTTTGGTCTGTGGATGTGTAGAGAGACATCTTTATGTAAATTAAGTATGTAAATTGTGAGCTCAAGTGTTAGATCGGTTGATTTTAACACTTATTCAATGAAACCCACGATTAACATATATTATATATATATATATATATATATATATATATATATATATATATATATATATATATATATATATATATATATACATATACATACATATATATATATATATATATATATATATATATATATATATATATATATATATATATATATATATATATATATATATATATATACATATATATATATATATATATATATATATATATATATATATATATATATATATATATATATATATATATATATATATATATATATATATATATATATACACATATATATGTATTTGTTGTGGATTTCAGTTTTGTTGGACGCCGATTTGCTGTGGATTTCAGAATCAGATCCGAGTAATGCACACAACATCCAGGTCCTCAGACAGTTATTTCCATAAATGCATGTTCAGAAGAGAACCATGCCCTTGTCTGGTGGGATGATAACTCTGATGCGTTGGAGACGGGTAGAGAACAGGTTCCCTTTTTTTCTTCTGGGATAATCTTTCCTCTTCATGACAAGATTTAACGTAGGATTTCATTTCAGCATGAGCGATATTCACCGTTCATGCATGCAATAAGATAGCTGTTAGCCCAACGGATACTCGTCTATTCCCTTTTTATCAAGACACATTGGTATGGAAATACACGCTTTATTTGCACATCGTATTTTGGTTATCATTTCACATTGAGCTTACAGGACATATAATATGAATCATTAATTACACCGGAAGCTTTTCCTGCACAGTTCATTCTGTCGGTCAAACATGGCTGTGGTCTCGGAACATTTACCTCAGGTCAGGTAGGTCAGGTATGGGAGCATGTGCCAGAACAGCGCGTCGCTGCGTCCACTTTCCGCCGGTACTCCAGGGGCCTCCGTCTGGCCATCCCCCAGGCAGATGCCAGGCCCATCCCCATCTCCTTGAGATGATGGTCAACCTGCTGCAACCATGAGGCACGTGGTCGGCCCACTGGCCTCCTCCACTCATGAGACTCCCTCGCTGAGAGAATCTGGTAAGCAGGATCAGCGTCAGGAAAACGAGCCACATGTCCATACAGCCGCAACTGACGCTTACGGACTATGCAGGTAACAAATCTCATCAGAGTCTCTCTCAGCAACCGCTCGTTGGATACAAAATCCGACCAGCGATAGCCACGGATTCTCCGAAGAGACCTGGTACCAAAGGAATTAAGTCTCCGTCTCAGATCCTTGGTCAGAGTCCAAGTCTCGCACCCATAGAGCAATACTGGAAGTACCAAGGACCTGAAGACTCGGACTTTCGTCCTCCCGCACAGGTACCGGCAGCGCCACACCCCATGATCCAGTGAATCCATGACTCCCCAGGCCCGACCCAGACGTCTATTGACCTCTGACTCGCAGCCAGCAGAGACATGAATATCACTGCCAAGGTAAGTGAATCTCTCCACGACCTCAACATCCTCACCACAAACAGACACAGACAGGACAGCAGCATTCAAGATGTCACTGAAAGCCTGGATCTTAGTTTTGACCCAAGAAACCCGTAATCCCAGCGGCTCCGACTCCTCATTCAGCACCTCGAGGGCCCCCAAAAGGATGTCTAAAGTATCCGCAAAGATGACTGCATTGTCTGCAAAATCAAGGTCCGAGATCTTGACATTCCCAAACGATGCACCGCAACTTGATCTCTCCGACATCCTCCCTAAAATCCAGTCCATACAAGTGCTGAAAAGTGTGGGGGCAAGTACACATCCCTGACGAACTCCAGTAACAACTAGAAATAAGTCAGAGGTGGTACCACCACACTTCACAGCACTCTCAGTACCAGAGTAGAGTTCAGACATCAGATTGATCAGTTTTGGTGGCACCCCACGAAGACCAAGAATCCTCCAGAGGACATCCCGATTCACTGAATCGAACGCTTTACAGAGATCAACATAGGCTGCAAGCAGCCCCTGCCGAAACTCTCGTCTGCGTTCGGTGAGGACACGAAGTGCAAGGATACGGTCAATTGTTGACCTCTTTGGTGTAAAGCCTGACTGCTCTGGACGCTGGTGCTCAAGCAGATGGTGGCGAACCCTATCAAGAATTATCCGAGCAAAGACCTTGCCCGGCACTGGGAGCAGCATCACCCCTCGGTAGTTGTTGCAGTCTTGGCGATCACCCTTCCCTTTCCAGAGAGGGACAACAAGGCCCCTCTTCCAGTCAGTTGGGATGATGCCTGTGTTCCAGGCAGAGCACAAAACTGCATGCAACGACACGAGTGCAGCATTTCCACCAGCCTTGAGAAGTTCGGCATGGATGCCACAGATCCCTGGAGCTTTGCCCCGTTTCAACTGGTTCACCGCAGCCCGTGTTTCCACAAGCGAAGGTGGACCACAGTTGATTTGAGGGTCAGCAACAGGGATTGTAACACCCTTGACATCCAACTCGACAGCTGGGGGATCAGCCTGGTACAACCGCTCAAAGTAACCGGCCCAGCGGGCCTTCACTTCAGACTCCTCTGTCAAGAGCCTACCACTCTCTGCTCGAACTGCAGTGCTCCGAGGGATGGGCTTGGATGAACGTAATGCGCGAATTCCCCTGTAAGCCGGATGAGAATCACCTGTCCACAGGTGATGCTCTACCCCCTCACAGATTCCTCGCACATAGGCCTCCTTGTCCACCCTCAGTGCACGTCCAGTTTTACGCCTCAGCTCCCTGAACAGCTCAGCTCTGCCATTCAGCCTGGCCCTGCGACTCTGATCAATGGTATCCAGTGTCCCTCGAGAGACAAAATTCTTCTTTGCCCTGCGGTGAGTTCCAAGCCATCCACCGGCAACATCAAGGACGGTGGTCTTGAAGGCGCTCCACAACTCTTCAGGACCCCCCAAAGCACCCAGACCCCCCTAGTGTCCACTCAGCCTGTTCGCAAACTCCTCAGCTACTCTCTCATCCCTGAGCTTGGCAACATCCAGCCTAGGCTGGGATGGTATCATTCTCCAGGATTTAAGGTGCAGCTTTAGAGTTGCTGCAACAAGCCTGTGGTCAGTATTGAGGAACTGAGCACTCCGGTAGACCCTGCAGTTCTGGATCATCCTCCAACGACCGTCAATGAGGACATGGTCAATCTCCTTTGCCACACCGCCAGCGTTGGAATACCAAGTCCAGCGATGAGCTTGTGGGCGCTGAAACCATGAACCAGCCACCCTAAGTCCATGACTTCTTGCAAAGTCAAGGAACTTAGTGCTATTCTGGTTCATAGTTCCTGACCCATGGGGACCAACACACACCTCATAACCATCCCTATCAGTTCCAGTCGATGCATTGAAATCCCCAAGACTAGAAGTGTATCTCGTCTGGGGCACTGATCAACCACAGACTCGAGTGTGGCGTAGAATGCATCCTTCACGGTGAGATCACTCGCCTCAGTCGGAGCATAAACAGAGACCAGGGAAATGACACCTAAGGAGTGACGAATCCTTCATCTCATAATACGCTCGTTGACCGGTGTTACCTCAATTATCATTGGGGTCAGCTTATTGGACACAGCTACAGCAACTCCTTGGGTATGGTAACCATCAGAGCGACCAGACCAATAGTAGGTGTAACCACCCACCATTATCTCGCCGCAATCCAGTCTCCGAACCTCAGAGAGAGCTGCAATCCCGATGTCCAAACGCTTGAGCTCAGATGATAACAGAGACAGGTGATCATCCTCTCTTAGGGATAGGACATTCCAGGCACCCACCCGAAGGGACCGCCTCAGGTTAACCCAAGGAGACCGCCGTCTGGTGGACGACACCTCAGCACCACTCCGACACACTCTCCCGCAATCTGACCCAGGGATGTTACCCCGTGGTTTCCCTCCGATCAAAGATTGGGGGTCCCGAAGGCTTTGCCCCAATCCCGTCATCCGGTGAGCTGCCCTGCGAAGGGAAGCTGCACAGGAGGTACTCCCACGGAGTGGGTTTTCAGATTTTTTTGCGTTTTTACGTTTTGCGGAATGAAGGGTTTTACGGTGGCTGGAGTGCAAATCCTGCCACCAACCTCCTAATAAGAAGTAACCCAACTGCAGGAGGACGTCCGCAGACACAGTTGGGCACTAGATATGGATGGCCGTTGGCTCACAAGGAGCTCCTCCGCCCTCCGCCCTTACCTCAGGAACCACCTTTTTCCATTGATGTTCAACAGCCACCTTTCTTTCATCGATGATTGACACCCATATTTTTCCATCGGCGATCAACACCACGTTCAGCAGCTCAATGGATGCTAACTGGCTCTTTTTTGTGTCGGGCTGAACAAAGAGGCAATAATTGCCCGTTGACGTTCTGTTGGCGCTTCATGTTTCCACTCAGTTGTTCAGGCAAAGGGATGCTTTCTGGCGTTCATGCAGAGCTCCGAGCATGGCGTCGTAAGCCAGGCCTGTGTTGATTGGGAGTTGCATCTCGTTCGATGGTCAGGAGAGAATGACCGCGAGAAGCGACGGTTGGAAGTCTCATGCAGCAATACGCCAATAGGCAATCTGGATTTGGCTGAAGTTGTCCTTAAGGCTCCGCCCACACTGGTCACCTATAAAAGGATAACAGGACTGTGGCTTGTGAAAGCTCCGGACATCTCCTAAGAGTTGGTGGGAGATCCTGATGACAGTTGGTCAGAGATCATGATCAGAGTTGGTGACAG